>NW_015090868.1:6838776-6988434 GCF_001431845.1 Calidris pugnax | reverse complement strand
GTGATGAGTCCCTCATCACGCTCTGTTCCTACCTCTTCTTCTGTGTTTTCCTGATGCTTTAGCTTAGTTCTTCCTCACCAAGGAAAGGAAGACCTAGCACTGGGAGTGAGATCCTGACACAGTGACCTCGTTCAGAGCTTTACCTTCTTTGTCAGCAGCAGCAGAAGCCGAAGCAGCTCCGCTGGCTCTGGGCACTTGGAGCAGTTTGACATTTTTCTGTCTGGCAAGGTTTCAGGGCTCACTTTGTTTTGAGCCCAAATGGTGACTGGGATGATGAAGAATGAGCTTGCAGGAACTTGTTCACCGCTTCTAATTTTTTGATAAACACTTTGCGGCAGCCCAACTTTGATCCAGTGTGCAGCAGAGCTGTTTGTTACGTGCAGGTCTGCAGCATTCTTCGGGACTGACAAAGGAGAGTAAAGCTTTCTTTTTTAATCAATAGAGTAAAAACTGGTAAGTGCCATGCTAAATAATGAATAATTTAAGAAAATACTGCTCTGGGAAAGTGTGTGTGTGCGCGCAGGTATGTGTGTGCGTTTGTGGGTTTGTGTAGTGGGGGGTTGTGTATTACATCAGGCAGATACATTAGGGGTAAATTTTTTGTCTTCACTAGAGGGTTAAAGCTTTAACTTGTCTTTGCTAATGCATGTAAATAGCTTTCTTGTCCACTTAACTGAGGAGGCTGGCTTGTTATCCTGTACAATGCAGCTGGGCACCGTTCCAGAAGCAGAGGCACTTGGTTTCAAAGACAAAGAAGCCAGCTCAGACGTAGGGAGAAAACCTGGAACGTTGCGCCGTGGATGATTTTTTTATTTAATTTTTTTTTTTTTTCCAGAGCGATGACTCATTTCAGTTCACAAAGGATTCTGGGCAGGGTAGTGAGAAGTCAGGTTGGCTGATCCATTCCTATGACTTCACTTTGCAGAGAGAGCCAGGGAGAAGAGGAGTGACACTGCAGAATCCTGAGGCACTGCAGTGGAGAGGTGCTTTGCAAAGACTGTGAGTGCCTTCGGAACAGGGGGTGGTGTCAGAACGTGATTCCAGCCGTTCCGGTCCATGGAATTAGGGCAAAAAGGAGAGAGATGTTTTCAAAACACTGTGTGGGAGTTATATTTGTAGTCCCCTTTAGATTCTCTGCCTCCACCTCCCCTGTCATTTCTTAACCATTTATTTCTTGTACTTGTGTGAGAATTGTGTGAGATAGCATTCCTTTCAGTGGACCTGTACAGATACTGCATTTTTTAAAATTTCCTGCTTCAAGAGGTGGGTGTTCAGCATATTACTGCCTAAAAGCATGCTTTGTTTTTCTTCTTTCAGGTCCTGTGGCACTGACCTATGCTGCAGCCAGCCAGCTTCCTCAGTGATATAAAGCCCCAGTATGCACATTGTTGTTACAGCACAACTACTCTGGATACTGTACTGGAGCATGGAACCAGATCATAGGGGTTCAGGTAAGTCCCCCTTTTTTTAACATATTGTGTGCCAGGAATATAGACACAGACACTTATTAAAAGATGCATTTGAAAAATATTGTTTGAGGAAACACGTTCTAAAGCACACAATATATTAAAAAAAAAAAAACAACAGTCCCACCCTCCTCCTTCCCAGGATAAGCAATACCATCAAAATCTCCTCGACTGAATCCTCTGGGAAAGTTCCGTGCTCCAACAGAAACTTTTTATGATCCTAGTTGTAACATGTGCTGGGATATATCACTTTGGATCAGGAGGCAGCTGGCCACAGGACATGAATAAAGAAAAGGAAGTTTAAATCACAGGAAATGCCCGGGATTAATGCATGTAAGACAAGTTTGCTGGCTGGGGGCAATTTAGCACCTGTTCCTGAGAGTTAGTGGCACGCGGTCAACCTGGAGATCGTGCTTTTAGCTGGCTCCCAACGATTCAAAAGGTCAGTTTACAGGTTGAAGTTAATAACTGGCAAGGGACTAGAACTTCGTTGAGAGGCAAGTGTTTGTCCTATGGTTGGTCATTATTAAAGGTTGCTGTCTTTTCTTCAGGCGGGTTAGAATCGGAGCGGTCACATTCCCGGGTCACGTTCTTGAAGTGTTTGTGACCTGTGTCTGCAAGGGAAGGTATGTTTTGGTGTGTGTGATTTTGGAGGTGCAGAAGGAGCTTGCTGGTTAGCAAATGTGTGTTACTGCATTTGCCAAACCTTTGTTTAAGCTGCCCTTAAATGGACAAATCTTTAATGTATTTTTTTTTCTTATTGTTTTCAGTGATTTGATACGTGTAACTGTCTAGTAAACACAACCTGCAGCTTTGTTTGTAAAGTAGTCCAGGAAATGTGGTTTAAAGGAAGGATTTAGCTATGGCTGAAAACAGTGCAACCAACACACCTTCTAATTTTCCTTATTTCAGATTTTGCCAGTAAAAGGTGTTCTTTTCTGTGTTATTGTGCTAGTGCAGATCCAAGGTATTTCATTGTAATCTGGATAATATGACAGAAATCTGCATATTCTTCCTGTTTCCTCCTGTTGTTTAATCAGATGGAAATGTTTTCTGGTTTAAAATGGCAATTACATATCATTGTTGTGAGTTCACATAAGAAACGTTTTGTTTGCTACCTCTATGTAAGTATTTTATAATTAGCAATTCAATCACGTTGAGGTTTGGGGGGAAAGGGGATAATGTGCAACCCAGGCTGGACAAGGAAATTCTTCATCATCTGTCCCTTCTTTAAGTAAATCTGAAAATGTGCTTTTTCTGGAAGAGGCTTTTCACTTGCAATATCCTTGAGAAAAAGTGATAATATGAAGAGCCCTCTTTTTGCCCATTAACAGTAGGTTTGGTTTTGTTAGCTGCCTTTTGTTTGTGAAGACCTTTCTGTAGTTTTTCCCAGAGTGAAATCATAGGTGAGTATTGACCAGAACAGGCTGTTGGCATGAATTTTTTTGTAGGGGGATTGCTGTTGCAACCACGACTTTCATCATGAGATGCCATGGAGTTACTGTACTCTAGGTTTGTGTTTTCTGGTCAATAACGTGGTTCTGTAAGCAGAGAAAGTAGTGACATCAGATTTCTCTTGAGAAGTGTTTTTTTGAGTGGATTCTCTCCTGTGTAGCGGGAGGTGGCTGGCAACCACGACTTTCATCATGAGATGCCATGGAGTTACTGTACTCTAGGTTTGTGTTTTCTGGTCAATAACGTGGTTCTGTAAGCAGAGAAAGTAGTGACATCAGATTTCTCTTGAGAAGTGTTTTTTTGAGTGGATTCTCTCCTGTGTAGCGGGAGGTGGCTGTGCCTGAAGCTCTCTCCAGATGGAACATGCATAGCAAATACTGGTAGAATCTCTGTTGTCTAGCGAAGCTCGACATCTATGGCACATGCAGTCACACAGACTGTGATTGTGCAAGCCTCATTTCCTGTGGAAACCAGGCTAAAAATCCTTTTTAAAGTTTTTCTTCATCCATAGGAAACAAAAGATTGAAAAGGTGTTGAGAGACTGTATGAAGAGAAGCTGGGCTTTGGCTTCCTATATTTCACAGGATGCAGAGTGTGATCAGGCAGTCCCTTCCCCATAGAAGGGAAACAGTGTGTATAAATTATAGTAAAGTGTGGCTTTGCACTGTAATTTCCTTAATTTTCCTTCACAATGGCTGTACTGAATTGGTTCCATTTATAAGTCAAGAGGTGATTTTTTCAAACAATCTTCCTGCAGACTTCACGAGACAGGGAGTTTGACTTCCAGGTCACTTCTTTCCGGCAGCAGAATCACTAATAAAAATTCTGCCATCGGTATGTAGTTGATCATTTAATTGCTGTTACATGGTGCAGAATATAGTCTACCTCATTTTCTTCTCAAGGTGGTGGTACCCAGACTTTCAGAGGATGGAGGCACTAGGAAGGGGTCGGGCTGGTGTGGGTTCGGGATGTGTCAATTTACATTCCCAGCTTTATTATAGACCATCACTTTCTCATCTGGTATGTTAACAATAGTTATGGGTTACCCAGTTTTTCAGAATGGTTTGAAATCCACTGAAGAAATGTGCTATGTAAGACCTAAGTGTTTATTTTATGTGCTACATAATTTTTTGTTCTAAGTAACAATAATTATTTTTTTCCCATGAGGTAGCGTTACAAATCCCCAAGGCATATGTGAGGAAAAATCACATTCATTGTTTGTTATGTATTTACACATTTTTGAAAATTAAGTGCCACTTATAAAGTCTAGAAAACTTTTGTCTGTAATTCTTTAGAGAAAAGTTTGGAAAGACACTGCAGAAACAGAGCTAAAACTATATAAACATGCAGTCAGCTGGTGAAAACTGCTTTCTGAGCTTCAGTTTCCATTTAATTAGAAACACAAACGTATGAAAGTCAAGGATGGTAATTTGATTTCAAAAGAAAGCTGCTTGAGACAAGCATCAGTCAGAGCTAACAGGAGCCATATGCTGGATGTTTTACTCAAGTGATGTGGTCTTCCAGAAAAAAATTAGGAAAAGCATATTTGATATTTTTTTCAAACAGATCTTTCCTAAAGAAGTTGTAGTAAACCTTCTGTTCGATGGGCTAAGCAGTATTTATGTGCGTAATTGATGTTAATATATTAAATCATAAACACAAGATCTTTTCTGTTGTTGTGCATCAAAGAAGTTTGTTCATTTAACTATAACCACAGAGTGCTTGTAATTTCCCAGAGCCACGGGATGGTTAAGATAAAACTTGGTAAATTAGAGCCTCCCTAAATTGAGGGGATTTGGCTTTCTGTCGCTAGGCCTACTGGAAGTTTTACGGAGGCGTGCTAGCCTTTTTGAACCAAGAGCCTCCAGTTATCTCCAGCAGATGGTTATGGACAACAAGCTATGGAAGTCATTCTGGCACAACTGAGGTGAAACGAGTTCCCATGTCATAATGGAGAAGCTTGAAAAGCACTCAGTTGAAAACAATAAGGCTTAACTGGTGATAGTCCCTTACAAAACAGAACAGTTCTCACATAAACCAGTATTTGTTGACCATTTCTATTGCATTTAAAGCTATTTAGATTATGATTTAATGAACAATTGTAGCCAGGAAGCTGCAGAGCAGACCTGTGTGAATTAGCAGCACTTGCTAGGCTTCACGTATAACCCTCCGTGAGTCCCTTTGCAACTTCAGGGAAAAACAGGATAAAACAATTCAGGAAGTTACTGGCCTTCACCTGGATGCCCTTAAATCTACCCAAGGAGCCCATTTCAGTGCCCAGTGAACCTGATTAAACTTCAACTAAGGGTAATATACGCCAGTCTGTTTGACATGGCACTGAACTGAACCTAGTGGTGCTCAAAAGGACACCCACCACACAGATAATCTCTCTGGGAAGGACACTAATTTCTTAAATTGCCTAGCTAAATCTGCATAATTCTTGTCATCATTCTGATGCTTTTTAGACATGAAACTAATCATTAAAGAAACTGATCCCCCTACACAAAGTGCCCAGTGACCGTTGATCAAAGTTGGTAGACTTGTGTGTCTGGCTGGTTACAAAGATTAATCTATGAACAAGTTTAAGCTGACAGCAGGCATAATTACTATTAAATAGTAATATAATAAATGTGATGTTCTCTTTCCATTCTCAAATGGTGAGGGGACAAGTGGTGCTTGCTCCCAAGTCATGTGAAAGCGTATCTCCCTGTAAGCTGCCTACGATCTTCTTGATTGCCATTGTCTGTAAAGCACACGTGGCAGGAACTTTTCAGGTATATATGAATAAAAAAATGCCCTGAAAAGGTTATATTTTCAAGTTGTCATTCTGTGGTCAGATAAGAATGAGGAGGATCTCGGGGTGCGCTGTGTGGACGTTGGATTCAGAATGCTGCTGTGCTGGGATTGTGGCATTGATCTGGCCAGGTGTGATTAAGCAGGAGCAATCAGGAGACAGCAGAGCACAAATGTCTATTTTAAATCATTGTTGTGTCTTGAGTAATGTGTGTGGCTGTTGTACAACAGACTGTGCAGCTGGTGTATTGAAAAATATTGCTCATAAGTCTCACTGAAGCGGTTACGCAATTTGCTACTCCCACCAATTCTTTTTTCTTTTTTTTTTTTTCAGAGTGCTGAGTATAATGCGAGATTAAATGCATTTTGATAATCAGTTTTAGAAACTGCTGTTCCTGTTTAGTAGATGTAGTAGGAATATGGAATTAATAGGGCAAATATGAGATCCTCTGAATGGTGGAGGAAATTTTATTTTTTGAATTAATTTCCTGTAATTTGATTCCTGATTTGGTCTCAGTGTGTTGCTCTGTGACAGCAGAAATAGAGTGATTTTCTTGAGATTTCAAAGCTGTTTAGGTAAAACTTAATCCCTGGCTATTGACTGACCTGTGACCGGAAAAGGATTCGTAGTCAAGCACCTCTTGTTTTATCTGTTACTCTTTGTTATTGCTTTACCACCGGCAAAGGAAATCTTTTAGCCTGCTGCTTCCTTCACTGAGATCACTGGGGAACTGTTACCACTTCAAGAGGAGCTGCAGAACAGAATCTAAAAGCATTTCTGTATTTATATAAGTTACGTTAAAACGCACGTGTGTATGTGTAGTCATTTTAGAATCATCAAATTGTAATTTCTCGTATAGATTTCATTTTGAAGATCTTTCAGTTATTTTTTTTTTTTAAGTATGGGTTAATGAATTTTATAGACAACATGAGAAAAGTTACAACAAAGTTAATTCCAGGCTGTCCTGGAACTTAAAACTTCTCTTCTAGAAAATACATAGTCCGTACAAAGACATTTGACATACAGATCCAGGAGAGATTTATTCAGAGTATTAATCTTAAGGCCTCTAAAGAGTATGCTGCGCTTTATCAGCTGAGTGAAATTGTTATTCATTAACTTAGTAATGGGTTTTTCTGCTGATCTTTGTTGCTATTAAGAAAAAATATTCTATCAAGTGTAAATGGTGGGTGATCCATACCGTAGCCTTTGAAAGGGGAGTGAGATCTCCCCTTTTATGTCCAGAGAAATGAATACAACTATTTTGTTTGTGTGGTTACCTAGTAGGATATTCCAGCATGAGGTTTTGCAACCATAAGTGCTAATTTGTAGGCATTTTTCTGAATCTGCCCACTGCATCCTTTGAGAAGCTCTGTCTCCACAGTGTGTGTCTCCCATTTTCCAAGGTTCACTGTGTCTGAATTTTTAAACAAGCTGTTGGATGGTTCTCCGTTGTAAGAGTTTTTATCCCCAGCTCAGTACAAAGACTGCAGAGCTGTGCGCATCTTCTCCGCTTGTATCTCTCCATCCTTGTTCCACGAGCAGATTTTGAAACAAAACGCTTCATTGCACATCTGTTGTCTTTTTTACAGGTGATGTATCACCCATCAGCATGTCTCCCATCAGTCAGTCACAGTTTATTCCACTTGGGGAAATCCTTTGCCTGGCCATCTCAGCAATGAACTCTGCCCGAAAACAAGTGACACAAGAAGCACTAATGGAGCACCTAACGACCTGCTTCCCAGGTAACTGGACATGAATAAATCATTGGTCAGATGAGCTCATGCCTGTAAAAGGGCAGTTAAAGAATGTCTAATCCCTGCCCAAATGGTTGCATATCTTTTGGCCTCCCTAGAAGAGGGAGTTTTTGTGTTTGGTAATCTGTTTTTCTTCAGTCTTCTGGATGGGATTATTGATTAAACCTGAGCTGCTACTCAGAAGTAAAAGGAGGCTTCTTTAGGGTTCTAGTCTTACAACCTTTTCTTTATTCTTAAACGTACAGAGAATCAACTTCTCTTTGACATGGCCATTCACGCGAGATGCATTTTGCAGGATTAATCCCTGACTTTAGGTGAATATTAAAAATTACTTAAGATACGGAACAGCAAACTATTGCATGTTTCTTTTTTCAGACTGGTATCAGAATAAGCTTGTTTGTGATTTTGCTCACAAAGTAACCTTCTTTATCATCATAGTCAAAAAGAGCTCTGGACTTCTTTAGTCATTGTGGAGAATAAAGCACATGTTATAGCCAGAGCAGACTTATTCCACTTTGTGCCTTTCAAGCTGGTTGTAAGCTCTCGGAAGAGCTCTGCTGACATAATTCAACCAGTTCAAATGTCATTGTCCAGTCTCCCTGGAGATAATCTCATGGAGATCTCTGTGTAGAGCATTCTCTCTTAAAGAGCAGGTTTCCCAAAAACTGCATGTCTTCCTCCACCTAGGACAGGCTCTTAAAACTGGTGTGACCTGACACAAGTAGTAGAGACCGATGATGATGTGCCTGCTTCAGGGAAAGGAGTTTGTCAGCCTGGATTTCAGAGCCTTCTTGGGCACAGTTGAAAATCTTTAAATATATTTTTGTTTGGGTTTTGGGGTTGGTTTGGTTTTGGGTTTCATTTTTTTAGTGCAACAACACTCTGCATGACTGAAGGTTTGGGGAGCCACTTGCTGTGTTCATAAATGCTGGTGTTCAGAAGATATTCTTGTCAGCGTTTGATGATATTTATCAAATGGTGAAATGAAAATACCTTGGACTGTAACATGAAAAAAAGGAAACCTGTGTTAAGAAAGTACTCATGAATATGCTGCTTCCCTACTGACAGTCTGTTTCTGGAGTTGGTAAATCATGCAAAATGCATCTGGTAGAGACATCTAAAAGTGTGGTGCAAAAGCATCAGGCAGAGGTTTATGGTGCAAGAGAGCATATTTTTTTTTTCACTTGTGCTTTGTTTGATCCTGGGCAAGATGTTTAACTGTTCTGTGCCTCAGTTTACAGTTCTCTAAACTTCTCTATTGTACCTCTTTTACAGCTGTAAAAGTCAGCTAATTAAAAATGCTTCAGTAAGAAAACTACTGATGCATAACCATAGTCATGTTTTGATGTCTTGAATTCTTTTCCTTACCTTTCAGAGCAAGAGTTACTTAAAGCCTTGAAGGTTACATGGCTTTTGCTATAACTGGTACTAAGTTCTCAGATTTTTTAAAATATGATTCTGGATCGAGAGCTATGTTTGAAGTAAATGATTCTGTCTGACATTTAATAATTGCACTTTGGAAAAAATTACTGCAAGTGTATTTTGTAAATACTGGCTTTCTGTCCCAATTTGTGGTTTTGTTTAGCAGAGGTTTTTTTTCAGTATGTTTGGCTGATTTTGAGAATAGTGGTAAAAGTTCTAAGGGATAGAATGCAAAGAAGGCAAAGTTCACAATTATAATTCCACTTTAATTCATGTTGATAATTTTTTTTCCCAAGCTACATTTCCTATGTAGCTATGTACTAGAAGAGTTCCGTAGATTGCAAGTATTTTTCCAATAATTCCATCAATGTTTTTATATAACCATTATTGCATGGTGGAAATGATAATTTATTGGTGGCATTCCTTGGGTTTCCTGGGAGAATGATTATCAGTTGACTTGTGTATTGTGCTGTTCTTGCTAGACAGAACCATACATCAAAAATAATTCAACAGGCTGGATTATTTTGTAGACTCTTCTCAGAAAGAAGCCCGAGGCAACTTAGCACACAGTCTCTTACTGCTTTTTCCACTAGCCACGAACATGTGCATTTCTCAAGTCTGAGATTTAAAAAAAAAAAAAAGGAGGGCCTTGTTTTTCCTATCTCACTTCCCAAAACATGAAAAAAATTATTTGGGAAAAAAAATTAATCCCCCCTTTGTTGTCCCTTTTTCCCCCTCTCTAGAGAAATGTGTTTCTCTCCCAGCCACGATGTGTTTAACATAGCAAACATACATGTCCTGTCAGTGTATGAGGATTATCCAAAAATTTTGTCCTTTCCAATAAACAGAACCTCGTCTTGTGCTGAGTGATATTTTTCGCTCATCTACCCAAATTCTCATAAATCAGCCACAGCATTTTGAGCCCTTGTGTTCACTGTGGCTATTTTCAAATATCTGATTTCCTCCCGTTTTCTGATAGTTTATTTTTCCTAATTAGGTGCTGATGCTCTGAGAGAGAGGGGAGCATCAGCAGTGTAGCTGTATCTGTCACGGTCGCGTAGCCTCTCTGTGTCTCACCCTGTAGCAGCACTTGTCTGCCCCGTGTTGTTTGTGTTTTAATGAACAGATGCTTCACTGCGTTTCACGGAGTGTATAAATTTCCTAAGACCCCAGATGCTGTTCTCAAACTGCCTGAGAATAATAAACCTCTTTCCCCAGTGTGGGATCTTACGCTTGCAGTCTAGCCCTCTAGTTTGCTGAGCCATTGTGCAGGCATAAATCTGGGCCATGGCTCTATCTGAAATAAGGTATGCTAATTATTTATAACATCACATAGCAACCACTCCACATCCTTAACTAGTATTTCATGAGCCAATCAGAGTATTTCTTTTATCCCTTGTTAAGCCTTAGCATCAGCTCAGGAGAAAATCATTTTAGCAGATTTAACACCATTTAAATACTACTTCAGATGTATTTTTCATGAATTTATTTTATTGAAAAAGTTTGTAATGATAATGCATGTCTTATTTGTGGCTTTTGTTATTTGTCAGCTTTTGAAAAAAGCGAGAGGGCTCCTGCTGCACGTGCTCCCATTATTCTAACTTAGAATTAAACAATGAGATGTTTGTACAGCTCTATTTTATAATTTATTGACCGTGGTTTAAATCCCATACATTACATGTAAGTCTTTGAAATCCAGTATAGTTAAGAATGTAACCTCTGTTCCCGTGTTTGGCAGCCAGACCCTCTTATCTGAAGAAAACATCAAGCCTTAGTCTATGCTGACTTCAGTAATGATTTTTTTTTTCTTTTTTTTTTTTTCTTCCCCGATTTTGTCCACGTACTTATTAAAATCATTTTAAGGCTGTTTGGAATTTCAGTGTAGAAAATACTTGTGTGTATTGGACTAGGTTGCTTTCCAAGCCAAGAGTTTTTTGAAAGCTGGCAAATTTCTCTGACATGCACCTTCATAACTGTTCGCTCTTTAAATATGTGAAATGTATATGTAGCACTTAAAATAAGTGTCTTACATTAACTGAGTTCACTCTAGGTCAGTGTTCTTTGTGAGCAGCAAACAAGACATAATCTTCCGTCTGGAGGCTCGGTGGATGGCATAGTGTAGACTCTCTTGAGATGCAGAAAATGTACATGTCTGATGATTCAGTGTCCAGACAGTTTCTGCTTTTGAATTATTAAACCACTACATAATCTTAAATAACACTACTGCTGTCATGCAATATTTTATATGCTAGAATCTCTAAACTACTGGGTTTTTTTTCCTCTTCTTCCAATCTAATGGAGGAAAGGAGACCATAAGGAGACTTAGGAATACGGGGGTGTAGGTTACATATCCCCATGATGTGGCCAGCTTGCTGTAAAGAGAAAAGTCTTGAGAAAGCCAGGAAATCTGTGTTTAAAATAACAACAGTGGGAGCCAGAGTATTTTCATTGCTCCCGTTCACCGTGCAGGAAGGCCTCATTGGAGTTTGGGCCTGTTTCTGCTTTATTAAGTACCTGAAAGGGACTAAAGCTGGCGTTAGCTGGCAATGCCAAGCTCCAAAGATCTGCATCTGCCATCGTCACTGCTGGCTTAGGGAACCACAGGGATAAAAGTGATAGTCACTGACACCATTAACTTTTCAGCATCTTTGACTGCCCAGGCACCCTAATTTATATTTTTTTCTTGGTGTTTATCTGCACGGCCTGTATTCTCAGGACTTAGTCAATTAATGTAACTGCTGTGCATCCAGCATTTAGAGACTCATCTACCCAACAAATTAATGTAACTGCTGTGCATCCAGCATTTACTCATCTACCCAACACGTTGTAGTCATTATGGTTTACTGGGGGAAAAACACATTATTTATTTTTTTTTAAATGTATTTACAGAGCATTTTTGGCTGAGTTAGTGTAAAACATCAGAAGGTCCATTTCAGTCTCTTTCCCAAACTTTTCTGTAAACTCCCAGAAGAATGTTTTCCTCTCTTTTATTTTTGTTCTGATGTTTCTGAAACAGTATGTTAAAAAAAAAGTCTTTAAGTAAAATAAGGAGGAAGGAACAAGTTCTTGCAGACAAAGGTAGGTATGTGTGGAGGTATTTAACGTGTAAGCTCCTGGAAAACACAATGTATTGGTCAGGTTGTTTGTGCAGAGGCAGGAGGAGGGATTGGCTGCTGCACAGCAAGTGTGTCTCAGTTGGACTGGGGTGGGACCCTGCAGTGCATTTCCAGCACGTGAGCTTGAGTTCAAGGTCATCCACTTATTGTGGTGATGCAAGGCTTAATGTACGAGGACAGGTAGTCCTTTTATCTCCCTGCTCTCTGGATTTTGGGTTTTCCCAGCTGTTGCTATTTCTGGCATGTTTGCTCACCCAGATATTCTGGGGGGTCCTTCTTACTCTCTCTAGGATTATCGCAGAAATTGTAGACACCGACCTGAAAAGAGGAGAAAATGCACATTCTTGATTCTCCATTTCATTGTGTATTCTTTCCAATTTCCAGTCTCGTTTATTCTCTCAAATTATATCCTTTCTTTACCTCTTTTACTCCCTGTGTCTGTATTGGCCCGAAACTTTCAGCTCTGTGGACTGTGCATGAAATATATTGACTGCCCCCCTGTTCTCCCTGGCACCTTCTCTGTTGTAACTGCTTTCACTCATGTGTCCATGTTATTCCTAACACTTTGCTGTTTCCATTGTAAGATTTTTAGTTACAGATATTACTGGATGTGAGCAGTGTGGTCATGTCTCTAAATTCAAACAACACTCAAAAGCCAGACATAGGAATACTTACTATGTTGCCTGCAACCCAGTAGCAAGGAAGAGGGTGAGTTAAGGAATTAGTACAACGTCTCTATTTCTTATCATGAATTTTTTTGATGGGCTGTTGGTCGCAGTGCCAGAGCCCTTGTTGCCATCCTCATGTTTGCTCACACAAGGAGGTCAGTGAGCTTGCAGGCACCAGCCTTTCACATGTGGGAGAAGAGTCGGTGACCGGACACTGTGTGCTACTGATGATACTGTGTTTGTGACAGGTATACCTGTTTGAGATTTTTCCATTAAGTATTTTTGTGAAAAGCATACGCTTTGGTGAAATGTTTTTGCATGCGTAATTCCGTGAAGTTTCTGTTCTTGAAGATAGCCAGAGCTTGATTTGACAAGGCCCTGACAAACCTAACAAAGTTGTCCTGGCTATGAGCAGGGACATCGACCAGATGACTTCATGAGGTCCCTTCCAACTTAAGTTACTCTCTGAGTCAATTTTTTTTTCCTAGATTAGTTTTGTTGAAAAGAAAACTAAGATCCCGAGCAAATAATACTAACTCTTTTAGTTTAAAATAGAGCATCCAAACTTTTGAAAAAAAATTTTCTAGTTCTAAAACTGTAAACCAGGTCAGTACCCAGAATTAAGTTAAAATGAAAATGCTTTAGGTCCACAGAATGTTGATTGAAGATAGCTTTTTACAGTGAAATTTTTTTGAAAGATTTTTATTTCTCACTGAGCATAAAGATTTTTTTTTTAAACTAGCTTGTGAACTAAACCTCTTGTTTCCCTAGCTCTAGATGGAATTTATTCCCCTGCACAGCATGCTGGCTTGGTATTTTATCTAATAAAGTATTGAAGGCTTGGTTCTGCACCACTGAACCCAGCAGGAGTACTGGTGGTGAGAATGACCAGGCTCACGATGCCAGGTCTGCCATGTGCCATTGATGCAGGGTTGTCATGCTTGTCCCCCTCTCGGTATGTGATGCGTGCACTTAGGGAGTGTCCATCACATCTCACACAGGAGGCAGGAAACTCTTAGAAGCAAATTTTTAGGAGCTAAATCTCTTAACTTCCAGCATAGTGGAAAAGTCTGGGTAAGATGAACTGTGTCATTCAAGGCGTGAATTTTTTGGAGCAGCTGATGTGGTAGAGGAAGTGAGTTTAATCAAGTTTGTGATAAAGGGCTTCTCTGGGAGAAAGATTTTTTTATTTTTTTTTTCTGTGTAGTATTCTTTTGTGGAAGAACAACTTAGGCATCCAAAGTAACAAATAACCACTGTTTTATACGTGACTGGGCATTATAATAAATAGTTCTGGTGAGCTGAGATATAAATATTTAGTTGGAAGAAGAATAAAAGTGAAATGTTTCCCCTGACAGCCTTTGACTTTCAGTGATTCCATCATCTCGTAGCTTAAGGTCACCTGCACAATGGAAGTAACTAGGTCTCTCTTTTGCTTTTCTTTTTTTTTTTTTTGTTTTTAACACTCCATTAATGGCCTCCTTTCTCTTTAATTAATAATTGATATGTCTGAAGTGTAGGAGATAAGTGGAAAAACAAACAGAGAAGAGAATGCCTAGCAAAGTGCTTTGCTGGAGTTGTTTGTTCAGCATATTCCAAGCTTGCACATTGGAGAAAACAGCTTTTTTTTGTTGGGGAGGGGGGAGCCAGAGAGTCCTGCCTGATTTTATGCACTCCCTGATATGTCTTTACTGTCATTTCTAGGAGTTCCAACACCCAGTCCAGAAATCCTTCGGCATACCTTGAATATGCTTGTACGGGAGAGGAAAATATACCCGACTCCGGATGGTTATTTCATTGTAACCCCGCAGACTTACTTTATAACACCATCTCTCATAAGAACTAACAGTAAATGGTACCATTTGGATGAGAGGATACCTGACAGGTCTCAATGTACCTCTCCTCAACAAGGAACTATCACTCCCTCCACCTCGGGATGCGTCAGGGACCGAACACTACCCAAAAACCACTGCGACTCCTGCCACTGTTGCAGAGAAGACATGCACAGCATGCATGCCTCTACCCTACAGAGGAAATCAGC
The DNA here is from genome assembly GCF_001431845.1 of Calidris pugnax. NCBI lineage: Eukaryota > Metazoa > Chordata > Aves > Charadriiformes > Scolopacidae > Calidris > Calidris pugnax. The sequence continues at coordinate 6,973,718 of NW_015090868.1, read as the reverse complement.
AAAAGACTGTAAAGACTCCTACTGTCCTCCTTCGTTATGTCAGGTCCCGCCTACTGAGAAAAGTAAAAGTACTGTCAATTTTTCTTACAAAGCAGAGACGCTCACAAAGCCTAAGGATGTAGAAAAGCAGTCGAAGAAATTTGGCCTCAAATTATTCCGATTAAGTTTTAAGAAGGACAAGACAAAACAGTTGGCAAATTTCTCTGCCCAGTTTCCTCCGGAGGAGTGGCCGCTAAGGGACGAGGACACCCCCACCACTATACCCAGAGAGGTAGAAATGGAGATTATCAGGCGCATTAACCCAGACTTGACTGTGGAAAACGTCATGAGGCACACTGCACTAATGAAGAAACTTGAAGAAGAAAAAGCTCAGCGAAGCAAAGCAGGCTCTTCAGCTCACCACAGCGGGCGAAGTAAAAAGAGCAGGAATCACAGGAAGTCTCATGGGAAATCGAGGTCACACAGCAAGACTCGGGTGTCCAAAGGAGACCCATCAGATGGCTCTCATTTGGATATTCCTGCTGAAAGGGAGTATGAGTTCTATGACCCCTTGACTCGATCCCCACGGGAAGGCTGTTTTATAATAGAGCACAAGGGAGATAATTTTATAATGCACAGCAATCCTAACATGATTGAATCTCACTTTCCCATGACACCAGAGTGGGACGTGTCTGGTGAGCTGGCCAAGAGAAGAACTGAAATGCCTTTCCCTGAACCTTCCAGGGGAAGCTCCCACTCCAAGGTCCATCGGAGCCACAGCCATACGCAAGATAGAAGGTCGAGGAACGAGCGGTCCAGTAAGGCTAAAGAAAGGTCTAGGTCCATGGATAACTCCAAGGGACCTCTGGGCTCGGCTACTTTAAGCACACCTGAAGACATAGGTGAAGGCTGTAGCCCAGATGACCAAACAACTAGCCAAACGTACATTGACGATAGTACCTTAAGGCCATCTCAGTCGCTCAGTCATCAAAGGGCTCTGATTTCATCTGCCGGCTACAAAGAGACTTGCATCCCCGAAATAGCTAGTGGCAGTGTAGAAACCCCCAGTTCCTGTAGCCTGTTGGACCAAAGCAAGCCTACAGAGAACTTGCCGTCGTACAGCGAGCTCAACTCCTGCACGACAAAATCTGCCATCGACGACTATTTTCAGTGCAACACCTCCAGTGAGACCGTGCTCACTGCTCCATCGCCTCTGGGAAAGAATAAAGAGGATCACGACACGCTGACAGGGACGGATGGGCTCAAAAAAATGACTCCCGTAGAAAGACAGTCTCAACACATTGCCAGGGAGCCCGGGGTGCACAAAGAGGAGTCCCCGAAGGGCCCGAGCGGTGGTTCGGCGGTTTCTGGCCAAACTCCTGAGGTGATCGCGAACGGGCGGCTGGTCCAACACCACAGCGCTGAATCCAGCAGCCTGGATAAAAGGAAAGAAATATTTAGCAAGGATACGCTCTTCAAACCTCTGCACAACACTCTTTCTGTCAATAGCTATCATAAGTCTAGCACACCCCTGCTAAAGCCCCATCAAAAGACCCCCTCTGACACCTTGCCGGTCAGATGTGAGAAACTTGAACAAGCGATAGTAACCTCAGTCACCCAGGTCATGCCCGTGTCCCAGAGACAGCAGGAGACAACGGGGAACCAGGAGGCCTCCTTCGACTACTACAACGTGTCCGATGATGACGACTCGGAGGAAGGAACCAATAAAAACGCCGAGGAAGAAAAAAACAGGGATGACGTCGGCACCATGCAGTGGCTCCTAGAGAGAGAGAAAGAGAGGGATCTGCAGCGAAAATTTGAGAAGAATCTCACCCTTCTCACCCCGAAGGAAACGGAAAACAGCAACAACCAGAGAGCCACCCACTCGGCCCGCCTGGACAGCATGGACAGCAGCAGCATTACTGTGGACAGCGGGTTCAACTCTCCACGGTAGGACTGTCACATTCATTGCAGCTTTACAGACTAGAGAGTTCCGTGTGTAGTTATATGTGTGTGTGTGATGTCGCTGACAGAACCTAGGGCCCTATTAAACCATGTCACACGTTTTCAGGCAGTGTTTTCCACAGCTCTGGAATCTGGAATTCTGATGTGTGGGTTTCCCACCATACGGTGAGCAACCAGTGACCATTTGCGGCTTTGACTCTGTATTGGTTTGTTTGCTGTTTGCTGAAAACCTCCCTGTACTTTTTTTTTTTTTTTTTTAATGTATTAATGTTTGCATTTAGAATAGAAGATATGAGCTCCTGCACACCCTCCCTCCCTTCCCTTTCCCTCTAAGATACCATCAGCAAGACTAATGGGAAGATTAGACATGACTAGGTGGCATAAACTTTGGCTCAGACCAAAAAAAACCCTACCAGTGGCATAATCTTTGGCTAAGACCAAAAAAAACCCCACTGTGATGATTGTTGGTGGGTTTGGGCTTTTTTGTTTGTTTTCTTCAAAAATTTTGGAAGTATATCTATCACTATTCCAAACTGGTGGGACCGGAGCAGCCGTTTTCCCCCCGCATGGCTGAAAGTGCTCAGGATATGGGAACTTCAAAGGTGACTCAGCACTGCATCAGCAGAGAGGGGTGTCTTGCCTAAAATACTTGGCAATATTGTCCAGATGTTTGCGTGTGGTGGTGCTGGTTGGGCATTTCCATACCAGGAATCTCAGAGACCTAGGGAGGATAGAGTTGCTGGTGTGTTCCCCGCCCTGAAGAATTTCCAGGTTAAGAATCTTTCACTTGAGCCTTCTTTCTTCTCTCTCTGGCCTCTGACAGTCCTAGGTCCCTGCTGGAATGGAGCTTGCCTGGTTTTGTTTGCCCTGGATAGCAACCCATCAGAGTTCAGAACAATGACTCTAAGAACACAGAAATAATTTACAATGGTAGTTCTCTTATAGCGTCTTACTTAAGCTTAAATTATTTATTGCCTGTGTTTAAAAATAAAACCTCCAAGACTGGATTTGTATTAGGTGAAAGAAAACAGTTTGAGGGCGGGGGGGTTTGTTGGCTTTTTTTTTTTCCCCTGTAAAAGGTGTTCTTGTTCCTCAGAATTGTATTATTTTTTTTTTAATCTATAGCAAAGGCTCTCAAAAAGGCATGTGAAGGATTTCCTGCTGCTAGACAAGACTAAATTTCATTTTCAGTTAAAGTCATGTCACTTTGGAATAAATTCCTTGGGATTTGATGGCTACTCCCACTTGATGTTAATGACAAGGAGGTAATTATTGGGCCTGTTGCAGCGTGCAGTGCTCGTCAAACTAGAGCAGGCTATTAACATATGTATCATTTTTCTGAGTAAAAAATTTGAAAAAAAATTTTTGAGTAAGTTGTACCACTTACACTGAGTCCAGCTTAAAAAAGAAACTTCAGAAGGTTTTGAATTTGTTGCTGTTATTGATTGTTTTGCAGGTGCTTGGCATCTTTCTCACATATGACTGTTGTATGAGGCTGTTTGCACTGTTACTTTTTAAATGTAATCTCTTTTCTTAGTGCTATATTTGCTGTCAGTTTTTTTGGGGGAAGTATATGATGGTGTTTGCTTCTTGCCCAGCCTGTCTCACTCCACAGAGTGCATTTCACCCCCAGGAGAGGATGTCAACAGGATAAAAATCACTTTTTAGACTACTATTTTGCTAGCCGTTTGCTAAATTAGTATCAAGCTTGCGTTTCTGGTTAGTGCAAAGGCAGACAGTTCCTTCCCTGATTATTTACACAAAAGCTAAAATTTCTGTTGATGTTAATCTTAAACTTATTTAGCAGAGAACAGAACACAGGGAGCATTCTGGATTTAGTGCTGCTATACCACTTTGGTCAGATCAAAAGGGAAACAGATAAGCAGCTTTTAACAATTGTGTTTTACACATCTCTTTATTTATTTATTGATTTTGCTGTTTATTTACTAACAAAAGTCTTTTTTTTGCAAGGCCGCATAAAGTAAGCTTTAAAAAAAAAATAACATTTTGTAGGGCTTTCTTGTGTATTTGTTTTGTAAGACCAGCGTATAGTCTGGATATTCCAAAGGCTTTTTGATGAGCTTTGCATCAAGGTGATGAAATTGAATGATTTTGCTGAGTTTTGGTCACTCCTCAGTATAAATCTATAAAAATAAAAGGGTGAATTCAGCCCTTTGGCTGTATATACTGTGCTGATATTACCTGCCTATCTTATAACAAAAAATATACTCCACAGCCCTTTTCCAGGAAAATCAAACAAGCTCTCTAGCGTCCCTCTGGTGAGATTCACCTAGATGTGACAGTGTCCGTTAGCAGATCCCTAGGGAAGAGTTTAGGAACTGGACATTCCTCAGGTGGACTTCTGACCTCCACTGATGTTCTAACTCTTGACTCCCTGAGGCTTGGGGGTGTCTTTTCATTTACACTGAAGCGTGCGGTGTAAAGTGTGACAAATTGGGGAAAAAAAATAATAATCCAGGATGTAGTTAAGGAGATTTGCAATGGTCATTTGACTTCAAAAGTATTTTGTGTGTGAAAATGGTGAACACGTCACCGTTGGGAAAACAGCCTCGCAGTGTTTTGTTCATTGCTTTTATGCAAGTTGTATACAGTAAATGTTAGCTGTCAGTATTAATTTTATTCCTTCATTTTTAGAGCTTATATAATACTGCTGCTCTTTTGTCACCTGAAGGAAAGAGCTAATTTTGGCATTACTCTGCATGCAGAATTCTCACTGCAGTCTCTCTGTATACGTGCTGTAACGGTCAGTTTGTAACATCAGGATTGAAAATGTTTGAAGATCTGCAATCTCATAAAGAAATGATACAATACCGAGTGATCTCTGAAAAACAAAGGTTGCATCTGTTTTCATTAAAAAAGCAGAGGGAGAGGAATCAAAACAGGAGCAACAGGAGTGCAGCCTGGGTCCTTGCAGCTCACAGAGATCTCCTGCTGTGTGCGTCACCCATCGCAGCTGTTCCGAACTGCTGTCAATAAGGTGGTAGTTGGCAGATGGTGATCAATACCATTTTGATAAATTTAGAAGATCTACAAGAATTTTCCTAAAAGCATCACCGATTTTCCAGATTTCAGCCAGTTTACCGTGATTTAAATCTGCCCTTCAACTAAACAAGGTGTTTCTTCCTTCCCCCATGCCATGCACTGACAGATTTCTCCCCTGCCACATCCAAAGCTGTGCATTCCTACTCTTGCCCTGAAGCTAGCACTAATTAATCTTTTTTTTTTCTTTTTTTTTTTCTTTTTTTTTTTTTTCTTTTTTTTTCTTCTTAGGGCTAGTATTTAACTGAGAGCGGTCCCTGATCTGGCTGGCTGCAAGGCTCAGCAGCAGGGAAGCAGCAGGAACATGTGGCAGGGTCAGGTCCACACAAGGCAGGCAAGAGCTGCCCCTTTCAGTAGCAGGTAAATTTAGGTTGACTTTAAACCAACTACGAAACTCTGTCCTTTTTCTAGTGCTTATTTAACAAATAAGTCCTCTAAATTCCTCTGTAAACATCTCCATAGCAAGTGGTGATGTCATTTTGCAAAGAAGTAGGGATACAGGTGGAGGATGCATAACCAGGGACCACATGGGTATTTGAAAACCAAATCTCTTTCTGCACAGGAACATGTTATTTGAAGATCAAAAATTATTAAGAGTGGAAAGAGAACAAAAGGAGTAGTAGTGTTAAAATAAGCCCTAGCATATCTTGGCTGAGTTTTTTAAAAGGGTAAAACACAGGCTCTTCTACGTTCAAAATTAGATGTATCATTAGAAAGCTTAGTCTTTAAAAGTGTCCCGTTGCTCCCCTGGACAAGTGATAATGTTGGAACTAAAGGAACATTGTCCATTTTATGAATGAAATACCAGCACTAGTTCTTCTTTAGGGTATGTTCCCAAAACAGTTAAGATTTCTCAGCATCTTGTAAGTTGCAACTATCTCCACTGCAAAGCTAAATTGAAGTGTTGTGTTTAGAAACTTGTGGGTTTAATGTAAGGTAGCATTTTTAGTTAATATTTTGTGTAGAAAAAGATAGGTAGGAGACAACAGAGGCAGCTGTGTTATATGATTACTTTCCTGGCTCTGCCTTGTCACAGAGCTGAGTTGATGAAGTTACTTTGTGCAAAAATGCACCAGGAAAAGAAAATTACCATGTTCCATGTGCAAGATGGAAGCTGTTTCCTTGGGTGGAAAGTCCAGATGCTTGGTACTGGTTCAGCTTAACCCTTTGTGTGACAGCTTAGTGCTGTGCCTGAGTTCCAGTTCGATGACTGGAACCCTCTATGAAGAAGCACGTTGGTACCATCAAAACGTGACGGTTCGTTGACGTGACGTTGCCCACAAACACAGGAAACCCATTATAAAACACTCCATCCTTTCCTGTCTGGTCCCTAGGTATATAGGCATGTCATATATGAGCGTGTATATATTTCTTTTCCATTCTAGTACTCGTGAGAGCCTGGCCTCCAACACTTCCAGTATCGTGGAAAGCAACAGGCGTCAGAACCCTGCTCTGAGCCCGGCGCACGGTGGAGCGGGTCCCACCTTCAGCTTCAGAGCCACCACGGACCCCCCCAGCAGCGAAGCTGAGAAACTGCAGAAACCTGCCAACTGCCTGCAAGCTTCTGTCACTAGTGTCTGACCCTCACCCTGCCTCTCGCAGCTTCTGTCTCATCCTACACAGCAACGTTTACGACACTGGGACTGATGTTTACATCTTTGGGGAAAAAAAATGAGGAAACACAAAACAAAACAAAACAAAAAAAAAGGAAAAAAAAAAAAAGAGGAAGCATCTCAACCACAGTTTTAGTGTTGACTTAAACTGTGCTGCTATGTAGACTAGGGGCAACAAAGAAATCTTTATTTCAAGGTATTGCTTTTCACATTTGCGGCTCTGTAGCAACAGAATAGCAGTAGGGATAATATGTACACTTTTTGCTTCACTTAATTGTAACTGAGCACATATATGAAAGTCTAGACACTGTAAGTGTAATCTGCATTTTCAATGTCCATGCAGTTGCCAACTTCATTTAAAAAAAAAAAAAAAAATGCCACAGATGTGTGATGCCCCCGGTCAGAGGCTAAACTCTGCTGCAGAGTTGATCGCTTTTTTACTTCAAAAAAAACCTGAGCCACTGCTGAAAGTAACCAGCCAGGATCACCATGAGGAAAAACAATGCCAAACATGACAAGTGATGACCTCAGCTCTATCTGTGAATTATTAATCAGTCATTTTCACTGTGCGTTTTTGTGACACAATTTTGCAAATACCTGTTGAAGCGAGTGAAAAGGAGGGTTGGGTTTTGTTTTGGTTCGGGTTGTTTTGGGGTGTTTTTTTTTAAGCGGAGGGTGGGAAGGGAGACAGCTTCTCCTTTTGTGTTTCAAAAGTCTGAGAGATGTTTACTTAATGGAGACTTGCTACTTGACCTTCTGTAGTCACAGATGAGGAGGTGGGCTTTTGCGTAGAGGGGGGAGCGGGGAGGGAAGGGAAAGTTATAACTGTCGTGGAGCCACAATGTGGAGTGACACAAAATACAACAAATGTCTTCAGTATAAATCAAGGATTTAAAAAAAAATAATAAATCTAATCCTTGTGTCACTTCTGGTATTGCAACTTGCCGTTAATATAGGAATCAGGATAACTAATTTCTTGGCACAAAAAATATTCTTTATGATATAAATGATAAGTATGGCCTGAAGAATTGATTTCTTTCTAGTGGAAGGACATAAATCTATTTTATGTAGCTTATTAAATAGAGTGCCTAAATTAGGCTATTAAAAATAGCATACATTGTAGTGATTATCAGAGAACAAAATTTAGAGAATTATAAACTTCTGGCCTTTTTATTCAGTGGATGTTATTTGCAATCTAGCATTTTATGGACGCATCTAGTTTCTAGAAATTAAGTGTGTCCACATGGTTGGCAGTAGAAATCTGAATTCTGTAGGTATGGTATATCCTAATAGCTCTCCCCAGAACTGTTACTCCAAAGTAATTGGTCCTGTGCTAATTACTGCAGAGTATCTCGTAAGGATAGTTAAACTCCAAGAGTAATTTTTAGGTGTAGGGTCACATTCTGCTCTGTTACTCATGCAACCTGGTAGTGCAACAAACTGACTTCAAATTTAACTCTATTTTTATCAGAACAGACGAATTGGTGGAAGAATAACAAAGATATGAAGATGTTCAACAGCCCAAACTGTTGCCTAGAAAAGGGACATTTACAATGTCTAGCTCTTGTAGTACACAGGTATGAAAACCAGCTGTACATAGTAAAAAAACCCAGTATTTTCATCAGGTTCTGGTGACGTATTACTCTGTACACAAAGTCATTTGAGCTTCACTCATGTTCTCTGTTGTCATCAGAAGTCTTTACTGAAGATTCAGCCTTATGTTACGCAGTTGGATATAGTTCATTTCCTTAGAAAACGGTTTTCTGGCTCTGGACACAATCAGTTTCCAGTTGTGTCAAGAGCACCCAGTCAATGCCCAGGTCTGTTTTCCTTGGTTTCAGTGTATAATTTCCATTTCATAGGAGCAATAAGACCTTTCAGTGCACATAAAGGAAATTATTGTGCTTTTGGTTGGTTATCAAAGTCACTTGGCCTTTAGCCTTCTGCCTTATCATACCTTCCAAGACGTGCTCTAATTGCCCTATAATGCTTTGCATGATGCATCTTATTATTCAGTATGTAACTCCAGCCGTACTTATTCCATGCGAACTGTAGAGTCAGAGTTTTTGTGGGGAATTGTCATATACTATGCAGTGGCTGACTGTGATTTTGTTCTTGGGATGAGCTCTGACATCAGTAGTATGTATCAATTCAGTAAATAAAATATGTCGAAAGGATAAAAAGAAAAAAATTACAGTGATGATCTGAAGCACTAGCGGCAATCAAAATGTGAACAACGAAAACAAATTTCACCTTTTGGGGGAAATACTTGTTTGTCAGAAACTAATCAGAATTTATGCAGGCAGCTGGTTGTACAGAAGACATAATTCCAACAAAATACGATCATACGTACCTATAAACTGTATAGTATGTTATTTCCTGAAGTTCCCAGAGACCAGCAGACAACATAAATGTCATATTAATGTTGACATGGCACTGTACCAATATTAATGTGACTCTTGGAATATGGAATGTAAACAGAAGTTTCAAATAGAAACGTTCTAATCTTGAATTCTTTTTTTTTATTATTATTATTATTTTTCCTTTTAAAATCAACAATGGAATATAAGGAAATTCCATCTTGAGGTTCTGGTAACAAAACCACGAGAGTGGAGCTTGAGTGCTTTATGTCACCCTAATCCTTTGATGAAATCCTAGCCTTGTATTACATGGTTGCTTATCTATCATTATTCTTCTTCTAATGTATCAATTTAAAGGTTTACAGAGTTAGATTAGGTTGAATCTGTGTTGTGTTCAACTGTAAAGGGTCAACACAAATCTGTCGGCATTTTGCACACTTAATATGTATTATTATAATACAACATGTTACTTTTATGGTAATTTTTTTTACACATATAACTACCTCCATGAATTTGATGAAATGCAGCAACATGAAAAGCGTATTGTACAAAGCAAGGTTCAAAACTTTGAAGCATTTAGGTCATGGCGTTCTCTTGTGTGTCAATGCTTGCGTATGAAGTCATCATGTTTCCATTGCCACAATTTCCTTCTACGATATTAAAAATCTGGCTTTCAGATGAGTCACTTAAAGGACTTGGACAAGGCTGGGTAATTGGGGTAAAAGTAAAGAAAAGGGGAGGCCGAAACCTTCCCTCCTCTCCCCCCCGGTTACTGCAAAAATTTCTGCCTGGTAGAACTTGAAAATGTAATTTAGCAAATTAGGAACATCTACAGTCTGTGAAATACGATGGACCGTTTGGGGTGTAACAGAAGACACTCTGGGTATTTTCTTGGCAGCCTTCAAGTACTTTGGGGCCCTGTTCTGCCTCCCTCTTTGTCAACATATCGGGTCCTTTACCGCTGCGCACTCTGTTCTCTGCCTCGTGTGCGTCTCAAACACTCGCTCCTCGAGCAATTACCAACGGCCTTTAATTGACTTGGCCGGGAGCGGGGGACCCTACTCGAGGTATGTGCCTCTTGTTCCAAGAACGTGGGCAAGGATCCAAGAAAAAGGAAGCTGGCTTTTGAACAGTCGCCAGCTGCAACAAGCCACCTTTCGAGAGGGAAGAAAGAAAGAAAGATTTTTTTATTTTGGGGTTTTTTTGTTGGTTTTTTTTGTTGTTTTTTTTTGTTGTTGTTTTTCCAAAAAACCAAAGGAAGAAAGTGGCAGTTGAACCTAAGCAGATCATGTTTATATAAAAAAAAAAATCCCGGTTTATGAACACGTCTTTCAGCAAACCTAGTACCATTATCCTGATGCAAATTAATACACGATCACCAGTCGAGCTAATTTTGCCGTTTTAAGTATATTTCAGTTGGAAAATGAGAAGAAAATCATCAGCCATTTGACTCCTTGCACCACTGTAAATTGTCCGTTATACGCGAAACAATGTTCACTCAACTTTAAAAACTAAAATGTATTGGAAAACAAATATTTTAATGAAAACCATGGCCTTAAGTGCTTGCCAGCGGTAGTTGTTTTTTTTTAGAAAAGAGACCAAGCAGAGCAGTATTTAGAGGCCATCATAAACGTGGATAATACTTTGCACTTAAATCACAGCTTTTCACCCCAGGGCCTCGAAGCACTTGGTACCAGCGAAGCCTCAGGAGCCCGTGGGGGGTGGGGAGAGCTCACAGACCCTCTGTGCCCAGGAAAAAACAAAGGCTCGGAGTCTGCCGGCAAATTTATTAACCAGTAGCTTTCTTAAAGTTTCTGGAAAAAGTTTAATAATTGACCAAAGTGTTTCATGTTCATGCTCTGAAGTTATTTTGATGCATTCGGCGTGTTTTAAGAGAGAACCTACTTTGCAGTCCTGCAGAGGCTCTTGGAGTAGCAGTGCCAAACCCAGTCAGTTTTCGGTTAATACGAGTCTCCTGCTGGCGGTGGTTTTAGAGAACAGTTGTTTTAATTAAAAAATTTGTTTTTCGGATACATTTCGCAGAGCTTCGCCCGACGCGATTCTTCCAATCGTCGTGCTGAGAAAGCAAATAGCGCTCCCAATCCGGTGTCCCACCCCCCCAGTTTACAATTCTCTTTGCTCTTCTGAAGAAAGCTGTACAGTATTAGAGAGAAATGTTCTATTTTTTACGAAATCCTTTAAAAAAAAAAAAGAAAAAAAGAGAAGAAAAGGTATATATCTAAAATGTTCCCCCCTCCCCCCCCCAGCATAAGTGAAGCGCATCGTTAAACCGCATGAGGAACATGTGGAGGACCCACCAAAAGCCAAGGTGGTGCTAGAAGAGAAGGGGAATATGGGGCTTCTTCTGCTCCTGGGGCTGTGGTGGGTGAGGTGGGTGCCAACCCGGCGTGACTCCCCCCTGGTCTCCCCCAGCTCCCGGGGAGACGGGGACCGGGTCCTTAACTCCATTGAAGCTCCTTCCCGAGCTGAGGGTTTCCCTGTTCCTCCCCACCCCGACCCCGGAGGAGAGGAAGCTCCTTCTGCTTCCAAAAAGGAGCAGAAGGCCAGAGGGGTGACACCCATGGCCACCCTGCCCTTAGACCTTCCAGCCACCCAAAGGACACCCACCCCCCTCCCCACCAAGTGCGAAAGGGCCCTTGGAGAATAATTGGCGCAGATGTTACTTTTATACGTGGAGGAGACTTTTTTAAGTTCAAAGGGATCATAAATTCTGCAGGTAATTTTTTTTTTTCTGTGAGTGACTGAATGTGGCTGTTGCATTTAGGTTTAAATGAGTTAATAAATGCAAGTGGGACTTACTGTATGTTAGAAGGGAGTTTTGCAGCCAAGACTGCCTTGTATAAATGTGTTTGCACTGAAAAAAATTAAAAAAAAAAAAAAAAAAATTTAAAAAAATTACTTGGTCTCTGGTTGCTGTAAAGGTCATCCAAGATGGATGTTCTGTTTATATTGTATAGTATTTCATATGAAATAATTACAGTTCATGAAATGTCTTCCCTAACGTTACTGATTTATAACAGCACATTTGTAACATGGTTTTTATTGTGTCGGTGTACCATATTGTAAATGATGATTACTTGTCATGCTTAGTATAATAATTTAAAGGAAAAAAAAAAAAAAAGGACAGGGATTTTTGTAAGTCTATATTTGAAAGTCCCTCCATAATGGTAATATTGTGTTCATGTTGTTTATGTAGTGTTGTGTGAAATATCCATTTTGGATTGTGTTACTTTTTAAGATATTAAATAACATTTGGTTATATGTTCTAAGTGGATTCTTTGCCCCCTTCGGTGGTTTTTAGAGAAAATACTGAACGTTTCCATTTAACGCGCTGTTTCCCTTCCCCCTCTTAGGAAACCTTGAAACAACAAACCAGAAGCCCAAGGGTCATCGTGGCTTGCTGAGCCCATGAACGCTTCATCCAAGCTCTGTGAGCCCTTCTAGTAAGAGCACAAGGGAGAAAATTCACTGATTTTTGGAACATCCCAGCTTGTGTTGGACGTGGAGGCGATGGGTGCAGAGGGGATGTGGTCCCCACCCCAACGCCTGAGCGACCAGCTGAGATGTACCAAGCTCTGGGGAAGCAGAAGTCGAGGTCGTCTCAACTGCCTTTGGCAGCACCTTCTTCCTATAGATGCTGCTTTGGTTTTTATCTTGCAAATCCTGCAAATACTCACAGACAACCTCTAGTTCCACCCCCTGCCCTGGGCAGGGACACCTCCCACCAGACCAGGTTGCTCCAAGCCCCATCCAGCCTGGCCTTGGACACCTCCAGGGATGGGGCAGCCACAGCTTCTCTGGGCAACCTGGGCCAGGCTCTCACCACCCTCAGAATAAAGAATTTCTTCCTGAGATCTCATGTAAATCTCCCCTCTTTCAGTTTAAAACCATTCTCCCCCTCATCCTGTCACTCCCCTCCCTGATCCAGAGTCCCTCCCCATCTCTCCTGGAGCCCCTTTAGGGACTGGAAGGGGCTCTCAGGTCTCCCCGGAGCCTTCTCTTCTCCAGGCTGAACCCCCCAACTCTCTCAGCCTGTCCTCACAGCAGAGGGGCTCCAGCCCTCCCAGCATCTCCGTGGCCTCCTCTGTACCCGCTCCAACAGGTCCATGTCCTTCTGCTGTTGGTGGCCCCAGAGCTGGAGGCAGCCCTGCAGGGGGGTCTCCCCAGAGCAGAGCAGAGGGGCAGAATCCCCCCCTTGCCCCTGCTGGCCACGGGGCTGGGGGTGCAGCCCAGGGTGTGGGGGGTTTCTGGGCTGTGAGGTCACATTGTCTAGCTTCTCACCCACCAACACCCCCACGTCCTTTTGGCAGGGCTGTTCTCCATCCCTTCATCCCAACCCTGTGCTGATACTGGGGGTTGCCCCAACCCAGGGGCAGGACTCAGCACTTGGCCTCGTTGAACCTCATGAGGTTCACATGGGCCCAACTTCTCCAGCCTGTCCAAGTCCCTCTGAATGGCCTCCATCCATCAGGCCTGTTGATCATTCTACTCAGCTTGGGCTGAGGAAAATCATTTTATCTTCCAACCGTGGTGTTTTATTTCTAAGTGGTAGCCAGCAGACCCTGGATATTTATTATTTATTCATGATGAAGAACCTCAAGAGTCCTCAGACCTGAGGCAGCCAATGTATTTATTGTTCCTCCTTAAAAGGTAGACCCTTCGCCTGTTACGGTTTTATTGTTACCTGTAGCCCAGCGTGGAGACACAGGATTTCTCATGCTTTGCTCTTAGACAGCAGGTAACAGTTCCACCAAATCACAGCTTGTACAGAAAAAAACCAAACCAAACCAAAAAAACCAAACAACCACAAAAAAAAACCCAAAATGAGAAATCCACTTATTTTTGAAGAAAGAAGTAAAAAAATAATCCCAGAAAAAATGGAGCTTTGCAGACTGACTAACAGTTTTGAAAAGCTCTCTGGCTGCGTTTAAAACGTTCGCCTGGAGACGAGTGGACTTTCCTTGAACCAGAAACTATTAAAAAGACCATTGCCTTAAAATATTTAGACCGTAGCGGATTTCAGAACCATTTCTCTTTCTAAAAACTGAGCCCCTTGGGATGTTGCTGGGGAGGAAGCTGCCTTTTCAACACCAGGTCAGTAGTAGGGCTAACTAGTCACCAGGTCTGGCTGGTGGAGACCACCAGCTTCACCCTCAAGAGAGAGCAGAGGGACTGGGCCAGTCCCACGTGTCTGGCTAAAAAGGAAGACTCTTGGCATTTATTTTTTTTATAAAAAAGGAGGAAAATAATCTCATCTGCATCCGTCATGGCTGTTGCCTTGTGCCATGGCTAGTGCAGACAGTGGTACAGCCCCGGGTCTCCCTGGAGGTGGGTCAGGAGACCACCAGCTTTTGCCCAGATTTTTCCTGGACTGGGGCCTCTGCAATTTAAGGGGAAGGGAAGGAGGGTGGATGCATTTCCCCAGAAATAGAATGGGGGAATTGAGGCTTAAAAAGTCGAGATATTTCACTAAAACGAGGAGAAAAACTCAAAAGAGGGCAGAGAAATGGGAGGGTGGGCTTCAGTAGCAGGGGAGTCCATGCCGGGACCAGGAGCTGGAGAAGAAAGATGTCAACTGAAGACAGAAGGAAAAAATCCTCACATTCCATGGAGGTAGAATCATAGCATTATAGAATGGTTTGAGTTGGAAGGGACCTTAAAGATCATCAAGTTCCAACTCCCTGCCCTGGGCAGGGACCCCTCCCACCAGACCAGGTTGCTCAAAGCACCATCCAGCCTGGCCTTGACAGTAGAAGGTTCCTGGGCTCCCAGAGAACTACACGAGGTTTGTACAGATCTAAAATAAAGAGCAATGGGTACTGGAAGGTTCTGACATGTGTCTCGGGCTGTGCCATAAGGATGTGGTGTCCCTGAGCAATGCCCAGCCAGGACCCTGGGACACAGCACAGCCACTGGCAGCCAGGAGTGGGATCCTGGAAAGGGATGGAGAAGGATCCTCCTCTCTGCTGCCCAAGTGCAATGGCCCTCCATGCTCCTGCTTAACTCCTGGCCTGAAGAACAACTTGCCCTCCTTTCCCCTTGAGGTGTTCCCCTCCGCTCAGACATCCCCCGAAAACACAAGTCCTAATTGCTCAGCTCAACCCATCCTCCTTCCCCCTCCCCACGTGCATTGGAGGCTTCTTCTCGTGAAGGTTCTCCTAACCCTCAAGGCTCCTACATTCATCTTGGAATCAAACCTTCTCCCTTCTTCCCCCCCCAGCTCCCACCATACGTGCAATAACCTGCTGTTTGTTCCCTTCCAAAGGCTGCAGGGCTCCTCTGAGCTCAGTCTGTGGCCAACAAAACCATCTCCTCTCTCCAGCAGGAGAAGGCCCATGATGCGTCCCAGATGTTTGCACGTGGCAGCAGCCTCCAGACACAACAGATTAGGGGAGGGAGATGGAGAAACAACGAGCAATATCTCACTGGTGCGTGAAGCCTTTCCAACATCACTTGGAAGCGTCCTTGTTTCTAGCTGTGGTTGTCATGAGGAACTGGAGGGGGTGGGGGGATGCAGAACAGTTTCAAATCATGGTATGAGGTTCATCTTACATCTTTTCTTTGCTTACCGACTGCCAGCTCCAAATTAGGTCCATGAACTCCAATTAGCTCCATTCCTGTCCCTTCAAACAGAAGAAAAGTGCTGGCTGAGACCATCTCTGCCCTGCAGCTGCTGGTGGTGTGCTCAGCTCTCTCGGGTGGTCTTCTTCTCCCCACCCTGGCAGGATTTCTGCCCAAATGGGGTCTCTGTGCTGTTGGGGCTGTCACTACCCACATTGGGGAGAAACACCAGGGCCGGTGGGGGGCTGAATGCAGAAAGAGAGCTCCTCTTCCATGGAAAATTCCCTGTGCTTCATCAACCCCATGCTGGAAATAGGACCAACAAAAATAAGTTGTGGGTTTGGTGGGTTTTTTTTCCCCAAGAAGTGTCTTAAATACTCAGTTTCACAGAGAGAGGCCAGGGGCTGAGCAGCTCCTTGCTAGAGAGTTCTTTCTTTTCATTTTGGGGCTGAAACTGGTGTCCTGGTTTGAGTGACACAGGACTAATTTCTCTTCTAATGCTGGGGAAAATTGCAGTTTTAGAGAACAATAATGGGAAAAAACACCACCATTAATAATAATAATAATGGTAAAAGAGTACACAGGACCCAAGTCACACCCAGTGCCCAGTGAATTGGTTGCCCAGACTGACCCGAGCAGACACCGTGGATCTCCCTGCCATGGTCAATCCCCATTTATATCCCAAGTCTGACATCTATGGTATGGAATATTCCATTGGCCATCCCGTTGCCTGCTGAACTAGCAGAAAAACTGAAAAAAAAAAGTCCTTGACTAGTATAAACACTACTTAGCAACAACTAGAACAATATGCATTATTGACATTGTTTTCATACCAAATCTGAAAACACAGCAACCGCTAGAAAAGGAAATTAACCCCATCCCAGCTGAAACCAGGAGAGGAGCCCATCTGTGGGCAGCTCTCCAGGGCACGGGGACATGTGGCTGTCCCAACTTTACCCATCCCACACGAGGAAGCACTTCACCCACCACGGAGCAGCCCCCTGTTTCATTCGCCTCGGCTTCTACACCATCAGTTCCTCCATCCTCCTCCCCTGCATTCATTCCTTCAGCTGCCCTGGCTGTCACATCTCTGCACACTTACCAGCTGGTTTCCCATCTTTAATTGCCCTCAGAGGGCTTCGTCAAGAGCCACACCTGCTTTTGTGTGGGCCCTAATTTGTCACCGTCCAAACTGGAGCAGCAAGCATTTCAAATTCAGCCTCTATGACTGCCTTGTGTTTCTTCAAATACGTGATTAATTGCTGGGCCTTTACAGGCTGCGTTCAGCTCTTCCTCCATGAAAACAGAGTCTGTCTTCTACTGGAAAGCTCCCCACATCAGGGATATTAAATATCTCCTTGTCAGTGGGACTTGAGCTTGTCCATCCCATTTGTTCTCGCTGAAAGAGGCTGTATGAAATGCAAAGAAAGCTCAGGGCTCTCTTGACTTTATTCTGTTTAGAGGGGGTGGAAAGTTATTTTTCTTTGTCAAAACTGTTCTTATAAGGACACATTTGAGGTTAGGGCAGGAGGGGGATGTTCTGTTTCATCCCACCCATCCCCTGCAGCAGTGTGAGCAGGTAGGTGCTACAATCCAGCTCATAAACTGCTTGAACTCCACCTTAAAAAATACTAAGCTTTTTTTTTTTTTTGTCCTCTTTCACAGCTGCCATTTTTTAAAAACCTTGTTTTTAAGCCCAAAATGATTTCTTTCTTATAGTCATGCTCAGAGAAGCCCTCCATGGCTGGGCAAGAGCTGGTTTCCTTCTCTCTTACAGCATCTTCTCAGCCGAGAAGGGGTAACCAGCCAGGGTTACCCATCTCCCACCCCTGGGATGGGAGGGGACAATCAGGGAGCTGCAAACTGAAAACCACGGTGCTACCTACTCTGGCAAACACAGAAGCAAAGTCTTGCCCTCAAAAGGCCCACCAGTATGGGGGAGACATGGAAGGAGTAGCGAGGGAGAGAAAAAAATAATAAATAGATGGATGGGTGGATAAATACATAGGCAGGCAAATAAGCACTTTAAAAAAATTATTTTTGAATTCCCCAGAGCCTCCTTCTGCCCAGGGGGACGTAGAGGGTAGGAGGGTCCTCTCAGGAACCAGGAACAGCCCCTGCTTTACTCAGTACAGCCATGGCCCGCAGGGGCAAAACGAACCTGAATAGGAGAGTGCAGAGCAGTGATTGCCAGCACCCGGGTTGCTTTAACAAGGTAGGATGGGCTGCACATCGGGCCTCTGGAGAAAGTCTAAAACTGCCTGTTATGGACACGTTATGGACACAGTTATATACATTTACCCAGCCAGGAGCCCTCGCACGGAGGCAGGCTGGTGGGAGCCACAGGTCAGATGGATGTTTGGTGGGGATTGTGGCTGTTTCCCCCCTGCAAACCCTGCCCATGCTCCACAGCCTTTACCACCTTGGCCTCCCTTTTTCTATCCTCTGCCTCTCCTACCGGGCACCTGTGTCCATTCCCCTCTGCTCATTGGGTCACCTCCCTCTCCTGAGGGGATCTGCAGAGCTTTGCACAATAAATCCAACTCTCTTTCACTTTCCCTTATAGACCTTACTCTTTCCACCTCTTCCTTCAGTTCAGCCACCAGACTAAGCAGATCATTGCTCTGCTCACACCTCACACAGGTATTGACTCCACAGCCTTCCAGTGCAAGTGCCAGGCTCCAGCACTCACTGCAGCCCGTTGCCTGGGTGCCCGCATGTTTGCGTGGGGCCTCTGTTTGGGCACACTCAGTTTTTTTAACAGCCTTCGGCCGAGTTGTAACCATGGTTTTATCTCTGCTCAGCTCTCGTTATTGAGAAGGCCGGGCCTCTCCGGTCACCGCCTCCTGCCTGAACTCACCTGTCACGCGCCGCACTCTGGTGAAGATGGCTGCCGCCGCTTCGCCGCGCGCCTGAGGGCCTGCTCCGGCCGCCTTTAAATCTCCGCGTGACTCCTGGCCACGCCCCCTCCGCTCCTGATTGGTTGTTGCGGGCTTCCGGGTTCCGGCTGCGGCTGTGAGCTGGGGGTCCCTGAGCTCGGAGACCCCTCTGTACAGCGCCATCACACCCTCTCCCCGGGCTCACCGCGGGGCTCGTCGTTGTCGTTGTCGTTGTCGTTGCCGTTGCCGTTGCCGCTGCTGCCGGTGCTGCCGCCGCTTCGCCGAGCGCCTGAGGGCCTGCTTCTGCCGCGTTTAAATCTCCGCGTGACTCCTGGGCACGCCCCCTCCGCGCCCGATTGGTTGTTGCGGGCTTCCGGGTTCCGGCTGGGGCTGGGGCTGTGAGCTGGGGGTCCCTGAGCTCGGACACCCCTCTGCACAGCGGGATCCAACCCTCTCTCACCGCGGGGCTCGTCGCTGCCGGTGCTGACCTTTCAAGGTCTCGTTGCCATTTGCACCACCCCGTGCTGGGAAGTGGGGTGCCCATGAGGACTCCAGAAAGCCTGCACCAACAAAACCCTGCTCCCAGTGATGATCCACCTGAGTTTGTGCCAGCAGCTGACGTGATGGTGCTATGGTGGGCTTGGGGAAGTGGGGTTGGAGAGAGCATCCAAGACTCACCTCTTTTCTTAGGAGAGCAACATGGTTTGTCCTGTCCATTTGCATGTGTGAAGCACACATCCCTGGATGGATGTTCCAAAGGTTAAATCTTGAAATACACCTGGAAAAAAGGACTGCGTATACAAGCTACAGTGTCTCATGTGATGTATTTAATGTCCCTCATTTACATGCCGACAACTTTGCCATTTCTAAACAATGTTATCATTCATCTTTCTGATGATTAATCAGCACAAGCTTCAAACACTGTTTATCACACTTTGATGCAGCAATCAAACAAGAAAGGCAAGGTGTTACAGAGGTGTTGGCTTTTTTTTTCTTTTAAAAAAATCTCACAGTATTTACAAAAAGATGCTTTTTTTTTTTTTTCCCTAACAGCATTCTTAGAATTATTCACTCATTCACAATCAGTCGTTGTACAAAAACATCAGTCAGAAACAGGTTTTAAAATACATCCACCCCCGCTGCATAGTACACAGAAAAATAGGCTGGAGTCAAGGCACTCGATTTCTGAATGAGAATGTGAACTGATTCAGAGGCACGACATTGCCGAGGAAGAAAGGTGCGCTTCTCCAAAATTAATTACCTGTGGTTCTCCTGAAGCTAATGAGCTTCTCGCAGGGCTACCGTCAAATTTTCCCTTTCACAGTTCAAGTTATCTTTTGAGGTGTAAGCACGATGCTGGCCCTAAGGTCAGACAAGTCATATTGCAATGAAAAGATTTATTTTGCCGTATTTGCGCCTGGACACGGCGCCACGAACGAGTTACACAAAGTAATCCCAAGGATCAACGTGGGCTTCCCGTGTCATGGCCCATCCCTGGAACAACCCAATGGACCCCCTTTGTTATTTCCCATTTCTGCTGGTATAACTGGGAATCTGAACATCGCCTTATACTTTTTGGATCTGATCTTCTGGAAGAGGACACTGGGTTCTGCTCACTGCAAGAATTAAAGGAGGGACTAGCGGGCGCTGACTGTACCCATCCTGTTGATTTTCAAACAAAACTTCGTAATTTAGTCATTTGCTTATCTTGTATACTGGTAATTTTTGCTCTTTAAAAATGTGCTCCAGTGAATTCACTGAGCCTGGTCCATTAAAGAGCAACAGGGAACTCTGAACAATAGGTGCTTGTTTTACAGCTACTGCAAATGCTTCGAAAGCACTAAATTGCCTTTTATACTGAACAGTCTAATAACAAAGACTGATTTTCTCCCCCCCTTTTTTTTTTTCCCAATTGATTTGATGGTTCACTTGAGCTTTAAAAACACATTACATAAATCTTTACAGCTATTACAGAAGTCTTTTGTCAAGTTTAATTTGGTGCTTGGGTTTTGTGTTTTTTTTCCACGGTGTAATCACTCACCCTTAAACTCACCGTACCACACACACCTGGATCCTGCTTGACTCTGGATCCATGGGAATCAGAAGTCCTAGAGGTTTGGGTTTTGGTTTGTTTGGGGTTTTTTTGCATGAGGAGGGACCTAAATCCCAATAAACAAAGGCAGTTTGTCAGGGAAAGCTCCTGGTTGAGAGGTATATCAGAAAATGCACTCCCAGAGGCATTGCCAAAGGCCACAGCCTCCCGAAGAGGAGAGGACACTTTGCAGGAGGAACACCCTGTCCTGGTTTGAGGACCACCCAAACCACGGCAGACCCTTACAGCCCTGTTCTAGACAAGCTTATTTCACAGTAGAAATGTAAGGATGGAAAAATGACCCACCATGGCATCCATCCATCCATCCACCCCAGTGTGTGACACCAAGGACTGTGACAACTAGAAGATTAAACCATTAGGAGTAATTAATCCTCTGAGCTAACAGACCGTGGTGCTGGCTTTGCCCCCAGCCCCAAGGTGGATCCACGGCTGTGCTGGAGTGAATGAGTAGGGCAAAAAAAATCAGGTTTTCCAAGGATTTAATATATCTGCCATGTTGATGTTTTCAGGATACCTCATCCATTTGACTTAACCACCAGAGGCATTACCTCCGACAACATGACCCACCATGGCATCCATCCATCCATCCACCCCAGTGTGTGACACCAAGGACTGTGACAACTAGAAGATTAAACCATTAGGAGTAATTAATCCTCTGAGCTAACAGACCGTGGTGCTGGCTTTGCCCCCAGCCCCAAGGTGGATCCACGGCTGTGCTGGAGTGAATGAGTAGGGCAAAAAAAATCAGGTTTTCCAAGGATTTAATATATCTGCCATGTTGATGTTTTCAGGATACCTCATCCATTTGACTTAACCACCAGAGGCATTACCTCCGACAACAGTCCCATCCTCTCCTGCTGTGTAACTTTGCCGTTTCAACTTTGTTTTGGCTTGATATCCTGCGGTGGAAACCTTAGATGGGATTAAGGGAGAGGGTGGGAGATACACCAGTGCAGACCTCTCTCCCTGCCGCAGAATAAAAGGGGATGTGCTGCTCACCAGGCGGAGGAGTAGAGAGCAAGGCTGGTAGAAAAGCAATTAAGTGTTGAAAAAAACCTTCAGAAAGGAAATTGAGGACAAAAAAAACCGCAATTAAGTGTTGAAAAAAACCTTCAGAAACGCAGTTGTCAAAAAAAAAACCCCAAACCTGAGCAGATGACATTATCTTCACCAGGAAAAGCCGAGAGGCTGTTAAATGCCAGGTTTCCCCATCTTGCTTTCTCCCAGCCCCTGGGCTGTTTCCCTTTCCTCCTGGTTTTGAAGTGGAGGATTTCTATGGCTCTTCCCTCTCCCAGCCTTCTGCCCCGCTGCGGCCCACAAGGAAAGCCCAGCCCTGGAGAGCTGCTGGGCCAAGGCTCACTTTGGGGAAAAAGAAGAAGGAGGAAAGGCTGAGAGAAGTAGGATGGTCTCGCTGTTCTCCTGCTGATCCACCGCTCTCGGCGTTGTGATTCCTCAGCAAAGTGCTGGGCTCTGAAGAACGGGTCGGTAAAGACAGAGCTTGGCTGGGACTGTGAGGAGAAGCTGGAGATGGAGATGGAGATGAAGGAGTGAATCAGAAAGAACCCAACTAGATGCATAGAGGTCCATCTCCACCCCTGAGCTTCTCGATACCAGGAGCCAGGGTGAGCCTCTCAGTGAAAGATGCTGGAGTAAGATGTGTTTGATGCTCAGAGATCTCCACGTGAAGCCACCATAAAATTTTGTGGATAGCCAGCCAGGATTCCGTGCTGTAAATCTAAAGAGTAGCCACACGGACCTTCCCGGCTGTGCTTAGAGCAGCACAAAACCTGGCTTCATGTACTAACCCCTGTGGAAGCAGGATGAGTGGGATTCACGCCTGGTGGAGCACCATGGAGGAGCGCACTCTATTAATCAACGTGGGCTTCCCGTGTCATGGCCCATCCCTGGAACAACCCAATGGACCCCCTTTGTTATTTCCCATTTCTGCTGGTATAACTGGGAATCTGAACATCGCCTTATACTTTTTGGATCTGATCTTCTGGAAGAGGACACTGGGTTCTGCTCACTGCAAGAATTAAAGGAGGGACTAGCGGGCGCTGACTGTACCCATCCTGTTGATTTTCAAACAAAACTTCGTAATTTAGTCATTTGCTTATCTTGTATACTGGTAATTTTTGCTCTTTAAAAATGTGCTCCAGTGAATTCACTGAGCCTGGTCCATTAAAGAGCAACAGGGAACTCTGAACAATAGGTGCTTGTTTTACAGCTACTGCAAATGCTTCGAAAGCACTAAATTGCCTTTTATACTGAACAGTCTAATAACAAAGACTGATTTTCTCCCCCCCTTTTTTTTTTTCCCAATTGATTTGATGGTTCACTTGAGCTTTAAAAACACATTACATAAATCTTTACAGCTATTACAGAAGTCTTTTGTCAAGTTTAATTTGGTGCTTGGGTTTTGTGTTTTTTTTCCACGGTGTAATCACTCACCCTTAAACTCACCGTACCACACACACCTGGATCCTGCTTGACTCTGGATCCATGGGAATCAGAAGTCCTAGAGGTTTGGGTTTTGGTTTGTTTGGGGTTTTTTTGCATGAGGAGGGACCTAAATCCCAATAAACAAAGGCAGTTTGTCAGGGAAAGCTCCTGGTTGAGAGGTATATCAGAAAATGCACTCCCAGAGGCATTGCCAAAGGCCACAGCCTCCCGAAGAGGAGAGGACACTTTGCAGGAGGAACACCCTGTCCTGGTTTGAGGACCACCCAAACCACGGCAGACCCTTACAGCCCTGTTCTAGACGAGCTTATTTCACAGTAGAAATGTAAGGATGGAAAAATGACCCACCATGGCATCCATCCATCCATCCATCCATCCACCTCAGTGTGTGACACCAAGGACTGTGACAACTAGAAGATTAAACCATTAGGAGTAATTAATCCTCTGAGCTAACAGACCGTGGTGCTGGCTTTGCCCCCAGCCCCAAGGTGGATCCATGGCTGTGCTGGAGTGAATGAGTAGGGCAAAAAAAATCAGGTTTTCCAAGGATTTAATATATCTGCCATGTTGATGTTTTCAGGATACCTCATCCATTTGACTTAACCACCAGAGGCATTACCTCCGACAACAGTCCCATCCTCTCCTGCTGTGTAACTTTGTCGTTTCAACTTTGTTTTGGCTTTATATCCTGCGGTGGAAACCTTAGCTGGGATTGAGGGAGAGGGTGGGAGATCCACCAGTGCAGACATCTCTCCCTGCCGCAGAATAAAAGAGGATGTGCTGCTCACCAGGCGGAGGAGTAGAGAGCAAGGCTGGTAGAAAAGCAATTAAGTGTTGAAAAAAACCTTCAGAAACGCAGTTGTCAAAAAAAAAACCCCAAACCTGAGCAGATGACATTATCTTCACCAGGAAAAGCAGAGAGGCTGTTAAATGCCAGGTTTCCCCATCTTGCTTTCTCCCCGCCCCTGGGCTGTTTCCCTTTCCTCCTGGTTTTGAATGGAGGATTTCTATGGCTCTCCCCTCTCCCAGCCTTCTGCCCCGCTGCGGTCCACGAGGAAAGCCCAGCCCTGGAGAGCTGCTGGGCCAGGGCTCACTTTGGGGAAAAAGAAGAAGGAGGAAAGGCTGAGAGAAGTAGGATGGTCTCGCTGTTCTCCTGCTGATCCACCGCTCTCGGCGTTGTGATTCCTCAGCAAAGTGCTGGGCTCTGAAGAACGGGTCGGTAAAGACAGAGCTTGGCTGGGACTGTGAGGAGAAGCTGGAGATGGAGATGGAGATGAAGGAGTGAATCAGAAAGAACCCAACTAGATGCATAGAGGTCCATCTCCACCCCTGAGCTTCTCGATACCAGGAGCCAGGGTGAGCCTCTCAGTGAAAGATGCTGGAGTAAGATGTGTTTGATGCTCAGAGATCTCCACGTGAAGCCACCATAAAATTTTGTGGATAGCCAGCCAGGATTCCGTGCTGTAAATCTAAAGAGTAGCCACACGGACCTTCCCGGCTGTGCTTAGAGCAGCACAAAACCTGGCTTCATGTACTAACCCCTGTGGAAGCAGGATGAGTGGGATTCACGCCTGGTGGAGCACCATGGAGGAGCGCACTCTATTAATGAAGCTATTATTCAAATTAAAAAAAAAATAAAAATAAAAATACCCAAACCCAAAAAGAGAAGGATGAAGCTGCTGGTGGCACTGACGGACGTTGTTCGGGGCTCAGGGTGAGGAGATGTGCCCGGCGAAGAGGGAGAGCAGAGGCAGGGCCAGGGCGGCGGTGGGGAGTGATGGCGGGGGGGATGCGTTGCGGAGCATACACTCCACCCTGGACCAGGAGCCGTTGTTGGGCAGTGGCTCTATCCCTGCCAGGTGGCACATGATGTTGTAAACATCCACGGATCGGATGGGAGGCGCTCGGAGGTTGGGTCGGAAATCTGCAGGGGAAACGAGAGAGGAGTTGGGGTCCTAGGGCTGAAACCAGGGGTGCTTAGGACAAGAGGAAACAGCCACAAACTTGAACATAAGAAGTTCCACCTAAACATGAGGAAGAACTTCTTTCTGTGAGGGTGGCAGAGCCCTGGAAGAGGCTGTCCAGTGGAGGTGGTGGAGTCTCCTTCTCTGGAGACATTCAAACCCCACCTGGACATGTTCCTGTGCAACCTGCTCTGAGTGGACCTGCTTTGGCAGGGGGTTGGACTAGATGATCTCCAGAGGTCCCTTCCAACCCCATGTGATTCTGTGATGCTGTGGGACCAGGGCTTTTTCCCCAGGCTGGGAGGAGGCACTCTACACAATTCACAACATAACTCAGCAAAAACATCTTCAATGGTTTTACCCGTTATTTTTATGCCGAGCCCTATTCTATTCTAAAAACTGCAAAGGAAAAATGAATTCAATTACTAAGTACAAGAGCGACTTCACTGCCTGCACTTGGTAGATTTAATAGCCTGAAATAATTGCATCGTGCAGTCTGCTTTCCTTCCCTCCCGTCCCCATCCGCAGCTTGGGGCTCGGTAGTTTTTAAAGGGATGGATGAAATGGGAACCCAGGGGGTTCTGCATCCCACAGGTGGGTGAGGAACGCTGCAGCCTTCCCAAAGGAAGCGCTTTTCCTCGGGGAGTCTGGATCCATGGACAAAATTCACGTGTTTCAAATAGAATAAAAAAAAAAGAATAAAAAAAATTGGGCCACTCACTCTTGGAAAATCGAGGGGAAAAGGGATAGAGTGAGGGGGCTGGGGGGTTGGAGAGGGGCTGACCAAATCCCTTCCCGTCTCCCTGCCCCGTTTCTCCAGCCCTGAGACGGACACACAGGGAGAAACTCTCCTGGCATCGAGGCACAGTGAGGAAATCCTGCCATCTATTTGCAATTTTGGGGTGTCGCAGAGTGCCGTGCCAGGGTTCCTGAGATGCCAGGGCTGCATCCCGAGATGGGGCCGTGGGGGGAGAGGGAGAGGGCACTGTACCTGGCCCGTAGGCGATGAAGAAGGCTCTCATGTCCATGAGCTCGTTGTCGTAGCCGTGCCACCCGTTCTGCCAGGCCTCCTTCTTCCCCGTCCCGTTCTCCCAGAAGGGCAGCTTGTCCCTGCTCTGGGTGACAACACGCCAAGCACGGTTAGTGCCACCCTCTGCCACCACCTGCTGTACCACCCCATCAGACCCCCGGCTTTGCCACCCGGCTGAGAGGGGAGGACAGCTTTCTGCCTCTCACTCATCTAAATTTCTGCCTTGAGCAGAAAGTATCACAACTGTATGTGACACCTGGGGGCAAGTTGGTGTCCCTCTCCCACCACATGCCACCTGGTGCCATGGATTTGGTGGTTCTGCTCAACATGCCGTTGCCAACACAGAAAAATAAGCTGGTTTTGCTCCCTTTGACTAATCAGCCTGAACAATACAAATATCACCCCTACTATATACTTTTTATTTACTATTATTCTGTTATTATTTCTTCTCCCTGCTTCTTTCAGCATTAAAGCAATGAGGTTCCACCGGGGAATGCAGGCTCAGACCGAAGAGGGCCCCCCCTTTCTCCCTGGCATAGACCACTCTCGGTTTTCTCTCCCTGCTCCATGGATCCAGGCTTTAATAAGCTGTCAGCATAATTCTTGTTTTTCCTTGCCCATATTGCACTTAAGCCATACTTTTAAACTCCTTCATCGCTTTCTCCTGCTCCGTATTAACAGCTCTCCCAGCAATAGTCCCTCCTCATCCTGCTGGGAAAATGTTCCTAAGCATCTTGCTGGGAAAAAAAAAACCAAGCCAACAACTTTCCAGACACATCCCCTTTGTCTCTCAAGAAAAAAAAAAAAAAAAAACAACCCCAAAAACCCAAAAAAGCCTTATTTTTCAAACAGCTTATAGCTATCCCGGAGCCGACAGAGAGTTAAACCACCCCGTGAGCCTGACAGGGAAGAGCTGAACACCAGTTCTCTTCAGTGGTTTGGGCAGGAAGTATAATAGAAGGCTCAATTATTGCTTTAAAAATATGACAGGAAACTTTCATTTTCACATCCCATTCACGGATAATGAAAATGTACCGAGGAGAAGGAAAAATCTGACAGCATTAATGAGAGGACATTCTTGAAAATCAGAAACAATGGGAAGGAATGGGCAGAGAGACAGAAGTAATTACCATAGCAGCAGTGTTTGCTGCACTGTTATTAAGGTTTGTCAGAGTTTCAATGATTTTTTTTAAGTGCTTTTTTTTTTTTTCCTTTTTTTTTCCAGAATATGTAAAAATGTTCTGTGCTGAACTTCCGCACAAAAGAGTTTAGTTGTAATTTTTTAAAATCATTTTGGCAAAAATGTTTCAAATTCCTTCTTTATGTGTCTGAATATTAACTCTGGCTTTTATATATATATTTATTTTTTTTAAAACCAGAAATGTGGTGCTCACACATCTGTACTCAAAAGAAATTGTGGTGTTTTTTAAGAGGTCCATTTTTTTTTCAGCTGTAGAATTGGTTATCCTAAAGTCAGGCTGGCCAGAGAGAAATGTGGCTGTGTGAACAGCCTTGACCAAAGCCTGGTATCTTTGAAGGTCATGAAAGAAGATGCTCAGCTGAGTTACAACGACATGTGGGGCA
This sequence comes from Calidris pugnax, assembly GCF_001431845.1. Taxonomy (NCBI): domain Eukaryota; kingdom Metazoa; phylum Chordata; class Aves; order Charadriiformes; family Scolopacidae; genus Calidris; species Calidris pugnax. Next base: position 6,946,129 of record NW_015090868.1, on the reverse strand, counting down.
ATGGGATCTAATGACGGGGCTGGGACGCTATAAAAGACAGGATTCCTTGATGCTGTCACCAAATTAGTGACTTAATGTATGGCCTTGGGCAAATCACTTAGTACTGCTCCTCACTTATAAGATATACAAGTTGCCTCACCCTCTGAGCTGTGGTGGGGTACAGTTAATATATGTAATGTGGAGATGTTCCAGAGCAATACAAATACTATATAATAATAATAAAAATAAAAATAGTTGTTATCATTATTCTTTTATGGTAACAAAATAATTTGGTATGAAAAAATCACTTCATGTGCGAATCTGATCAATTCTCTGCTTAAGAGTATCTCAGATTTTGGAGTGTGCACTGGGTATCTCTGAAGAGTAAAACCCCCCTCTGACCCTTTTGAGACTGGGGGGCTTGGGAAAAAAAGGGCACTTTCAGGACAGTCTGGTGGGTGGGAAGCCAGGCAGAAGGAAAAGTCGCCCCGAAGTGCTGCTGAATGGAGGGATAGTAAAGTCTTGAAATGGAAACGCTCTCCTTTTGTCTGAGAAGAAGGTAGATGGGCAGGGGGACAAGGAGTAAAGCGACAGAACTGGAATGGGAAACACAAAAACTACTCCTGTTCTATGACGACGCAGAAAAAAGAACTTTCTTTACTATTTAACTTTGTCTACCTTCACCACAGACACCTTGCCTTTAGGCTCCTTTAAGCACAGCAAGATTTGACATTAGTTTTGTAGTCAGCCCAAGTAAAGGATGTAACACCTCAACTCAACGCCCAGCATAGAATCCTACATTTTCCTTACTCTTCTCATATATTGCACCCTTTCACATTCACGTCTAAGTATTTTGCTTCTGTATTTTACCTCTGCTATGAACCATCCTTCCTCGGCCACGAGAGTTAGAGGAGACACAAATTTTCCTTTTTTGTAGAAAAACCTTTCTGGAATATCCTGTATGTTATAAACGTCCATGTGTTCCACAGCTTTCAACTTCTGATATATCTGCAAAGAAAACAAATGTTAGGACACCGTATGGCTGCGAAGAGCGTACACACACCGATGGGTACATGGGACCCCTTGAATTTATGAAACAGAAAATCCCCTTTGATGGCTAATCATCAAACTGGGACTTTGCTGGTCCAAACATGACAACTGTGCAAAACCTGCTCATGTGGTTAAGGAGGTTCTGAAAACTTGGTTCATAAACACACAGGGATGCATGAATTCATGTATTATATATATTTATAATACATGCACTCACAAAGGTGTGCATGTGAGTATATCAGCCTACAGAGAGAGACCAGCAGAAACCAAATTATCACGGGAGACAGTAAGCTCAAAGTGATGAAGGATGCTCAAAGGCACCGTATGGACTGATGTGGAAAAGGGATATTGCCTTTCGCCTCTGCCACTGGCTCCCTCTTTGAACAATTAATGTCACCTCACCTATGTTTCTTACACTTAACCAGGCAATTCCTACCAAAGGGTTTGAAGTTTTAATTTTAGAAGGCTCCGGGGAGACCTTAGAGCCCCTTCCAGTCCCTAAAGGGGCTCCAGGAGAGATGGGGAGGGACTCTGGATCAGGGAGGGGAGCCATAGGATGAGGGGGAACGGTTTTAAACTGAAAGAGGGGAGATTTAAATTAGATATTAGGAAGAAATTCTCTGCTGTGAGGGTGGTGAGAGCCTGGCCCAGGTTGCCCAGAGAAGCTGTGGCTGCCCCATCCCTGGAGGTGTCCAAGGCCAGGCTGGATGGGGCTTTGAGCAACCTGGTCTGGTGGGAGGTGTCCCAGCCCAGGGCAGGGGGTTGGGACTAGATAATCTTGAAGGTCCCTTCCAACCCAAATCATTCTGTGATTCTCTAAGGTATCTGCTTCAGAAGGAAGCCCTAAGATTAATCAGCCAATGCCTGAGGCTCTGAAGCTGCACAATGCTGTTAACAAGTGGTTTATCAATATTAATCATACCGTCTGGAATATAATGACACAAATGTGGTTAAACCCCAAATTATTCAGAAAAATACTTTAAATGCCTAAAGAAGATGATCATGTGCCATAAAGGAGGTGGTTACTGGAGTCCCCAGAGCTTATATTGCTCTTCTGCTCAAATATAAATAATCTTCAGGAATAAACAGCAAAGAATGCAACAAGAATGAAAGGTCCTTCACTGGTCCTTTAGCAAAATCCCCCCTTGTGTGTGTGATGTGTGTGTATATGTGCAAGAGTTGTGCAGTGACATGCAGTCACCACAGTGAGGGACTCAGCCCTACCCTCCCACCATCACCTGGTAGAGAGAGTGGTCCTGGTGTTCCACCAGAACCTCTGGTGCTTCAGAATGGGACAACTCTTACATGCGACGCCACTGTGTTGGGATACAATCTAATCCCTAAACAAGTGAATTAAGAGTAGAGGAATCTGGCCATTGGGAAAGAGAAAACCAACTTTACTTAGTTCTAAAAAGCAGCGCTCGGGTAAGAAGTCCTACAAAGAAATGAAGGAAGAAAACCAAACCGTGGTGTGAGGCATTGCATTTTATTCTCCTTAGGAGAAATGTTCACAATATCACAGCTATGCAATTCCTGGAGAGCCTGTTTTGGGTGCAAAAATTAGTAAGTGTTCTCTTAAAAAAAAAAAAAAATGGCATAAGCTACAATACACTGGAACTGGCCCAAATATAATATAGAAAATAAAATCACCTAGAACACAAACTGCCAATTTTGTACATCCCCTCATCTATGTTCTGAAGACAGCAATAATGACTTCTCATGCATTGGTTTCTGGTTAAACTATAACGTACTGGTCTATGATTAGTTACAGATGCTGCATTTTCACTCTTTTTAAGTGGTTTCCAAATTTTTTTCTGTATTGTTTTAATTTGTCACTCAAAATCCTGCAGTTCTAGCCTTGGGCTTTTATGGTTGATTCAGTCCAACATGCTTATTCATCAAAATTCTTCAAAGGAGAATGTTGTAAGAAATTTATTTTTTGTACTTCTGGTCTAATGGAGTTAATTCCTCAAAGTCAATGGGTGTTTACTGGAATGTGAATGCCTGACCTCCTCCAGACTATTTGAAAATTTCAGCTAGGGTGTCAATAAATTGACTAATATGTATATAAAATCCTATAAACAGATTTTGAGCTAACATCTTTTAGATGTTTACCAGAAGCACATAGCGGTGGAGTTTGAAAGCCTATATCTGTGCTAAATAACGGTGAAGATCATGCTTTTTAATTTGCCTGGTGTGGCTTTCCTTCAGAAACCAGTACTACAAGAGTGTTCCCAGGATCCAGGTCTGATTCCCGATCAGAGCCTCAGGCTGATTTTTACACACATCCTTTAAGAGCAGGATTTGGATGTTACGAGTAAACAAAAGACAAAATTGTCATAAAACCCAAGGAAATGCAAAATGAAATAAATATGAATAAGCTGTACTTACCTCCGCATGCTTCTCTGGAGCTGGCCAGAGGCTCACGACAGGACCTCGGTCCTTCATTTGTATGGTGTCGCTCATATTGATGTAGTTTTTCAGCTCAATCACTTTGTCGGCCCAAGAGATGTCTGTCATCCCGTGATCGGAGAAGAGGATGACGTTGAGGTCATGCTGAAGACCTTTGCTCTGTGAAGCAAGTGGACAACAGCCGTTACGGCCAAGTAAGCGTTTTACACCATCTGTGCCCACTTGCAAATTTTAAAATACATTAGACCTCCACTGATTTAGTGGAAGTTGGCCAGGAGGAGCTTTTCCACCATCAGTAATGGTGGACATCCACTCGCTGCCCTGGAAGAGTCTAAGAGGTTAGCACCAAAGAGAGATTTGCCAAAATAAATCCATCCCCCTGCTAAACAACCACACGCTACAGGCCAGTCCCACAAACCAGTTGTCCCAGTTGGTCTTAAACTGGTTTTTAACCCACTGTTCTTCACCTGGAGGCCAAAATGGTTGGGGAAAACCAACTTGGTGCCACCTGTGGCAGAGGTTTTGCCATCTCCTCCTCCCAAAGACAATCACTGAGCATTAGAGGCTCTATAATTTAGTGAAATTGGAAATACTAATTCCTCTCCTCACTGAAACAAATGAAAAACTCTAACGTGCATTTATCGTTGGCAGAAATATTCATACAATTGACATTTACTCAAACGCCTGGTGTCCTCCTTTCCTCACTGCAAAATCATTTAGATAATGTACAGAGTTCTGGGTGATGCCGTAAAAAAAAACCCAACAAACTGGCTATAAAAGTTAATAGTCTGGTTTCACAGACCTTAGGAAGCAAGGGGTTTTGATTCATTTGCCTACTATAAATCCCAGCTGGCAGCACAAGTAACAAACAGAGCAACACGTATATTGGTTTATGGCTTCCCGGGGCTATCGGTATAATAAGCCACTCAGAGGATTATAACGCCATCGACGAAAATAAAAATCAGGGGAATGGTGCCTTGACTTCCACGTGATCTCGGTAGCCTCTGTTTCTCAGGAGATAAAAGTTTACAGCCAACGCATCCAATTAAACAGGCCTTAAACAGGCTCTCGGCGGTGCCACAAATAGCAGTTTCAAAAGCCTCTTCCAAACGCCCCCAGGAGTTGGGTTTTTCGGAGGCCACTCACCTTGATGAGGCTGATCATGTTGCTCAAGGCTTTGTCCACCTCCTTCAAAGCGTTCTTCCGCTGCTGGGATGAGGGGCCGTAGTGGTGGCCTTCCACGTCGATGCGCTCGTAGTATATGGCGGCCATCTCGGCGCTGCCATTGCTGGAGGAGGGGAAGGAGTCAGAGGTTGACACACATGGAGACCTCCCCGCTGCCGGTGGTATTGTCCTCACTGGCACGTAGAGCCACAAACCCCCATTTTCTGCTTCCAGCCACTGCTTTCCTACCCTCTGTCTTGCATCTGGGCTCATTATTCATGCCCAGAGTCTCCTGGACCACCACCGGAGGTGCCAGGCAGAGATGTCCATGTGCAAGCAGAGGCTGGCCTGTCAGCCCTCTCCTACCTCTTCAAATTAAGACGGCAGCTTTTCCTTTAAGGACAAAGAAAGACCCAGAAGAAATACCAATTTCTGTGCTGAATACCCTTATTAAAAGGATTGTGGGCATTACCAGTCAAATGGGCTTTAATTAAAGTTTGGCGCTTCTGGCTTTCTCCTGTGTGAGGTCTCCCAAACCACCAAGGTCAACTCAGGACGGGCTCTTCCATGACCTTGCAAAATCCCTAGTGGTATGAACTGGGGTGAGATTTTAGAAGTTGGTTTGTTGTTTTTTTTTTTTTCAGGAATATGACCAAAGGGAAACTAAGGTAGTCTCAGAGTTGCACAAGTTTAGCTGATCACACGTTTCTGCACTGAATGCCCTCAGCCTAATTAGTGGGGATTGCGCATACATCAGTGCTTAATTACATTTTCATGACCACTTTACAGTTCACTGTGAAGCTCCCTGAGAGCAGTCGTGTGGATAAAATCGCAAATCTATGCTCGTGAAGTTCAAACCCAGCCTTTTCCTACTGTACTTAATGTATGACAGGGTGTGCCATCCATAATACATGCCCTCATCCAGATCAAGATCCCTACAAAAAGACTTTGTGTGATGTCCTGACAGGTCCAGCTTCTCTGATTAAAGACGCCCGAGCAGTCTGGTGTAATGAGTGAAACAGAAGAGAAAAAAAAATCAGAGGTGAGGGACCGAATGAATGAATTAGTGTGTCATTTGCATTTGTAAGCTTGCTGAAGGCCTCAGAAGAGCAGTCCTGTAGGAAGCTGAAGGTCTCTGCTGTGGTGGGAATTTCTTCACCTCTCTCTGGCCCTGCAGAACAGTGTTCTTTCTTGCTCTTCGTGATCTTAAATTCATTCAAATGAAGCAGCCCTTCCCTCCCCTCAGTTTCATGTTAAGCATTGCTTTCCATCTGTGTTAGGCATAAATTAATTTCTAAAATTTAACCCTGCAATTTCCACACTGCATACACATTCCTTGAGCCTATTGAAAGAGTTTTCTTCCACTGCAGTGCTTGCATTAATTAGCTATTAGACTGCTTTGTGTCTTCTCACCTGTAACTAAATGATCATTTTGACCAAGACAGAAGCTAAGAAAGAAATTTATTGCATAAAACAAGGGGTCTTATTCAGGCTGTGGTGGGCTTTCTCCAGGAGGGCTCAGGGCTGAAAGGATGAATGGTCAACTTTGCGTGTAACTTCAAGGGGACAAGCTCCAGTTAGGTGGTGGGCTTAGGAGTTTGCAGGATTGGGTACAGCACATCCAAGAGCTTGTAAGATTGAGTTGGTTTTTTTTTTTTTTTTTTTGCCTGTTTTCCTAAGAAAACTAGGCATCTCTAATAATGGATTGCATGGGAGAAGTACTCTGTCTTTCTAACTGTGTGTTACTCCTGTCTTCTCCCATTACCAGCAACTTTCAAGAGAAATGGCTAAGGAAGCCTTGCTGAATAAAGTTGGATGGCATCGACGGTCAAACTGAAAATGGTTTTCTATTTTATCAACAGTTAGTGATATGTATTGATAAAATACTTGATATTGATAGCAATATCAGTACTTTATCAGTACTTGTTTGCAAGTGCTGAGCAAACTTCATGATACCTGTAGAAGAAGGCATGTAGATGACAACAGCCCTTGAATTATAGTTGTGGAAAAGACATAAGGGAGGTTTTAGCTTTACTTGCCAAGAACAGGTGCTTAACTTAGTTTTGAATATTTTTGGTTTAAATAATGGTCTCAAAGCACCTGTTTGAAGAGACTGGAGAATATTCCTGAAGGATGGTTTCCTTTGGTTGCAAGAGGAGCGCAGTGGCTCCCTGATGAGTTAGGTTCTCCTGCTCTTGCAGAGGGCACTGATAAAACTCCCTTCAACCCCGATGAAGTTAAGATGGGTCAGGATGTTCCTGTGCCCAAACTCAAACCGTAGGCCACCACATCACAGTAAATGGTTTACTCTCATCACCCTGAAGTCCCAGTAAGGTTTGCTAATGGTGGGAGCACAAGTGCAGCTCATTAACCACTAATACCTGCCATCAGGGCAAGCCAGCAAGGCCCTGCTCCAGGCACTGTGCCCTCCCCACGGGCTGTTTTCCCACACACAGCTAGTGCCAGCCTCAGCCTAATGGCCTTTCTCAATTAGTTGGGGTGTGGAAAGCAAACACGTTGGATTTGCCAGCCTTTGAACAGCTTCAAGAGCCAGAAGCCTCTTGCAAAGGATGTAGGCCACAAATAAAACACAGCTCAAGACTCTTCTACCCAGAGAGATGCTAACTCCTCCTAAGTGAATACACCTACAGTGAAGGCATTTCAGAGGCTTTACTTCTTACGGGCTGGCCCAGCAGCTCTGAAAGTTGTTTGCTGAATTTTGAAGGACCAAACAAAGAGGATGAATGAGGGAAAGGGCAAGGGAAACCTACCTGACTTTAAACCTGTTCATTCTCTACCCACCTTTCTTACTGTAAGTCCCTGCAGCATTCACACCCACAACTGATTATTAATTTTATCGATGAGGCCTCCTTCTTCCTCTTCCCTGCCTTGCTGCAGACAGGGCACTTAGTTTAAAGAAGAGGAACCCAAGCAGAAATTCAAGAGGGATGGTGTAAATGGACATCAGAGATGGGACCTCCCATGGCTCAGGAAGATCTGTCAGATTTGGGCTCTTCAGCAGGCTGTACCTGACATGGTGGTGGCAGGGATTTGTTCTTTCTTAAAATTGCCAGTTTTCACCTCTTGCAAGCTTCCCACACTCTTGTGTCCCTGCCCTTTTCTTCTTTTCCACCAAAAGCAGCAGCAAACAGCCTTGGGGCCCTGGGGTGAATTAGCTGCTGAAACGTTCTCAATGGGTCCAGCTACCCAAAGGAGCAGCTTGAAGGGCAGGAGCTTTTAGCAGTTTGTGCCTCGCTTTTAATCATGTTGACAATTACAAAGCTGCAACCCATCCTGAGCAGCCTTATGCACCTCGCTTCATAGAAACCAGGCAGGAAGCTTCAGGCATATCCTGACCCACCCCTAAATCATACCCGACCAAAAAGCTTTCTGTGGTAATTCTGGCCTTCCACCAGAAGTCAGAGCTGGATTCAGTTTTCCATTCCCTTTTTTATTCACTGAATTAAAAGTGTTGCAGAAGCTCCAGAAAGCCTCCTATGGCACATATGACATCCTCATGTCACGTGCAGATAAGTTTGTTAAAATTGAAGCTAAATCATTTCAGCATCAAGTGTCTCACATGTTCTAGAAGAGCTTCATGTTGTTTACAGCTCCATGCTGCAAAGATGATTTGTGATCATCTTTGCAGCTGGACCCAGTGTGTAACTGGGAGCAACATCTCCAGCAGTGCTCTCATCATTTTGGAGCCTTCATGTCAAGAACAATCAATGCTCAGCATCTGAATATGAAACTTTTCAGATTCAAATCACTACGGCAGTTCCCAAGCAGCAAAGCAGAAGCATATCCTAGGATTGGATAAATTATGGAACCAATAAGCCTTTAAAAGAGGAAGCTTAGTTATAGCCCAGGCACGTGGTGGTGCAATCTCCCCTGGTTTTACAGCCTATGTGGAATTGTCCCATGTTAATGTCTGGATGAGAGATGGTGGAACTGGGAAGCCAGGTGTGGAGCATACGCTTTTCCTAGGAGTTTTTGGAGAGAGATATTCCCATCATTCAGGCTAGATGGTCATTGTAGGTCCCTTACAACTGAAATATTCCATTCTATTCTCTTCTACTCTACTCTCACATTTGCACAAAAAGACTGCCTACTCTGAAATCATTGTACTTGAGATGTTCCAAATTGCTGGAGAAGCTCAAGCATTGGCCTCATAAACAAGTGACCGGAGCTGAATTTCAGAACTTCCAAATTCCCAGGAGCTCTCTCTAAATCCAAGCATTTCAGAGTCTTCTCTTGCAGGTCAGTGAACAGATACTCAAAGACTGAGCTGGAATTTTTTTGAAAGAGCAAATTAAAAATAGTAAGTTGAGATGTCTCCTCTGTGTTGTAACCTACACATGACAAGAGGAGCACATCTTTCCATGTGAGGGTCTATTTCCGTAACGGTCATGTTTCTACAACAGTACTACCAACCGGACTCCACCTTCCTACCTGGGAGCCAACCCTGAAAACCACCCCAACTGACAGTAAACCCAAATACTCATCCTTGGGAGAGGAAACCCCACCAGCCCAGAGACTCACCGCAGAGACTCCAGAGCGTCGCTGATGGCGTCTGCAAAGTTTTTGTCTGAGGGGACGCTGAAGTACTCGCGGCAGTAACTTGGTCGGACTCCGAGGATTTCCACCTCGCAACCTAGGAGTGAAAAAAACACCACATGGTAAGCTCTGCTGTTCAGCCTTGATCGCAGACCCCACGCCGGGGGGTTCAAGTTCAGGTTTCCCCATGACATTACTTCTCTGACACCTTCCCTGCAGGAAACCTGGTGGTTGGGAAGGGGGAAAAGGAATCACAGAATCTTCTAGGTTGGAAGGGACCTTAAAGATCATTTTGTCCAACCGTCAACCTAACTGACAAAAATAGACACCCACACAACAAACAAGGAGCATCATCACTAACCCATACCTCCCAGCACTACATCAACCTGTCTTTTGAACACCTCCAGGGATGATGCCTCAACCACCTCCCTGGGCAGCCCATTCCAATGCCTGATAACCCTTTCAGTGAAAAAATTTTTCCTAATATCCAGCCTGAACCTCCCCTGGTGCAACTTGAGGCCATTTCCTCTCGTCCTGTCGCCTGTGACTTGAGAGAAGAGACCGACCCCCACCTCTCTACACCCTCCTTTCAGGTAGTTGTAGAGAGCAATAAGGTCTCCCCTCAGCCTCCTCTTCTCCAGGCTGAATAACCCCAGCTCCCTCAGCCTCTCCTCATAAGACTTACTCTCCAGATCCCTCACCATCTTTGTCGCCCTTCTCTGGACCTGCTCCAGCACCTCAATGTCTTTTTTATGGTAGGGGGCCCAAAACTGGACACAGTAGTCGAGGTGAGGCCTCACCAGTGCTGAGTACAGGGGGACAATCACCTCTCGGGCCCTACTCGCCACGCTGTTCCTGATACAGGCCAGGATGCTGTTGGAGAGAGAGGTTGGCTTGAGGAGTGCTTGTAGCAAACCGTACCTTGGATCCTTGTATTCCCTCCTCTAAGAGGGAAGGTCTCTGTGCCTCCCCACGATAAAACCCTTGATTCCTTTGTGGCAGACGGTTTCCACGTAAATCTCTAGCTTTTTTTCATTTTAACTAGTGCAGCCACACCGCCTTGTTTCCAGGCTGCCAACGTAATAGATTTAGATATTGTTCCCTGAAAGTTCAGCAAATACTTTCCAGTTAGACAGGCTGTATCTTGGGCCATAATATCCTCTATAAACTGCGTTTTATTATGTGATACTGGCACTCCGTGATTAAATCTGTTTCCCAGGAGGTCTTATTAAAACAGTATAAACCAATTAACTCTCTTGGTAACTTGCAGCCTTCCTTGCAAAATACAGTCTGTTTTGTGGCCCAGAAATTTATGGCAACAAATCCTACAGGAGAACATGGCCCTGAACACATAAAAACATGTTTTTGTGGGTTTTTTTGCCCTTTTGCTCTCTGGTTACTATGCTGCAGAATAACATTAATATTTTAAAGAACTATGCTTTCAGAAACACGGGATTCATGCAAATTATCTTTTGAGAGCCCCAGAGTCCTCCCATCACAGTTAGGCATTTTCTGGTGTATTCCTGGGGCATAAGAGGGGAAAAAAAAGATCTTTTGCAAAATGGCCTCTGTATACAGCAGTACAGTCAGGTGGAAAAGGCAACTCTCAGCCATAGCCCTAATCTGCCTACATTTGGGTCACTTTGCTTCTCCTTTGGGATGAAAGGAATAGCCATTAAGGCCTGCCAGAAGTTGATTCATTGCTTGGGGAGGGAGAAGGTTGAACAGGAGGTGGAAGCACAGAGAAGGCATGAGAGCAAGCAGAGGGGCTTTCAGGGATGATTTGGACTGGTTTGCTTCCTGGGACACTTGGTGAAGAGAATTTGTCGGTGTCTTGCATCTCAGCCCACGTGAGCTCACATCCCTGAGGTACAACCCTGGGGAATGGGCAAAAGCACACCACTTCCAGGCTAAGCTGGCTAGGAGACTTCTGGTTATGACTTCTCAGGAGCACCATGAAAGGCTACAAAAACTTAAATATTTGAGCTTAGGAAATTTAAAAAAAACTTCACTGACTTGCAGAAAGCCAGATAACTCAGATGGAGGTTACCCTTTCCAAAAGTCAAAGAGCCCTAGCACACACGAAAGACTCAGTCTCTTCCCTCAGTGGTCCATGGTGGCAGCTCCGAGGTCTCCATACCCTTTGTGTGTTTCAAGGGATCCCATCTATTACAGAATCACAGAATTGCAGGGTTGGAAAGGAGCTTCAGAGCTCATCTAGTCCAACCCCCCTGCCAAAGCAGGGTCACCTACAGCAGGCTGGACAGGAACACATTACAATTAATTACTTGTAAGAATTAATTATTTGCAACAATAAACAGAACATGTAGTTAACTACTTTACTTTTCTATGAAAAACATATTTAAATAATTTCGAAACCTTACCTAAATTTGTCTTTATAAAAATTGTGGGAGTGTGTGATGGTGCTCACCTTCTGTTCTTCCCCTGCTGCCCCAAACTTCTATGACTTAATTCCCCCCTTTCTGCATGGAGACACTTCAGTATTTCTCTCCCCACCACCAAAAGTAATCTGCAACCTTGAGCTTGCAGGTAACTTGACAAGAACTGACTCCATACCTTCCCGCAGTAAAACCTCTATACATCTCTACTCACCACCTTCAAGAAATTACATTGCTGCTACCTAACCAAATCATCAAAAAAAGGTATTCCATGATTGACCCGAAGCCATCTCCAGGAAGCAGAAGCCTTTGCCCCCTGCCCTGAAGGTGTGAAGTTGGAGTCTTCTGCACAATGTCCTGGGTGCTACCAGCAGCAAAACATGGGTTCCTAGGAAGTGATACTCTCTGGGCTTTGCTACAATTTCAAGACTGACCTGGAACTTCAGATCCAATTTCTCCTCTGACACTTGAATCTGGGAAAAGATTGGCTCCAAAGCCAGGCAAGAAATTAAGGAGGCATTTGGGAACACGTTGGAAATGCTTAGTATTTTAGTTCAGGGGGATGATTGCTCATTGCCAATGACTAATATGATGATTTTGCCTCTTTTTTTCCTCTTCAGATACTGACATCAGATTATAATTTCCTCAGATAGCGTTCCTCAGAATTACTCATGAGATAATTTTAACTGGAAGCATTAACCTCTTGGGGATCTGGAATATTTTAGGTGCTCAGGTATCTTTGCTATTTCTAGATTGTCAAGTGATGAGCATGACATAAAGAACTACATAGGCAGCAACAATTAGAAATCATTTTGGCCACTAAATATTGGTTTTCAAGTGTGCGGTTCATTGGCAGTAACACTGAAAATTCAGGCTGTTTAGATCCCAAGAGCTTCCTTTTTTCTTTTTATTTTTCAGTCTCTGTGATGAACAGAACATAAAATTGGATATTTGATATTAAGGCTTGTTACAATTCTGAAAAACTGGCCATGAAGACCCTTTAATATTTAAATATCATTTTGGTAGAGGCCAGGACAGATGGTAAATTTTCTCATTTAAGTATTATGAGAAAGGAAATTCAAAAAGGTTTGGAGCCAGACAAAGGGAATGTTAAGTTTTTTCTTGTTTAAACTACAAATAGATGAGTTGCATTTACTAAGATGTAATGTTAGATGCCTTTCTGCACACTTTTGTATGATGCTAAACCTTTGTTTAAAAACCTGAACTACTGGAGCAGGGATAAGGAGACTTCCTTCGCAGTGATGTATCGGCTCCTCTTTATCTGTCTGACACGGAGACCTGAACCTCTGCCAGCTTTAAATTGCATTTCTAAACATTGATTTAACAGTCGGACACTTCATGTCATAACAGAAGGTTTTTGAAAACTTTCCAGGCGAGCTCCACGGTCTGGTAAATGTTGTGTTTAAATGTTGAAAGCTTGGATTTAGAGTCTTTTTTTGGTGTGGGTCAGTGTTTTTTTTTTCCCCACCCCTTTCTCTCATTTCAGTGCTGAGCAAAGACGTCGCTGACGGGGCTGAAGGGGCTGCATAGGCTGCTGAAGAATGAAGGAGTTTGAAGGTCTGGGATGACACCACCCACTGGGCTGAGCGTGAGGAGCAATGTAAAGCTTTGGCTTTGGTGGGACCACCAGGATGCTCTTGTGCTCCACTGGGGCTTCTCCATCCCCTGGATGGAGCAGCAACGCTCCAAGAGGCAAGCTGGGCTGCACGTTTCTCCCCATGTATGGCACTAGCTGGTGTGTTTTACTCAGCAAACAGTCAGAAAATACATGACTTTTTCCCCAGAAATGCCTTGGAGAGCAGAAACGGCCTAATAAATGCTGTGAAGAAAGCAGAAGAACATCCCTACAAGCCAACTGCTTGCGTTTTGGCCCAAGCGGCGGCTGGGACACCCCCAGCACAGTGGTATTTTGGCTCCTCCACTTCTGGAGGCAGGAGATTCCAGATGAATTCTGCCCACAAGGTTGTCTTTTCCGTGTTTATGTTGGGCTCTCAGATAAAGCAGTGATGGATGGGCACTCCCATCTGACAGCCCTCCTGCTCTGTGTTCCCCCATTCCCAGGGGGTCTGGATTTTCTTTCTTTAAGCACCGAATACACAGAGGGAGAGGAATACAGAGAAGAACACGAAGTAGCAGATTTTGAGTTCAGACTCTGCAAAGCTTGGAACTGGCTCCGAGGAGGAAATGGCAGTGGTGTAAGCTAACCCTGGGAATCAGCTCCTTGGTCTTCTCAACACGTTTCTGCTACGTTTCATCGGTCTCTTTTATTTTCCACCACTGGCTAAAGGGAAAACAGCATCTTACAGAACAAAGCGCGATGGAGTTGGCTGTACACTGCTGTTTCTGTTAACAGTTTCCCAAATTTTTCCTGTTTGGATCTTTATCAGATTTGCAAGACTCATTGCTAAGCAGCGGTGTATCGTCAGGCTGGAAAGTTACCCAACAACAGGAGATCCTACTCGGTGCAAACATCTGTGGGACCTCCACCCACCTTGCTTGTTAAACCCTTATTTTTGATTTAATTTTGTTTGGCATCACTCCCCAGTCAAAGCCTTTTAAAGAATTAAAGCTTTAAAACAGTAAATCCAGAAGAAAAGATTACATCCCAACTATGGAACTAGAAAACGGTTCCAAAAAGTCATAGGGGGAAAATGTAATAAATAAATACTATTGCATTTGGGCGTGATTTCTGTTCAGTCCAGTTACACCTGGGCTCCCACTGTGGCCCAGTTTCCCTGTGTTTTAGTCCAATAGCTTGAGTCTGCTTCCTGCCCTGTGCCTGACCCCCTATGGCCAATGTGGCCTTTGAGAACATGAACACCCTTAAAAAATAAAGCTGTGCTTAAGAATTTGCTGAACTGAGGCACTCAGGACTTTGCCAAAGGTCGTCGGTCACGACAGACAGATGTCACAATCCACAGCTAAAATACCAGATCCAGGCAAAAACTCCCGTACACCTCATGTGTCTTCTCCCTGGGAGACGCCGCTCAAAGGGCAACATGAAGGAGCTAGGTGAAGTCCAAAGGCATTTAATGGAAAGTGATACCATTCTTTTGGATTTCAGGAGCCCTCTGTAGACTGTTAGGTCTATTCAGTAGATAATTATACCTAGTCTGCGCAGTTACTTTAGTAGTTAAAAAATGAATAGTCTATAGAAACAGGTCTTTTTGTCAATCTTTAGAAGAATTTCTACATTCTTGTATGATTTCTATATCCCACTATCCGCACTGCTGTTAGGTCACTTGGGTGATCTCCAATAAGAAGCAGGGTTCTTTTGAGGGCTGATCCAAACCATTACATCTAGTCTGCAATTCCAATCCCTTGGACTGCCTTTGAGTCCATAAAGCAATACCGTCACCCTCAGATCTTTTCTCTCTTCAGTACTGTAGAAACCCTCTGGATGGCTTTTCAAGGTTTTTCATCTTGGTTCCCTCTTTATTCCCTTTCCTGAGAACTTTGGCCTTTATTTTTTTTTTCTTTTTTTCCCCTGGGATGCCATTAGCCACATTGCATGGGAAGAGCGTGACCGGGCACACGAGCGTTGGGATGCAGAAGACAAGCTGGCTGGAAGCCCATGGCATGAGTCAGCTGCTGCTGCCCTGGCCACCGGCACCGGCTGTACTCAGTACAGCTCCTCCAACACGTGGTCCTCCAGCCTGTAGCTACACATGCGAGGGCATTTGCATACCGCTTAGGTAGCAGAGTTTAAAAGGTCAAAAAGTTGAGAAACTGGGTACCTTGCAAGGGATCTGGTTTGGCCACGCAGCTGGAATATTTATTTCCATGGGGGTCCCTAAATGGACTGCCTAAGGGTATACTCCTAGTTGTGAAAAAAGACTTGCTCTTATACATCCCTAGTGATTTCAGTGGTCCAATGCCCAGCAAACGAGGAATGGAAAGGCCAAGTCCCTCCAAATGAACGTCTCAGATTTCGAGGAACTGGGACCTCAGCTGAGTTAATGATGGAGGACAAGAGTGCTCACTCCAGCTCACCAAAGGATGCTTTGCTTTCAGCTGGATTTTGCTGTCATAGAATCAGAGAATGGTTTGGGTTGGAAGGGACCTTCAAGATCATCTAGTTCCAACCCCCTTGCTCTGGACAGGGACACCTCCCACTAGACCAGGTTGCTCAAAGCCCCATCCAGCCTGGCCTTGAACCTCTCCAGGGATGGGGCATCCAGAACTGTCTCCACAGAGTAGATCATCTTCAGCTCTCAGCTACTAATTTCCAGGTTAAAACCAAACAGGCTTTGGGGAAGGATGGTTACTGTTTAACTTTGATCAGTGACATGGTCTACAGAGTTGCTCTGTGAACCATCCAGCACAGCAGAAGCTACAGGTGGGCAAGAGAAATGAGCAGTCGGTAGAGAAGGGGATGGTCTGCAAGCCAGCAACCTCCTTGAAGGTAATGTTTGGGTGGAACGCTACCTCCAGTGACACTTCAGTGTTTTCCTTTCTGAGCACAGGCAAATTGTCACAGCCTGAGGAAAGATAATTCATTTCTACAACTGGTTAGTAAAGCACTCGTAATTCTTGTCTGTATTTCTGGGTATTAAAGAGTCATCCTAGAGGGTACGGAGCGCTTGGATGTAAAGATACACTGTTAAGGTGGTAGCAAATTTTGACATACTAACCTGGCCAGTAGTACATGAAAACATTCTTTTTTGCTTTCGTCATTGTGACCCACAAAGGCTCTGATCCATTCCACCAGAGAGGCAGCAGGCTTTCGGTATTCACACCAATATCAAAAGACACATTTCTCTTCTGGTCCCACATGTAGTTTCCAATCATCTGATGGACCTCACAGTGCCGACCTTCAGGGGAGGAGAAAAAAAAAAAAGCAGCACAATCAGATTGGTGTTTTCAACAGAAGGATATCAGCAACACCACCCCAGCTATGACCAGCTCGTCCAACAAATCAGCTGAAAAGCTGTGATTAGAACCCAGGGGCCTCTTACCTTGCAACCGCTCATATGATCTTCTTGAGCCTATTACCTTTAATTGAGGTCCTCTGGTAGCTCTCTAAGGTCTCCCTGAAGCCTTCCCTTCTCCCGGCTGAACTCCCCCAACTCTCTCAGCCTGTCCTCACAGCAGAGGGGCTCCAGCCCTCACAGAAACTTCATGGCCTCCTCTGGACCTGCTGCAACAGTCCCTGTCCTTCTTATTTTTTATTAAATGAACATGTTTTGTTCTTGGTTGTGGGGACAGCAATCATTTCATCAGACATTTTCAGTCCTTTTACTGCACCTTGAGGGTCCTTGGTCAACTTTATATTACAAGAAACTAGTATATAATTGCTGGGAAATGTCTTCCAGTTCTTATCTTTGTCAGAAGAGAAGACACCGTATTTTAAGAGTTAATCTGCAGATGAAATAACAAAGAATGGAAAAAGAAATGTTGATGATTAAGTTCTACTGGCGTCCACGATTTTCATATCTTAAAAAGCAACAGCTGATGCATGTGTGAGACACTGTCATCATTAGCTGGTGAGTCACGATATTGCACGGATCCAGATAACAGGCTTTGATTATTGTGAGACTGAGCGTGGTGATCGGAACCGAAATAATCTCGGTCTGCTTGTTTTCAAAAGGCATGATTTCCAGCAGAGGACTCTGTATACTTTGGGTACATGTGACCTTCAATTGGATTTTGAACTCCCCTACTAGGGAGTATTTCAGTTATGCAAAACATTTCCTCCTCCCCAGCAGAGAAAAGCAGTCCCAAATTGTCACAGTCATTATTTTCCATATCAAGCCAAATAGGTTTAATATAGGAGAACCGGTGGACTGGACGGGCAATAATCTGTCCTCCTTAGGCCACCAAGTGCTGTATTCACCCCGAGTACCAGAAGAACTAGAAGGAAGCCTCTACAGTGCAACAAAAACAACCCTCCCACTTAAAGGACAACTTGTTGAAGTCCACATACTCCTGAGGATATATCGACCTGCCAAACTGCAGACAGGCAACTGGTGCCAGCCTGGGAAACCTGAAGCTGTTAGTCATGTATTAGTATGATGTACAGTGCAGTCTTCATACAGAAACAACGAGCTCCAGCTGCTGATGATGTGAGCTCCCTATAGGATTCAGGCTCTGCTGTCAGTTTGCCCACCCCTTTAAGTATTTGAATGGAGATTCTTCTTTAGAGTGTTGTTGGGAAGATTAATTAAGTGTGTGCGCTAATACAGAGGACAGTATTCTTCTGATCACCACATCAGACAAGTTCATTCTCCCATGGACTCCAGCCCTCTTTCTTATATTGAAAAAAGAGGCCCAGAAGACTGTAATGGATCCGTTTTCATTGCAGACATCCCTGGTTCACCAGGCCAGAAGGTCAGCTGAGCAGGAAGACCAAAAGATATGACCACTTCATGCTGCCTAGAGGCACTCATCTGCTTGCTTGAAGCCTGTGTCCCAGAAAGAACCTGGACCTTCTTAGAAGACATCTATACCCAACTCAATCTCCCATCTCAGCCATCTCAATACCCAACTCAATCTCAACCCATCAATCTCCTCCTTGGGTTCCTCATCCCAATGTTTGCCATCAGCAAACACTGTTCAGAAGGTATCCCTTGTCTCTAATTTTATTTTTGACCATTGTTAATCTTCAACCATGACTTTTTCTGTGCCTTGCTCACTAGATTAAAAAGCTCTGCAATAGCTGGCATTTCTCCCCCTCAGAGACAGTCACACACAGAATTAAGGTAAATTCTCAAATTTCTTTTGGGTCACTCATACAACCTGAGTTCTTTACATCCCCTATTGTAAGTCATTTTCTCCACCCTGAAAAAACAACCTCCAGTGATCTCCTTTTTAACAATTATCAAAATAGCAACATGATGTTAGACAATCACCATAACAAGGTGAATTTATTATTGCTTCCATTACTGCAGCTTTCCTCTGTAATCAAACATTATCTTAAGAGCTACAAAAGTAGAAACCGGGCAAAAAAAGCAATTTCAGCATACAGATTTCACTAAACTCACTGCAATCATAGCAGAAAGCACCCCTTCCTCAAGCAACAGAGGAAAACAAAGAGGGTATAGTTCCCAGGAATATGATAACTGCTGTATCCTTCTGGAAGAGAGCCAGCAAAAGCATTTGCACGTCTGCCTGCTACAGCTTACTTGGACACTACACTCCTTACAGCATTGGCTTTGTCTAAAGCACATTCCCATGTCTCCAGGCACTTTTGTCAGCATTCAAATGGATCTATGCAAAACAAAGATGAAATTAAAAAAAAAAACCAACAAAAAAAAACACCCAAGAAAACACACAGCCACTTGGCCACCCACAAGAAGAGCACAGGGACGCTACTTGGCCACCCACAAGAAGAGCACAGGGACTCAGAAGAGCTCTGAGCACCCTACATTGACCATATGTGAGATTTGGAAACCAGAGCCTGTGTTCCTGTGGCATTTTCCTGCTTCCAAATGACCTCTTTTCCTCTGGTGGTCTTCCACTGGCTGCGGGGACAGCAGGTAGGATCACCAGTAGGCACAATATATCATACAAGCACCACCTGCGCCCAAATTGACAAGAGAAAATGCTCTTTTGAGACAGCCAGTGGTTTTTTATTTTTTTTTTAAAAGGAAGGCAGCGTGTGGCAGATGCACAAGGTTATACCCTGTGCATTGGGCACAAAACGGAGGCAAACCTTCATGGAGCAAACCAGATTTATCAGAGAACTCATAACCCCGTACCCAGGTGGTATCCACTTGATGACGAACACAAATGCAGGCAATTAGCTAAATGTGCTGCACTATGTGATACCACCTGCATGCCTTGATGCTACGGTGACACCTCTCCTCCCATGTCCCACCATGATGTCCCCACTCCTCGGGAAGCGACAAGAGCCAGATCCTCCACTATGCCCTTGCCTGAAGAGTCACCTAAGGTCTCATCTGCCCTGCTTTGAAAAGACAGACCTCAGGGAAGAAACCAAAACCCTCATGCCAAACCTTAAGCGGCCTGGTGAAGACCAGTGCTCACAAAAAGGCAGGAGGGGAGCTCTGGTCTGGGCAAAGTGGCCCTGCCATCTGCAGGCCCCCAAGCAAAACTGGTACCCGCAAGATGCGCACGGACCATTTCTGCTCCCAGAAGAGCGTGTGCTGGCAAAGGCTTTCCAAATTTTTATGACCTCCAATACCAGACAGATCCAAAGCAGAAAGACCTTAGCACACGTCAGGCGACACTTTGCAATCTCAGTAGGATCACATCAAAAAGCACAGAAAAATCTCTGCTATATACAGCATTATTTTTTATTTTCCTGAAAGTGACTCACTCAATAAGAGAGTGAAACTCTTAATTCAATGCTTTCATAATGGGGCCAGGGCTGGCATGCACAAAAATTGCTTCCAAAGCATCCAGCTTAGGCTTTGGATGCTTGCTTGTGCATGAATTATAGAATTACAGAATAGTCTGGGCTAGAAGGGACCTTTAAAGGCCATCTAGTCCAACCCCCCTGCCATGGGCAGAGACATCTTCAACTAGATCAGATGGCTCAGAGCCGCATCCAACCTGGCCTTGAATGTTTCCAGGTATGGGGCACCTACCACCTCTCTCTGGGCAACCTGGGCCAGGGTCTCACCACCCACACAAGAAAGGATTTCTTCATAAAATCTAATCTAAATCTTCCCTCTTCTAATTTAAATCTGTTCCCCCTCACCCTATGGCTCTACTTCCTCCCCAAGAGTAGATCTTGAGATCAAGAGTCCCTCCCTATCTCTCCTGGAGCCCCTTTAGCTGGAAGGGGCTCTAAGGTCTCCCTGGAGCCTTCTCTTCTCCAGGCTGAATCCCCCCCAACTCTCTCAGCCTGTCCTCACAGCAGAGGGGCTCCAAGCCCTCTGAGCATCTTTCTGGCCTTTTCTGGACCTTCTCTTACAGGTCCATGTCTTTCCTGGGAAGGCAGATCTTGTGTCCCTGAAGAGCAGGTGCTCAAAGCTGTCCATGGGCCTCCTCAACTGAGAGGCAGCAGGGGGCTGAGAGACCACGATGGGACCCCTGACCACCCTCAGCTGGATACACCTTGAGGACACCGCAGCTGCGAGGCTGTAGCTAGTAAGAAGGGAAAAACTCTCTGCTTCAATTTAATTTGCAGCATATGAACGTGTGTTAGAGAAAACTTTCTGTTCTCCTCTTCGAAAGTGTTTCCTTTTTTTTTTTTTTTTAAGTGGTGGAAAGCAAACACAGATTTTTTACAACATTTTGTGTATGTGTGAAAGAGGAAAATCTTGGCGCTCGGCGTCACAGCCTTCCTGCAGGCCGTGAGTAAACAAAGCGAGAGGAAGAACATGAAAATGAAAAACCCTCCTGGTTCCTACTCTCTTCTCCAGCCTGTCCTTGCTAGGATAATACCCCTTCCCTGCCAGTTAATAGTATTAACACAGACTGTTTCGTGCTCTTTTGCTTCCCAACACACAATTTTAGAAATGGAAAGGTACTGAATCCAACAAAAAGAGGAGTCTGTCTGTTTAAAGACTATAGGTCATTAAGAGAATTTTTTAAATCTTTGCTGCTGCTGGCATCTGTGGTGGTTGAAAGGAGCAAAAAGAAAAAAAAAAATAATCCTGTTTCCTTGCCACTCATCATGCTCTTTGTGTCCTCCTGGCTTTTTTTTCTCAGCCTGGACAGTGAAGCTGAGATAATTTCAGTTAACATGTGCCGATAATAAGTTTCCCTGTTATACTCCTATCCCTCCATTTTTTATGTCTCAGACAACGCACAAGTATTGTTTATGTGACTAAAATCTTGTTTAACTGCTAAACACAAATTGTCAGCGTGCTTTCCTGGACCAGGCTGGAGCCTAGATACCATCAGCAGAAAAGAGGCATCTGCTAGAGCCATCACCAGATGGGGTTTCCTCCAGTTATCGAGTGGATGGAGAGTGGAGATGCTGTGCTACAAACCAGGAGACCTCACGCAGCAAATAATAAATGTACTAGTACGTGTCACACAAGCCAGACCCCAGAGGACTCCAGGGGTGGGACCCCAAAGGACATTTGCTCCCAGAAAGCGTAGAATAAACAGCAAACGTGGAGATTATCTGTGCTCGGGAGAAAACAGAGGCAGAGTGGATTTGTCAGACCACAACATCATCTACCAAAGCCCCTCAGCAGTCAAGTATGCCAACACTGAGGGTGAGGAGTGGAGGAAAGATGGTAGAAATATGGAAGATGGGTGAAACCTTCAGTCTGGCAAAGTAGACCTTGACTTTCGCCCATCCTTGGGACCTGCCGTGTTGCCCCTGTCCCTCCTGCCATGAAGAAGAGAAGGTGATAGCACACGCAGGGAAAACCCCACGCACCACTCCTGTGTTTTAGAGAAGCCCCAAACATGCCATCGCTGTGTTAGGGCAAGCGTGGGACAGCCCTGCAAAGACCTTAAGCCTCACCTTAGGGTTCAGGAGACCTGAAATGCAATCTGTTCAACCTCCTCCTCCATCCCAAAAGCTTCATGGGACCTCGTAGCCTCTCCACCAAGTATTTAAGATCAGGTTCTCTCCAAAGAGGGACAGAGGCCCCTTGCTGGCTCCTCTCTGAGCAGCTCTCCATCCACCCACCTACCTCTGGAGCAGGGACTCCCTCTGCTTCCTATAGAGGCCAAGAGAAATAGGGCTCTTGGCTGCGGGGCCACACAGCTGACCTCATGGAGGACCTGCCAGAAAAGACCTCATTTGTTGTCAGGATCTTGGAAAATTAATCCTCCCCGAGCTTCCAGCTCCAATGTGATACCGTCTGCCCATGTTTATGCTGGCTGGGGCTGGAAATGAGAGGGGCCCCCGCATACTTTGAGCTGGGGTTTGGGGGGGGTTCAGAGGAGCTGGGGGTCCCTCAGCAGCGAGGGGGACCCAAAAACTCTTCAGCGTGACAGATATGGCATGCAGGGCTCCGAAGCAATAACTCGTGGTTGGAGCGGTGACGGGGAGACCTCAGACTTTCCATTTGGCTTGGCATGAGAGCTCCCTGCAGAGCCAGGAGGAGGCAGGGGAAGGGAAATATTAAAAGCTCCCCACAGGATAAAAATAAAAACCCCAACGAGGTGGCTTGTGGTCTTAATTCCTTTCTTTGCAAAACAAACAGCACATGGTGCGATTAAGTGAGCCTTTTGTGATGCGTGCATTTGGTCGGACTCCTCCTTCCCTCCCTTGCCAAGCCCACATGGAGAACTTGCAAAGTTCTCCCAAACACACGTGTCAGCAGCAACAGCTCCTTTTGCCTCATTTGTCATTTTATACTACGCCTTTCAGGTCAACAACTGCAATACCAGAACCTGAGCATGGGGAGCTAGGACACCAGGTAAGATTCAGCCTAGCATCTTAGGTCACAACCCAACCACCCAAGAACCAGTCTTTACGCCACTGTGAAAGCCAAAACTGAGAAACACGGCATGAATTCTGTTAAATTCTATTTAAAGAGTGGGATTTTAAGCCAGGACATCCTTGGCCTACCTTGCACACCACCAGATTTTTGTAACAAAACAACTTCTCCAGGTGTTCATCAGCAAGATCCCTTTGCTCCAGTAGCGACTTGCTTGTTGCTTGGTGCTTCTTCAAGCAACCAGCAGCTCATGATGCTGTGCCTTAGCTCGCAGGGAAACTGGAGCTTCTCCCCAAGCTCTGAATCACCAGGCGACTTTACATGAAGAAGCCAAACCATTAGTGTTCCTCTTGTTTCTGTGCTCTGGTTTTCTTTCTCATAATCACTGTAGGTGTGGAGGAAGGGAAAAGACCTCTAGGCAGGCCCCGGGCTTTGGACTGAGGCTTTCTCTGTCACTCAGGGAAGCTCCAGCAAACTATCTTCTCACAGGTTGACAGCAGCAGCAGGTTGAAGTGGGAAGGGGACCCATGGAGAGCTCTGCCATCACCCTGTGGCACTGCCTGACCACAGGTGAGTCACCTCCCTCCACCTGCTCCCCTTCCAAAACTTTGTTTACTGATTCCTCCCACTGTGTCTGAGCTTTAATTAGCACCTAGTCTCAGCAAAATGGGGCATGCTTCACACTAGCACACATTAGTTCGTTGCTTTTGGATACGTGGCTCTTGGTCATCAGTTATGGTTGCATCTACTTGGTTACAGCTTTGAAAAAAATCTCAGTAAGCTTGCTATTCCTCACAAATATTAAATTCAGTTTAGGCTACCCTCTTGAAATCATCAGTAAAGTGAAATATAATGACTAGAAGATCCTGCAGATAATCAGGAAGATGTGCTGCGTGCTACTGCTTGCTAATTGCCTGTTCCAGAGGAATGCTACCTTCTGACAGGGCTGAGGGGGGGGAATTTGGCATCTGCAATTAGACTTTGTGGTGGGGCAGATGCTGCTGACCTCCATAACCTCCTCCTGCAGGTCTGGGCAGGAGAAGGAGGAAGTGAGTTCAGATTTGAGGGGACTGACCTGCCCCAACAGTGATGATGTCTGAGGAGCAGAGTCCACTGTCCTCCTCCTCCTCCAAAGCCATGGAAATGAGGGAGAACTTCCCTCTGCAACAACTAATCCTCTCCAGAATCATGAAGGTTACGTAGATGCGGGGTGAAGGGGCAGCAAGACCACAAGACCTTGTGAATGAGCAGAAAAAGAAGGAATGGGAGTGTTTATCTGAAGAAGTGGTGGGATACAATGAACAAGCCAGGGGTGGGAATGGGCAGGTGGGGCCAGAAATTTCTTAAGCTGACTTAGCTGAATACTATGAAACCACATCCACAAGTGCTAAAATACAGCAATTTGGAGGTTGAAACTTGAGTTTCTTAATGGCTTATGAGGTAGCAGTGTAGGGCAAGATATGAAAAACAGCTTGTCCTTTTAGTCCCTGGTTTCTCTGAAGAAACTGTGGCAACATTTAATTCCCACACATCCCAGTTACAGCCCCCCCACCCCACAGCAGGGATCCATGACTGGTGAGATGCAGTTATGAGCTTTCTCCTGCCCATACAGCAGTGACGAGGGGACAGTAACTTGCCCGTCCCCAGGCAGGTCACTACAGCACGATGCCCATGACACCCTGCCATGCTGCAATTTTTTTCCAAAAGCTGTCCCAGCTTTGTGAATTGAACTTGCACAGACTGGACACAGCCAACACTACGTCTGCCGCGTGTCCCAACGCTCCCACCATCACCTCCCACTCACTAACCCCTCCACCAACTCATCACAGAAGGTGATGTCTCCTTTCTGTGGAGACCACACCGTGGCCTTGATGGTAAGAACAGTGCATCCATGGGACTTGTCCTGCCAGGACACAGCCACTGGGTCCACTAACACCCCAGGGGGCTCAAGTGCAGCCTTGGATCTTCCTTTGGGCATGTTCATCACCTAAACTTAGTCCTCAGTTGGTTCCTCACCTACTTAACACTGCCTTCACTCACGTGTTAGGAAGGTGAATTGTTATCAGCAGTTAAGTTGTGTTTGCATTGAGATCCTCATCCTGAAGGCCAGGAGACTTGCAAGAAGAGCTGAGGTTGGTCTCTCAGACCTGTCTCCTTGCTTCAAGCTGGGGCATAGAAACTCTGGTCCCCTAAAAATGTGAAGAGTCTAGTAGCAGAGTTTCATCACCTACAACAAAACTTCTTTGAGTACAAAAAAGGCTGTTTTCAAAACTCCTCAAAGGCTGATTATAGACTTCACCCTATACATATACACTTAATGAGTGTGATGATTAAAGGTAGTAAAGAGAGAAAGCAGATGCTTTCCCTGTTCTCTTTAACAATGAGGCTTTTTGCACATGAAGTGTTAAACCGGTTTGCCTACATACACATAAAAACAAAGTCTACAGTGGAGTGACACCTCTGTTTTCAACCTTTTCAGTGACATTTGCTCTGCTTTCCCGCATTTGCATCAAGTCATGAAAAAATCCACCTGTGATGGGTTTGTGTTCTCCTCTGTTCAGAGATGAGCAAGAGAAAGCCATTCCTTCCCCAAGAGGGAGAGGGAGGAAGGGGTTAAGAGCTTTCAAAACAAGCTGGACACAACTGATGTCAGATTTTTGCCTTACAATGGCATCTATTTGCTTTCCCAGTTTACACAGACCACTGGGCATTGTATTGTTCAGGACAGCAGAAGATACCACGTATCTTCTTCGGAGAGGGCAGATTTTTCTCACTCCTCCTTAGCTGGAATGTCTTTGTTAAATAACTCAGGGGAAAAAATCCAATCAGAAACTTCGGAAAAACTTTTCCGTTTGTTTTTGGTTTTTTGTTTGGGGTTTTGTTGTTGTTAGGGTTTTTATTATTATTATTTTTAACTTAGATGTTGTTTCTAGGGTGGTTTTCTCTGGTGTGAAGGGCTCAGCTATACCCTGTGCTCCTTCCTAGTGTCACTGTAAGCCTGTGTCACTCTGCTTAGTTTAAAAGTAAATCAGCATCATGCAAATGACGACTATTCCCCCCAAATTTTCCACAAGCCTCTCCCGAGCAGTCAGAACAAGGGAAAGCCTAGGGGAGCAAAAGCAAACAATCCTTCACGTCTTTCTATCTGGCTGTTTCTGATTATCTTAGAAATACAAGGACTTAATTAGGGCGAGGCTAAGACAGGGACCTGTGAAAGCAGAAAGTCCAGTTAACCCTGAATTTGCCAAAACAGACCCGCTGACTGGGAATAAGCTCATTTCTCACCCACCCTCGGTTTACACACCTCGTTATTCCCTGGAAAAGTCAGCGAGCAGGCTCTCTACTCATTTTTTTGGTGGATTTCCCCCAGGTTTTCATGCTCCGCATGCAGCAGCCCCCAGCATTGACCCAGCCGGGGCCACCCTACAAGGAGGGACCCAGCACCACCGCGTCTGGAGAACTTCAAAAAACCATCTCCAAGCGGCGTTTCCGAGTTGGGAGCAGGTTTTGGACGAGCGGTGCTGAGCTGAAACCCCGTGCTGCTCCCAAACTCCCGGCTAAAAGCACGGGAGTGCTTTTTTTTTCGTCTTTTTAAGGCATTTTTGCAGGAAAATTTGGACGAGCGGTGCTGAGCTGAAACCCCGAAGTGCTCCAAAACTCCCTGCTAAAAGCACGGGAGTGCTTTTTTTTTTTCTTCTTTTAAAGGCATTTTTGCAGGAAAAAGCCGCAGGGAGCCCCCCCCCCAGGAGCATCCCGGCGAAGGGGCAGGTACTCACCCGTCATCAGCGTGTAGTAATTAGGGTAGGAGAGGCTGGGGAAGTCCGGGGTCATGTAGTCCACCTTCACCCCCATGTTGACGATGTCCCGAAAGCCCGGCAGCCCCTCCAGCTCGCCATCATCGATGTAGTCGAAGCGAAAGCCGTCGAGCAAGAAGACCAGCAGCTTGCGGTGGGTCGAGGGGGCGGCGGGGGGGGGTAAGAGGGAGACCAAGGTGGTGGCCAGGATGGTGGCCAGCAGGCTGCGGCTCCCCATGGCCGGGCAGAGCTCTGCCGGAGCCGGGAGGCGAGTGAGGGATCTGTGGTGGCTTCTGGCAGCCGCTTGGCCTCCTCCCGTTCCTCCCGCGTTAAAGCTACAGCGCTGCCCCGCGTGTGCCGTGGGCGTGGGAGGTCACAGGTTAATTGCCAGCAGATGATTAACTTCGCTCCCGCCCCCCTTCGTAGGGAAGCGGAGCCCTCTCGGCGAGAAGGTCCCCGTGGTGGGGCTGCCTGCGTTCTTTACCACAGAGTGTCGCACCTCCTGGCCACTACAACCTGCGCTTTCTCCTTATCTTGCCGGCAGAGATAAGCCTCTCCTGATAGAAACCCGGAGCGAGATAAAGGCAAAGCATCACCCCGGGTCGGGAGGTGGAGCCCAGCATCTCCAAGGCTTGTCTCGCCTCTACGGGGACCCCAGTCCCTGCAAAAGGACCCCCGTCCTCTCCACTCACTCTGTGCCACCGTGGGGCTCACCCAGCTCCTGATGCAACACTGGGATAAATCTAGTTTTCAGCATTAGACCTGCCAAATGATACGTTGATTGTCTGTCTGTTGGTATTATTAAGACAGTGAAAGATTAAGAGCTGGGTGGTGCCAAATTTCATATTAAAAATGAAAAGGTGTTTGCATTTGAGTCACGAGTCACCTCCAGGGTCTTCTCCTTCCAGGCACAGGTGCTGTACTTGGCACTGGTGAGGCCCCACCTCGAGTACTGTGTCCAGTTTTGGGATCCCTACCACAAAAAAGACATCGAGGTGCTGGAGCAGGTCCAGAGAAGAGCAAAAAAGCTGGTGAGGGGTCTGGAGCACAAGTCTTATGAGGAGAGGCTGAGGGAGCTGGGGTTATTCAGCCTGGGGAAGAGGAGGCTGAGGGGAGACCTTATTGCTCTCTACAACTCCCTGAAAGGAGGGTGTAGAGAGGTGGGGGTCGGTCTCTTCTCTCAAGTCACAGGTGACAGGAGGAGAGGAAATGGCCTCAAGTTACGCCAGGGGAGGTTCAGGCTGGATATTAGGAAAACTTTTTTCACTGAAAGGGTTCTCAGGCATTGGAATGGGCTGCCCAGGGAGGTGGTTGAGGCACCATCCCTGGAGGTGTTCAAAAGACAGGTTGATGTAGTGCTGGGAGGTCTGGTTTAGTGATGATGCTCCTTGTTTGTTGTGCAGGTGTCTATTTTTGTCAGTTAGGTTGACGGTTGGACAAGATGATCTTTAAGGTCCCTTCCAACCTAGAAGACTCTGTGATTCTGTGAACTATACCTCTAAATGCGATGCCAGCACCTGTGGCACACTGTAATTACATATTAACTCACTTTTTCTTCAGTTGTGTTTGTTTTTCCCAAATGGAAGAGGTTCAGAGCATTGTATTAGCTCTGAAAGGCTGCAGGTGGGGAGGAGCTACCTGCAGGACAGAGCTGGGATGGGGAAAGGGTAACTTCTGAATTTCTTAGGGCGAGGGGAGAATGCAGCCATGGGGAAGGGTGTGTGGGGTGTATTTCCAGCTCATCGTGGGAATGGCACCACACAGATGTTTCCACCCGGAGAAAGTTGCAATAACTGGACGTCGGCACCTCTTGTTTGCTCCTTCAAAGCTCCCAATTGCACATCCAGTGTGTCTAGTTGCCTCTTGCCCAACACCAGGGCTGATGCAAGCTCAGCAAGATGGTCTTCAGCCTCCCTTGCCCCAAACCCTCATTTTGTCCCCGTGCAAACCCTGCTCACGTCCTGGCCTGCCCTTCTGCAATGGCTTTGCACTGGCTGCAGGTCACCCAGTGCTCCCAGGACATGGCTGGAGAAGTGGTGTCCCTGCACATCTCCCCCAGGGCTTCCAGCTCAGGACAAAAGATCCCTTGCCAGGGAAAGGGGTTTCTGTAGGAGGGAGTCATTCCAGGCAGGGTGGAGGGGGAACCTGTGTTTGAGGTGGGCTGCTCAAGCTCTTCGGCTGGAGAAGTCCGTGTTCACCTTCCCAGTCAAATTCCTCCATGCTTCCTCCCTGCCAGTGGATTAAATGCACTCCTTGGGGACATCTCCCTTGCTATGACTTTCCCAGCCGCCCATTTTCTTCCTTTTTTTTAATGTGCCCCTTTTTCCATCCCCCACTTCAGAGGCCAGCAAATGGCATCTACCCTCACATCAGAGTTTTACCTGAACCAAGGACTTGGGGCATCTCTAAACTCCATCCCAAGGACCTTTAGAGCGAGAGAGCGATGGAACCAGCCCTTCAGGGGTTTATCCCTTTTCACGTAGCATTTACTTTGGGAGCCTTGCATTACTAGCTATTATCATCCCCAAAACTTTAATTCTGTCTGGTTTTTTGACTTTTCTTATCTTGCCTGGCTTTCATTCATATATTTTCTCACAGCAGCAGCAGTTTTTCCCAGCAAAACCAACCCAGGGTCACGCAGCTGTGCTGCACCTCAGGCCAGAGAGCGCTGAGCCCTGGGGCCACCCATGCAGCCCCATGGCCAGGAGAAGAACAGATGGACTGCGGTCCCCAGCCTGCTGGGATAACAACAGGTTCCGGACCCCCCATCCCAACCCCTGGAGCAGTCATCACCTGGGAGATCCATGTGGTACTGGTGTGTTCTAGGCTGAAATTTGAAGGAAAAACACCCCAATTCCTCAGTCTGAGGGGAAAGCTGTGTGACCTGGGCAGCCAGGCTTCATTCTGCTGGCGTCCCAGCCTGTGCAAGGATGACACTTGGGGACGAGCCTGCAGCTGCGTGCCAGGCTGGCAGAAGACGTGACAGTGGTGCGTGACAGCTGCCTGCCTGCGGGATGGCACGTGCCTTCTGTCATACCTATGGAGAGCCACTGCTCTGCTCGGTCATCTCCAGGCTCAGCCACCGGGGTCTCAGCTGGGGATCTGCCTCTCCAAGGGAATTTGCACCTCTTCCTCCTGCTCCAAGGTGGGAGGTGGCCCAGAAGGACCTGTGCTCGGAGGTAGCACTTCTACCAGTGCTTACTGAGGATTGTCGCTACAGCAAAAGCTGTACGTAAGGGGCTTGGAGCTACCTGTAGTGTCACCTCATGGCCAAGGCACTGTGGTAATTTACTACCTACATATTTATAGAATCATAGGTTAGTTTGGGTTGGAAGGGACCTTTCAAGGCCATCTAGTCCAACCCCCCTGCAATGAGCAGGGACATCTTCAACTAGACCAGGTTGCTCAGAGGCCCGTCCAACCTGAGCCTGAATGATTCCAGGGATGGGGCATCTACCACCTCTCTGGGCAACCTGGGCCAGTATTTTGCTACACTCATTGTAAAAAATTTCTTCCTTATATCTAGTCTAAACCTGTCCTCTTTTAGTTTAAAACCATTACCCCTTGTCCTATCACAACTGGCCCTGCTGAAAATTCTGTCCCCAGTTCTTTCCTGTAGGCCTCCTTTAGGTACTGGAATGTCTGGAAGGTCACAATGAGGTCTCCTCGGAGCCTTCTCTAGTTGAATGAATATTTAGGTTGAATGAATATTTAGGTTGAACGAACTCATAAACATGTCCAGAAATGGTGAGGGTGATATGACTATCCACCTCTTGGCAAACCCATGAGGACATTCATGTTGATGGCTTGGCTTGTCCCCTAATGGGTTGCCTCTGGGCTTGCCAGCAGGGCTCAGCATAAGCAGCAGTTGCCACTCATGAAGGGACGGGATAATCAAGGAGAGTCAATTGAGAGTCCAAGCTGGATTCCCACCTTGAAAGGATGACTGTTTTTTTGAGGTGGTTAGGCCAAGAAGCCAGGCTTCTGTCATGAGATAGATACGTCTTCTTAGAAATAATGTCTTCCTTTGAAGAAGGTTGCAATCTACCAGTTGACAGCTCCTAAGGGAAAGCTCTACCTGAACCAACACTGCAGCACGAGGGACAATTGGTGCAAGGCACCAGAGCCCGAGGCCTGCTTCAAGAGTTGGGGATTCACAGGTCTCCACTCAACAGATAACAAGAGCGTAAGGCCTGAGAGGGGTTAAAGGAGTAGTGAGCCATGTAACCATGACGCCGCCGTACAATACCAAATTGTGTTTTGACAGACAATCCCCCCGAAGAGTGGGACTGGAGCCAAACAGTCTAGCTTGGCAGAGACAGACCCTAGCAATGCATTCCATCCCTGCCAAGCAATGTTGATTTGCTTTGGTTCACATTCATTTGTAAGCGCCCTGTCTGCACAAAGCCCCAGATGGCCTTGGAGACTCCAGCACAACAATATTTTGATACAAACGTTCTCACAAAAGCTATCAGAGCCCGAGCTGGTGTCCGGGGACAGCAGCCCTCACTAGTTAGCAGGTTTAGGAAGAAGCATGCGTAAAGGAATAAAAACGCCTCAGCACAATTTGTGTGTGAGGAGATACCCCACTGATCAAACTTCATTTGAAACAAGATCCTCAGCCACTTAGATTGCTCAGGAAATCCTCTTGGCAAAAAGATTGGTTTCCATTTTTGGAAAATTGCCTTCAGTGTCCCTGAATCTCTTTTTTTTTTTTTTTTTCCCCTTTTGTCCTGCAGAATTCTCGAGCACAACAATAGAAATGAAAGAAAGTTCTCCAGGCTCTCACCAATGGTTCAGTCTGGCCGGTCAGAGGTACCAGCCTCCCCCATGGCACCGCTCTATCTGTGCCCTTAGGTCCAGGAGCACACCCAAGAACAAAAGCTGCTAAAAGTATAACATGGTCTCTCTTTTCCCCAGGGAACTGGAGAGTCTGAAGGGGAAATTTGTCCTTCTTTCTCTTCTGGAAGGAAGACAAGGCGGCATAACGTGACTCATTGTCGGCTTGTAATTCCTTTTCAGTTCCCATTCTCCTTCACACACAATAGTAGTTGAACACTTTGGCCAGCATGGCCTGACTTACTTGTTTGGTTGTTTCTTTTCTCTCATTAGAGAACAAGACGTGGCCACCTCCAAACAGAAAAGCCTTGAGGGGAGTGATAAGTAGCTTGCATTTCTTTGAAGAAGAGGCTTGTGCCAGTCTGAAGTTTTAAGGTCAGAACTCTGCTTGTCTGAGGTTCTCCTTCTTCCTCTCCTCATCAAACCCAAGCTGAAAAGAGTACAGGTGGTACCAGCCCCTCTGCTGACTTCCACAGAAAACCTCTGGTTATGCATGTATCTGCCTTCCAAGCTGACAGAAGGTCTTACCTTGGTAGAAGTCATCAGTTGCAGAAATTTAATATAATGGTCTATGCTCCCGCATTGTGCGTTCTTACCCATGATTCTACATGGAGGGGTGCATTAGGCAAGGCATCTACTGCTCCATCAGGTCTTCCTAGATGATATTTAATGTAATGTCAGTTTCTTCTGTGATCTTTCAGTGTGTAGTGGTTCAGTCATGAGGAATTCAAGACATGGGAAATGAGTTGCTCTTGCAGTCAGTCACATACAGGTGTATATAATAAATTCACACACATTTTAGGAACAGAGCATTTCAAAGCTAGAAACTCCAGCTTTCCTGGGGAAAAACAATGGTCTTTCACAGCTTCTCGAGGCACAGTCTTCCTCTAACCTACCTGGCTGGTATGAGACTTGCCTCACTGGAAGTGTCCACATGCTGGGTAATGAGTACATTGAAGTGGGACAGTGGTGGCCCTTATAGGCAGCCAGGGCCTGGCAAAATGTTCTTGAAGTGTCTCAGTCTAGGCAATTGTGATGTTTGGAGCGCAGGTCTCCAGATCTCTTACTCCATCCTTCACTGCAAGAGTCACGAGTCACATTAATAACTTTTCTATTGAGAAAAATCTAGTGGAGATGGAGAAACTTAGTGAACGAACCAGTGGAGTCCCTTCAGTGGCTCCCAGTTTCCTTGCAAGGAGCCACATGGGCTTGGAGGGATGACAGCAGGGAGGGACATGCCTCCAACGGGACTGAACGTGGTGAGGGATGCCCTAAATCCACCAGCTGCTGCTGCCCAGCAGGAGAGGCTGCACATCTGCAGGGCTGGGGTTGGACAGAGGCAGCAAACACCACATAGACTAAAGCCCCCAAGCAAAAGCATGTTTCATATAGCTGGCATGGGTTGGAATAACAATTTTAACCTGAACTCTGCAGAGAAATTAAGAAAAATAAGCTGGTTTAAACTCACTATGCAATGGGCCTCTGCCACTGAAAGTTAAGAAGCCTGCACCAGGTGATGGCATCTCATGGCTGCATGCAGCAGAAGACCAC
Source organism: Calidris pugnax (assembly GCF_001431845.1). Taxonomy (NCBI): domain Eukaryota; kingdom Metazoa; phylum Chordata; class Aves; order Charadriiformes; family Scolopacidae; genus Calidris; species Calidris pugnax. The sequence continues at coordinate 6,913,048 of NW_015090868.1, read as the reverse complement.
CTTCTCCCTCACCCCGTGGTGTGTTGTCATGAGCACAAGACTGTCTGGGTTAGGGAGAGGGTATTGTGGTCTCAGGCTGAAACCAGTCTTCTCACCTTCCAAAAGATTCGAGTTTTGCTTGGATATCAACCCATCTCCACCTCCCATACCTCCCCAACATTTCTAACTCATGTCCCTGCAACATTATGACTTAATTAGGCCAAGACTGTGCTTGCCTGGACACCGGGTGTCCTGTAATGGGGGAGTTTTTACCTCATTGAGGAAGCCTTGCGCAATGCGTTTCTCTGTGGAAATCACCAGGTCAAGTTTGCTAGATGGTGAAACCAGATAGTCCCAAGTAACTGGATACGGTGGTCTCTGCTTCTTCTCTGCCGTCTGGTCGTTCCCCTTGTATGGCGGGGGATGGTGGTGAAGGATTTTACTGCTGCTCTAGAAACAGGGGTCAACGCACAGGGGCTCGGGTGGGGATGGAAACTTGGCAAGCTAAGCAAGTCGATCAAGATTAGTTAATTTATTTTAGCATAAAGAATAAAACCCTAATCAGCAAAATAAATTAGGTGTTACTAACCCTGCTGCGCTAACGTGTTCCTCGGGACGCTGAGCTCAACACATCCATTCCCTGTGCCAGTGGCTCCTCCAAGAGAACACAACGGGGTCTTCTGCACGTCCACCGGCGCCTTGCACAGCAGTTTCTGCCAGGTCATTACCTTGCTGGAGCAGCGGCCTCAGAAGATGAAAGTGTGAGCTTAAGGTCTAACAAATCTTGCACGATCTTACAGCCATCTAGTCATCTGCCAAACGCAGACCCATTTCAGCAAAGCATTGGGATTCCAGATTTTTCCCATTGAATGAGGGGTAATTTGAGAGGCTAAATATCTGGTGAACCAGTGCCCACGTGCCTACTCTCCAGGAATAAAATAGGACTCTGTGTTTGATCTTTCTGGTACACTTCTACGCTGAGCACAAAAGAGACTTAACGACGCTGGCTTGAACTTCATGTGGGTGCAAAGAAAAACTCTCCAGGGTTAGCACAAAACGTCATTTTAAAACTCCCCAATTTTTTGCCTTTGGCATCCTTTACGGTCTGGAGGTTATACGGAGTTCAGCTTTAACTTCTGACACCAGTGCTTAAGGACTGTGGGAGCTGGGCTTGCAGCATGACCCAACGAAGAAAAAGGCCTTTATCCTGACAGCAGCAATTTAAGCTAACCTGGGAATATTTACAATTGGGCCCCAAAGGCTGGCCTCTGCCAGGCTGCCCTGCAAGAGAGCAAACTCTGTGTTGCAGAGAGTTTCTGAGCTGCTGCCCTCAGTTGCCGTTGCTTTTGTCACGTCCCACTGCACCTCCTTCATTTTGGCTTCCATAGTGTTGATGTCATCCACCTTTTCATTCCCCTTTCAGTCTCCTCCATGAGTGAGACCAGGCTGGAGGCTGAAGGCCTCACCTGGAGGACGCAGATAGAAGTCTCAGCTTTGCAAAGATGAGTGGCTGGTTCTCATCTTGCTGGCTGCTGAGTCACCTCTGGAGAATTTGTTCCCACAGAGAAGAGAGGCAGCTTTACAGCCCAGCCCCTGCCACAGAGCGATATTTACAGGATATCTGTTTCCCAGCTCCGGGTGTTTCTCCATCACCAAGCCACAACTTCTCAAGCGGAGCTGGATTTGCGTCAGGTTTTCTCACAGGTAAGGTCCCATCCCTGCCCAAATTCCATGGGTGACGTCCTTCCCTATAGGAGGGATCATATCTCATCATCTCAAGGTCATATCTTTACATCAGGGTCAGCGTCACTTTCTCTCACTACCTGAGTGCTTGGGTTAGGAAATCCTAACACAACACTTAGGGCTTGAGCCCGTCTCAGTGACTGCAGGGATCTTCTACCTGAGGACAGGAGCAGGGACAGCCCCCAGCCCTGGGGAGGACTTGATCTGATTTTTCCAACCTGGGAACTTCACAGGTCTGAGGTAAATGGCCTCAATTCCTGTCCCCTTTACCTCTGACTGAATGCAACCCAAAGCAGACTTCAGCAGGACATCAGTGGGATGCAGAGGTGCTCCAAATTCACTGTGACACATCCACATCCTCTTTCTGAGTTGCCTCGACTTAGTGGCTTCAGATGACCACTTTTCTGCCACAGTCTTGAGATCTATAATCATATCTTCCAGTTCTGGAAGTGGAGACAACCTATCATTTGACATCCTGCTCCTCTCTGTTCAAGCATCTTATTGTACACTTGAGTGAAATCCTACCTTTATTTTCTCTGAAATCTGTCCCCAGTGTGGAGGCTCCTCTTCAATGCTCCAGCTGTAGCCAATGTAAAAATGCTCTTCTCTTCCTATGGACAACCTCAAGCCAATACGTTTGCAACCCTCTCCACCTTTCCCAGAAATATCTAAAGCTCTCTGCTCCCTTTCGCAGTGCCAGGATCACTGGCTGCCCCTTGTGAAGCAGAGTGGAAAAGCCAAGGCCACATGGGCAGAGTGGAGGCAGCTGGTGGTCCCCAGGTGGAAAGCATGGGCTGTTCCTCCAGCAGCAGACCCCCAGGGCAGCCCGACGCCAGCAAAGCTCTCCGTTTAATCTGTTTTAATAGCACGCAGGCCCTATTTTTCTCTGTTTTCCCTCCCGACGTTGCGCCGATGTGCTAATTCACTGTGTGGCAGCAAAAAAAAAAGAAAGGAAAAACCCTCTGAAATTTCCTATGGTGCTGTCAGCGGCTGGAACTGGACACCCTGTAATAACCTCCCGGGCCGATGGCCCGCTGCCTCCCGTTCCCAGTAAAGACTTATTTTCCTTGGCAGGGCCAACACATGCAAAACCCTGCTCTGCTAGCCTTCTTTTTTTTTTAAAAAAAAAAGACAAAATAGGTGGCAAAGCACTTAGCTCTTTCAAGGAAGCTTGGAAGCAATGGAGAGCAACCTCATGCCATGTGAGCCCTGAGTGTGGCTCCTCTGGCTTCCAGCACAGGGCAGTAAATCATCTCCTGAATGGCTGTCACAAGCTCACCAGATCCCCACAAAGAAGCTATTTTTCTTTCCCAGCGACGGCCCGTTTGAGATACAACACTGCTGCTAATGAATTTAGCAGGTGCAAGAAACATTTCAAAGTTGATATTTCTTTTTGTTGTTTTGTTGTTTTTTTTTTTTCTCCCCTGAGAAATAAGGCTAAGAGCTTGTTTGCTCTGCTTTTTTGGGAGTTTGGCTTGTTTTGTTGTACTCCTGCACAGCTGCAGGTTCCTCCACGAGCTCTCAGAGGCAGCAGAGTCTCAGGGCAAGCAGGAATATTTCCAGTATTTCAGGCAGGGATTGACAAGGCGATTAATGGGGTGACCCCAAACCGCATCCAAATTCTGTTCTCACTTGGGAATTAGTATTCCTCGGGGTGGGGGGAGGCACATCCCTTGAGAGAGCTGTGTGGTCAGGCTCTACTCCCTGCTCATTCAGTCCTCGACAGCAATAGCACCGATGCCACAGTAGGAACGTGCCACGGGAGTAACCCCTGAGTGGAAAAAAATGGGTCCAGTACTTCCTGAAGAGTGATTCCAAGTGTGCTATTTTAAAACCTAAGACACAGTGCATCTGTCAGGGAGGCACTGGAGGAATAGCAATGAAAGGCACGTTGCATGAGCCATTAAACGTTTTCCCAGTGACGGCGCTTGGAGCACATCTGAAGCCAAAGGTGGGAAACTGGAGGGGAAAAGCTGCTCATACCCCAGCATGGGACAGTTTCCTTAGAAACTATCTGGGTGGGGGGTCCCTCCCACCACAGCATCGCTGCCACCAGCCACGAGTCAAAAGCACCCCAGCAGCAAGCCACCATCTCCCAGCAGCTTCATCCATGGGATGCCCATCAGAAGAGCTTGGGAAAGCTTTTCTGGACATGGGAAGTGGCAGCTTCTGAGTCGAGTTTCATTCTGGATAGCCCATAGGCAGAAACTCCTGGTTACTCATCCAAAGCTGTTGCGTTTTACGTGATCCTTGTGCAGCTGTTAGTATCCCTTTCATCAAAACAAAAGCATTAGGCGCCTTTAGGAAATACGAAACTAGTCATGTTTTATAGCAATCACTCTAAAAGCACATATTATAACATAGAAGTGGCTTTTGCTGTCTTCTTTTGAGCCAACGGGCCAGATTTCATAGTTGAGATGTGCTCTCAGAATAGCCCCTTCTGGAGTGGTTTGCAGTGTTTGCCCAAGGGGACACCTCCAGCAGACTCGTGAAGAAGGCTTGTGGCTCTAATTCTTCAGGTGCTAAGATGGCCTTGGTATAATGACAAAGGATTATGAAACTCCAGACCTCTGCTATTACCCTTGATGCATATTGTTCATGCTGGTCAGACCTTTTTCTGGGAGCCTCATAATGAAGGCTTTTAGCTCCAATTCTTCATGGAAATTTCTACCTAAACGCGAGGAGGAACTTCTTTACTTTGAGGGTGGCAGAGCCCTGGAAGAGGCTGCCCAGAGAGGTGGTGGAGTCTCCATCTCTGGAGACATTCAAAACCCGCCTGGACACGTTCCTGTGCAACCTGTCTTAGCAGGGGATTGGACCAGATGATCTCCAGAGGTCCCTTCCAACTCCATATCATTCTGTGATGATCTTGGTATAATGGAAGAGGATCATGAAACCCCAAACCCTTGATATTACCCTTGGTGTATATTGTTGGTGCTGTATCAAACCTTTTTCTCCCCAAGGGATCCACCATTACAGGAACATACTCCACGGCACCAGGGCTGAGCCAGAAGGAGGTCTGTCACTAATGGGTGCATCCAGTAACTCCAGTGGTTGGTGTGGGGCCAGGTCCTCTTCAGAGCTTTGCTTGCTGTGGCCATTTCTATGTGCCAAGATCAACTCTCTGCTATTTCAGGTTTATGTTGGGGAAGGGGATTGCCTGTGCAAAGGAAAATATCATTACTGTGGTCATAAAGAAAAAGAGAGGGACTGTATCAAATATAAACAGTGACCGTAAATGGAGACATGAATATATTTGAACACCGCATGAAGTAAAATATACTATGTCTAAAATAATATGAGGGAATACTTTGTCCTTAAACGGTTCAAAGTTACATATAGTACCTCCATGCCCTTTCTGGAGTTGAAGTGTGTGTACAGAGCAAATATTTTCTCCTTGGACAAGGTGCCCCGCACCATCTGAGCTTAAGTGTGAATTCCCTGGTTGCCAAAAAACCACTGATTTCGTGGGGAATCTGAAGGGAAAGATTGAGCATTTAAAGGTTAAACAGTAGCAGGGAACTTCCTGAGCTCAAAACTTCAATGGCAGGGTTCCTGCAGGTGTCTGGAAGATAAGATTTGCCCCTTGACTCCATCTGTGCCCTCTAAGAGTGCCAAAGAGCCAAATCCTGTGTAAACACCACCGGTGTTGACCAGCAGCACTTAGGGAGCCCTCTTGCACAAGACTTCTTCCCAAGAAAGTAGAGCATGAACACATTTTCCTCTTCCTTCGCATATTTGTAAGCCTGAAGCCTCTTTCTGCAGCTTTGGATAAAGCAATTGTTACAACTGGAAGGAAACCTGCCCAGGAAAAAGGGGCGGGAGGAGCAGAGAGGGGCCCAGGCTCTTGGGAACCTCAAGTGGTTATTGTTCAGGTCCTTCACCCCCAACACGAGGCAGGTGGTGTAACCACAAGGAAAGCTGTGAGGGAGAAAAGGAGGCTCACTCAGGACGACTCTGTTGGGAGCATCATGGAGAAATGATGTACAAGGGGATGAAGTGATCCCCCCAAAGGACACACAAGAATTCGGGCAAAATTGAAGCCAGGTCTTCTGTGATGCTCAGGGCACCACACACAGGATGTGACTTTCTACATAGAATGTAGACATTCCTGGTAATAGCATCACAGCAAAAATGAAAACGAACTTTGCAAGCACACTCCAAGCAGGTTTGTCCTACATCGCTCTCCTCTCCCTGTTTTTTTTCCCTTTTCCCAATTTCTGCAGTCCCAAGGATCCTATCCAGCTTTCAAGGTAGGAACATGGAATAGGGTATATTTAGGAGAAAGCCCAAACTGCTTTTATTTTGCAAAAGTACTTTTTTTCTGCCTGTGCCACGTGGAAGGGTTAGAGCAGATCTAAGTTAAAAATGAAATGGTGCTACAGGGAGACACCGCTACAGCCCTTTTGGCCCCAACCAAAGGGTCATCCATAGCCCAGCACCCTCCCTCAGATGGAGGTCAAAACCAGATGCCTACAGGGCACTATCAAAGCAGCACAAGCACTTGATGATACCTCTCCCAGATACTTTCCCAGCCTCCAACAATTCAGGGACCATCTGAGTCCCTTTCTGCCCTTGATTGTCCTCGGTTAATATATCTTCCTTGAATTTGTGCAGTCATTCCTTCAGCCCTTGTGAGCTTCAACTTTTTGGTCAACTTGAGCACCCAAAGCATCTTTCAGGAAATACTTTCACAGCTGAGCTGCATGTTTTTTCCAGCTCATCCCTGGATATACAATTTTGAAAGGTATTGAGTATCCATACAAGCAGCTTTTCTCTTGTCTCCCTGTGCCAGATGAGCACTGCCCTTCCCTGTCACACTCCACACATCTGTGGAGAGGCTGAGACCACCAAAGGCTTCTGAACATCACTGAAGGTCTCCAAGGAAAGAGTCTCAGGAGTGAGACAGTTTGACAGCGAACTGACTTGAACTTGCACGCTGGATTTTGTGGAAAGACCTCTCAACACTTAGGGTAGGATGAAAAGGATGAGTCCACATGAGATGATGTGTCATTACTTGTTTGCCACCCACAAGGCAGCAGCGGTGCAGTTTTTCCTGAAGCTCATCACACCAAATGCTTTTGATGGGTTAAGTCCCTTGAAATCACATCCTGCCTTTCAACAGTATGTCATCAAGTGTCTTCCTCCCTATAAACAACTTCTACAGCTCAAGACCAGTCCTGAGCCTTTTAGATGCCTCAAAATGAGAAGACAAGAGCATACCTAAGCAAAGAGAGCTATTTTTGTGATTTCCAGGCCTAAAACTACTTGTTCACTGATATTTTTGAGTGTCCCACTATTAATATTAATTTCTTCAGTAGTTAATGGCACAAAGATTGTCATGGGCTAATGGGTCAGGTCTCTAACCAAATTAGAAGCACTAAGCCAAAGCAATATCATCTTCCTTCTCCCTCGTGGGTCACCACCAACACGGAGAGAAGCGAGTCAGCTGGTTTCTCTGGCCTCATCCACGCCGACACTAGATGTCAGCCCAAACCCACAAGTGCTTCTGCTCTGAACTGCAAACAAGTTCAGGCAAACCCATGAAGAAACTGCCCGGGAGTCTTTACTCCTGAAGAAAGGGGAGACGTTGCTCCACAGCTGCAAGGGGAAAAAGGAAGGGTCTTTTTTTATAATAGAAACAATTTTACACAAACTGAAAAGAGCCACGTTTTATGAGATGAAAACTCCTACCTGAAGTTCCTGCCCTTGTCCCAGACTATGCTGGAAGGGGGTTAGATGTCTCATAGGGAGATCCCCACTCCCCATGTGGAGCTCTTCAGGCAGGTTGGGACCCTGCTGGGGAAGAGCCCTTGTCCCAGACTATGCTGGAAGGGGGTTGATGTCTCATAGGGACCATGAGCAGCATCCCCACTCCCCACATGGAGCTCTTCAGGCAGGTTGAGACCCTACCAGGGAAGACTAGTGGCTCTGTGGTGTTTACTGCTATTTAAAGGAGAAAGCAGTAATGATCGTTACCTCAAAGCAGCTACAATAGGCTGTCCTCAGCTCAGAAAATGGGGCAGAGCAGGTGCTTTCAATTTTACAGTGAAGTGAAACCGGTGGCAGGGAAACTGGACTGACACGGGTACTTCTTGCAATTCGTTAAAAGCTCCATTAGCGTGTTTTTCTCCTTGCAGTGTTGTTGCCCCAGAACATTTAGCTCAAAACCACTGGTCAACACTGGCTTGTGTTGACCAAAAGCCCTGCAAAGACAACAGAAACTGCCTGGGGAATAAATGGCGTTTCCTCTTATTTCCAATCTGGCTGGGGACAGAGGCAATTTCCCCTTCCCTTGTTTAGAAAACAGCCTTCCTTCCCCATTTCCCCCTTATTCTCCCCAAATCCCACTGCGGTGAGCCAGCCTGGCAAGGGTTTCAGGCTACAAAGGTGAGATGCTCTGCTTCCCCTGTGAGGACAGGCTGAGAGAGTTGGGGGGTTCAGCCTGGAGAAGAGAAGGCTCCAGGGAGACCTTAGAGCCCCTTCCAGTCCCTAAAGGGGCTCCAGGAGAGATGGGGAGGGACTCTGGATCAGGGAGGGGAGCCACAGGGCAAAGGGGAACATTTTTAAATTGAAAGAGGGGAGATTTAGATGAGATCTCAGGAAGAAATTCTTTGCTGTGAGGGTGGTGAGAGCCTGGCCCAGGTTGCCCGGAGAAGCTGTGGCTGCCCCATCCCTGGAGGTGTCCAAGGCCAGGCTGGATGGGGCTTGGAGCAACCTGGTCTGGTGGGAGGTGTCCCTGCCCAGGGCAGGGGGCTGGAATTGGATGATCTTTAAGGTCTCCCTTCCAACCCAAACCATTCTATGATTCTATTCAGTTCCTGGGTCCGAGCTGGCTGGCACAGAAAGGGCTCGGGCATCCCTGCACCCAGCCCTCCTGCTTCCTCGGTGAATTTGCCCCTTGTGGAGACAAACCTAGAGGGTTCTTTTTTACCACGGGTGAGAGAGAAAACAGCAGCACCAAGAAGCACACAGGCTGCTCCCAGCAGTGACTCCTCAGCTGCGGGGACCGAGGCTGGATGACAGGGGGGACAGCACCGAAAATTGCGTGTGACGCCAGGCAGGAGGGGTTCTTGGAGAAGCTGTGGCTGCCCCATCCCTGGAGGTGTCCAAGGCCAGGCTGGATGGGGCTTGGAGCAACCTGGTCTGGTGAGAGGTGTCCCTGCCCAGGGCAGGGGGCTGGAATTGGATGATCTTTAAGGTCTCCCTTCCAACCCAAACCATTCTATGATTCTATTCAGTTCCTGGGTCCGAGCTGGCTGGCACAGAAAGGGCTCAGGCATCCCTGCACCCAGCCCTCCTGCTTCCTCGGTGAATTTGCCCCTTGTGGAGACAAACCTAGAGGGTTCTTTTTTACCACGGGTGAGAGAGAAAACAGGAGCACCAAGAAGCACACAGGCTGCTCCCAGCAGTGACTCCTCGGCTGCGGGGACCGAGGCTGGATGACAGGGGGGACAGCACCGAAAATTGCGTGTGACGCCAGGCAGGAGGGGTTCTTGGATTTCTGTGGCTTGGCATCATGTTTCCCTGGTTTGGGTGGAGGGTTTTTTTAATTTTTTTTAAATTTAATTTAGGGAGCTCTGCTCCTCAGATCCTGGCAGCACCTCACTACACAGCCACAGTTGCCATGGCCACTGGAGGGGGGGAAGGCAAACAGTGTTGCTGCAGCGCTGGCGAGAGATGCTGCAGCTTTCTGGGTGCACGGATGCATGGATGCATTTGGGGCTCACATGGTCTGCACATTGCAGGTGACAGCCAAAGAGGGAAGTGATGCCCAGCAGCTGCTGGCCAGGCAGTTTAAGGAGTGACCGAAGTCATTGAGTTGGCTGTATCTATCAGGAACAGTGTGGTCAGCAGAATTAGGGCAGTGATGGTCCCCCTGTACTCAACTGGTGAGGCCCCACCTTGAGCAGTGTGTCCAGTTTTGGGTCTCTCACTCAAATAAAGATATTGAGGGGCTGGAGTGTGTCCAGAGAAGCTGGTGAGGGGTCTGGAGCACAAGTCTTGTGAGGAGCGGCTGAGGGAGCTGGGGGTGTTCAGTCTGGAGAAAAGGAGGCTGAGGAGAGACCTTCTCACTCTCTACAACTCCCTGAAAGGAGGGGGTGGCCGGGGGGGGTCGGTCTCTTCTCCAAAGGAACAGGCGATGGGACAAGAGGAAACGGCCTCAAGTTGCACCAGGAGAGGTTTAAACTGGATATTATGAAAAATCTCTTCCCCAAAAGGGTTATCAAGGCTTGGAACAGGCTGCCCAGGGAAGTGGTGGAGTTGCCATCTCTGGAGGTATTTAAAAGACAGGCAGATGCAATGCTGAGGGACATGGTTTAGTGGTGGATTTGTCAGTGTTAGGTTAATGGTTGCACTCTATGATCTTAAAGGTCTTTTCCAGCCATAATGATTCTATGATTCTATGAAAAGGGGGTGTCTGGTGTGAGACATCCACCCGAGCAACATTCTTGTTCACGTTACATCACCTCCACACGGATTTATTGAGGTCCCTGGCAGAGAAGCTGCTGCTGGGGATTACTCATAGCCACAAGAAGCTCCTTCTGGGGTAACTGTGGAAATTGCCTTTTGCCCCCTGTGCTACTGGGGATACTGGGGCAGGAGCAGTGGTGGCAGCTCATGGTTTGGGGTGCATTTTTAGCCTGTCAGCAGTGAGGGTTTAAATCCGCCGTGCAGTGGGCTGCCATGGAGGGGAGGTGGCACCCCCTGCTTTGCTGCTGCCCCCGTGGTAGCAGAAGTGCAAGAAAAAGGGCTGGTAACTAAAATCAGTGCAGAGAGACCAGCTAGCATTAATTTTCCAGAGCCCTTGGTTATTCACGGCACATTCATTTTGTTTATATTCTGTTCTGTAAAACTAAATAGTTCCCCTCTCTTGGTGGCTTTATTCTCCCTAAATAGCTCCAGCACATTTCCCATCCCTAGTTTTACATTTGCTTGCTTGTTTCTCAAGCCAGTTCTTCCAGTGTCTCTTAAATCATGTCTTCTGTTGTTTGAACCCCTTCCAGTTTCTTGCCATCTGTTCAATGCCAAAGTGAACAAAATGTTCATGGGTTGTAGCGATACCAACGATGACGCAGAAACAGGAGCCTTGTTTCAGGCCTCCCCAGCCAAATAACATCAAGATTATTGCATTGATCTTTGTGTCTCTAGTGACTGCACCTTTGTTCTTACGCTTTTAACTTACAAGAATTACATAGGATTTCCATGGGTGAGCTTTTAGACCTTCTTCTCTTCTCTTCCCTTCTCATCCAGGGCTTACACTTATTTTGAGCTGACAACCCACTAAAGCAAAACTTTAGACCTTAGCTCATCACCTTTTGTGCCATTTCTGATCACTTTTTTGAATAGTGGTATTATGCTCTCCTCATCTTCACGGCATCAGCCAAGAAGTGCCCTGAGATCCGTCCTGACTTCTGTGGCTCAAAAAATCCAGGTGGACCTTTCGGCTGCTCTGGTCTCAGTTGAGGTCCTGGTTTGTTGCAGCTGATCTTTATTTCGTTTTCAGAGTCCCAAAAGAAGCTGTGCCCCTTACAAAATCCTGACCAAGCCGCTCTTTTGATGGGTCTTCAATCATATTTTGCTTTTCCCAGATGTTAATAATATAATGTTCACAAAAACCCACGCCAGCTGATCTCACCATTCACCACCTATTCCTGGAAATCGGGAAAAATCACATGGTTTCCTTTAATCCAAGAGAGATAATTCTCCCCAGGCCCTCTGCCCAGTCACATCTCCCAATATGCACCAAGGGACCTTCTTCACACCCAGAGCAGCACAGCCTGTTATCCCTGAAGCACCTCTTCAGGAGGGTGAAACCCAAGCCTTCAGAGGTGACTTCTCGTACCTCAGTCACCTGGGTGATCTTCTCAGCTGCAGCTGAAGCTCCTCAACCAGACTGACTTTCCCACTGCAGAGCCCCCTTTCCTCTCACCTTGAGGCAGGGCAAGGCTGACCCATCGGAGATGGCAGCTTGGAGCAGTCCCAACACCAAGCAGAAGCTCCAGATTTTGCTTTTCTGGTAGTCATGAGTTTCATAGCTGTTGTAGGGCCAGGCAGAAACCTCTGTGAATGCTATGTACCATTAAATCTGATTTATTTGGCAGCAAACAAAGGCCCAAATCATAGTTATCCCTTCCCTCAGAAGGCAATGCTGATTCGTAAGCCTTTCCTTCACTTTGCCAAGACTTTTCCCCCTTTGCTGTATGATATGGGGCATTTTTTCTCTGAGGTAGGTCACTTTACAGCTCTGTTGGCGAACCTTGGTGAAAACCTTTTCCCAGAAAAGTTTCATCGTGATTCACTGGCGTCATCCAGAGCCCAGATGCTCCTGTCTGAGCAGCTCACACGAGGCTGTCGGCAGCATGTCTGAACACCCCAAAATTGCCGGGTGATGACAAGCCCGAGAAGGGCTGGTGGGATGTGTTGGCAGGGCAAAGGTTTTTCCTGTCATGTTGAGGTTACGGAGGCTTTGATGTATCTGCTCTGGATGCACAGCTGGAGGTCTACTTATGAAGTGCCTTTTTCCTCCAGTTAGATCATCCTAAAAAAGAAATATGGATCATAATAAAGGTGAGAAGGTCAAAGCGGGGCGTCGGAAGGAGTCTCAAGTGAACATCTGCACTTGTGTTCAAGGTCCTCCAGCCTGCTGCTTCTGTTTCCTCCTGTCCTCAGCTCGGCGAGTGGAAGTGAGGTTGACAAGGTTCAGTGCAAACATCAGACGCTCCGTGCCAGATATAGCTCCACGTGTGGGTGGGGAAGGGGCTGGGGCTGAGCTGCTCTTCTCTCTCTATAAACAGCCCCAACACCTCCCAGCTGTCAGGGGCCCCCACTGTAGCATCTCATAAGCCATCACCTGGTGGCATCAGCCAGTTGTGCTCCTTAAACCCTCTGACCCAAGCCAACTGCATTTCTTCTGACCTTGTCCCCCCCATTTCGGTGGTCGTTGGGTAGTCTGGTGAAAAATCAGGGCTTGAAGGTTAGTTCCCCTTGGGGCCACACGTTCTAAGAGCCATCTCACACAGCTTACCAGGTTACCCGGAGAAATCCTCGAGCTACGAGCTGATAAATCTGGTTTCCTCACAGCCTGAAATCTTAGAAATGGTGAAAATGATTTCCTGTGGAGGGGGGGGAGTGTGAGTGCCCCTGTGGATGCACGATGGAAGAAGCCCCCGTGGTGGCTACTCACTGACCGCGCACGGAGAAGCCACGGGAGGATGGAGGGGTGGAATGAGGATGCCCTGCCACCCCCTGCTCCATCACCTCCCAGCTTTCACGGCACCCTGCTGACACACAGACTCTCAGAGCCTGCCCGGGAGCAGATTTTTCACTTTCTGAGGCATGCAGTGACTTTTCAGCAAGCTTTTCAGCGTGGTTTATGCTTTCTAAGAAGTGAGCTGAAGCGAAGCCCGACAGCCAGCCCGACAGCCACGCTGCTTACCTGCTCCGGGGACACCAGGCACTACCTATACATGGGGAAAAAAATCCCCTTGGGGAAAAAAAATCCCTGCAGATCAAAAAGAGATATAAAATCCCCATCAAACCACTCAAGAGAGAGAGTTAGAAATTTTTCTTTACAAGAACAACTTGGATGACATCTCTTTTAAACTTCAGTTGAAATGAAAGGAGGATGGGTTGTTTTGTTTTGGTTTTTTTTATGGCTCCTAGAAGTGTTTTTCAGTCTGCAAATGACATGAAACTCCAACTTCAAAGTAGATTTATTTACAGGCTAAAGAAATCCCTGCACTGGGGAGGAGAGGTTATTCCTCAGTCATCAGGCAGAACTGGAGCCAGGGGTGTGTGGATGGTGGTCCCAGCTCCTTAGGTATGAAGTAGGTGGGCTTCCTGTTTGTAACTAACCCAAGTTAAGCTGGGTCTGGACATCAGAAAATATCAAACACAAGAGATTTGGGGTTCAATCTTCCCATGAGATCCATAAGGAAAAAAATTAAGTTGTTTTTTTTAATATGAAAGTTTATAAATTCGTAAAAAGATGAAGTGGCAGCATGCTTGGGAAGGGGTCAGGCAAGGTCTTATCTAGGCCGACAACGGGTGTGGAGCCCACTAGAAAGACAGATGAAGACATGGGGGACAGGTTACCATGGACTTAGCTCTACTCTGGTCGTGGCTACATTTTTGTAGGGAAAGATCAAGTTATGGAGAAATTAGAGCAGATAGTTAGAAACTTTAAGCAAGGAAAGGGATCTATGGCTGGCCATGGAGTAGCCAGGTGGTGCCTGACCTCTCCACCCAGGCCTTTTCCTAGGGAGCAGGGGTTGGGAGCAAAAGATTTGACTTAGTGCCCTCAGTGGCTTCTGGAGCATGCTTCCACCAGGAGTCACCCTCTTCTCCAAGGTAACATCAGCCACATGAGGCAGAAGAGCCATTCACTTCTAGATTAAGTCTTGGACATGTCTTCATGGCTTGATGCCATGAAGCAAAGAGCTCTAACAGCACACACAGCTGTATTTCAGCCAAGCCATCTACCAACGGTGGCCAAACCGGTGTCTTTCAGCTCTGTTGCATCTTCCCAATTTTTTTAGTTCATGCTTGGGGTGCTGGCTTTTTCTTTTTATTTGTTTAGTTTAGTTTTTTTTTTACTTTCTCTTTAAGCAGACGGGGTGAAAGAAGGTGGGACTGCGTGGGAAAGGAAGCCGTTCCTCACCAGAAAGGGATGAAAGAAAAATTGTGAGTCACTCTCATCCAGCCTCAGCCTGTCACTTCTAGAGCTGGATGAAACACCTTTTATTTTAACTTCTGCCCTGTGCTTTGCTGTGCCCTGGCACCGTGCACGGTGACGCTGAGACAGGGCCATCGGATCAGCCTCCCCATGCTCAGAAAGCCATGCCCTACAAGGGGGCATTGGCCATACCTGCTGCAAATTCAAGGCATCACCAATTATTTCATAGAATCATAGAATCATAGAATTTCCCAGGCCAGAAGGGACCTCCAAAGGCCATCTAGTCCGACCTCCCCGCAGTCAGCAGGGACACCCCCAACTAGACCAGGTTGCCCAGGGCCTCATCGAGCCTCACCTTGAATATCTCCAGGGATGGGGCCTCAACCACCTCCCTGGGCAACCTGTTCCAGTGCTTCACTACCCTCACAGTGAAGAACCCTCTCCTAATCTCCAGTCTAAATCTGTTCCCCTCCAGCTTGAAGCCATTGCCCCTCATCCTGTCACTGCAGGCCTTTCTAAACAGGCTCTCCCCAGCCTTCCTGTAGGCTCCCTTCAGGGACTGGAAGGCTGCTATTAGGTCTCCCCAGAGCCTCCTCTTCTTCAGGCTGAACAACCCCAGCTCCCTCAGCCTGTCCTCGTAGCAGAGGTGCTCCATCCCCCTGATCATCCTTGTGGCCCTCCTCTGGACCCTCTCCATCAGGTCCATGTCCTTCCACGGGAAGAAAAAATCCATGAAGGAGGCTGGAGCGCCATGGTACTACCTTGTTGTGTTTTGTTGTTGGTTTTTTTTAAAAATACTTCTTTTAAACACCATTGCCCACAGGCAAGCAGTTTGTACTCATCCATAACGGCAGCCTCCAAAGTTAGATTCCCCCCTTCTGCACATTGTTTCCCTGCCACTGCCGCTTTCATCACAACAGAAAGGGTTCAGCAACCCATCAGCCTGCATTGAAATGCAGCAGGATGTGGGATCCCTGGCCCCGTCAAATTTAAATAATTAATTGTGCTAGCCGTCAGAGAATTCATCTCAGATGCCAACATGCCCTGCAAGATTGTGCCAGACACTTACATAGAGTGGCAAATCCTGTATTTTTTTTACCCCCCCTATTTACTACACACTCAGCATAACACAAATACAGCTAATGCTTAGGTTTAGTATGATTTGGACGTTTTCCAGTCCTTATTTCAGCAGACAGGGGGTAACTCAAGGATTTTATAACAAGTCGTCAAGGAACCTTTTACAGCCTGTGATAAAATACAACATGCGGCAGGGAATTAAACTTACAGCCATCTCCAGGAAAGAACAGCATGTGATGTCCTGGTCTGAACCAGCAGCCTCCCGGTCCTGCCCACTAACACCAGTGCCACCAGCACCTGCCCACTCCCTACTCTGATAAGTCAATATCCTTCCAAGTGCAAAGTGGACGAACTTATTGCTCAACACAAGAAAATTTTCATCAGTCTGAGAACCTGCTGAAGTGATTTGGTGGACTGGGATGAAGTTTAATGGAAGGCAAATAAAATGCTTTAGTTTAATGAATGGTCTTTTTTAACAGGCAGCTTGGCAATTATATATTAGGGCTTCATTTATCTTTCGGCAGCGAGTAGCTAATTTTGAAGCTTTGCTCTGTTTTTCAGTTTCTTTTTTTTACATTAAATCTTCTCTCCGCTTATGTGGTCTAAGTGGTTTTAGTTCCTGTGTAAAGACACTGTAGCTGACCTTGCTTAATATAGAACTAATCATAAATTAGAGGATTTGGATGGACGTGCTTTAGTGTCTACACCAGCTAAGAAGGAAGAGCCGCAGGATAATATCTAGCCCTGGTGAAAATAAATTAACACCATTTTTCACACATACTTTCATTTAAACATGAAGAAAATTTGAATTTATATATATTTATAGAATCTGAATTTGTAAAAATATGTATGTTTTTATATATATTTTTAAACCAACCTCAGCCTTTGCACTTTTTTTACTCAGTTTCAACTTGCATCTCTTCACAAATGACTTCTAATTCAGGAACAGGAAAGCAGACCTATCCTTTCTTTGACATATTATCCTGGACATGACACCTTCACCTTGCATTCAACAGGCCTAATGCTGAACGCATGAGATGTCAAAGTCTTTCTCATGCCTGTTATTCTGCAACACTTTTGGCTGCAGGGTAATAATTTTTGGAAGGATTTGGCTGGGATTTGGCCTCCTTATAGTCATGAGGGGCCAGGACTGCCATGGTACCATCACCTCTGCCGTGCTTGGCCCATGTCTCCCTGTGTTCCCGTGGTCACAATTCCATCTATATTTACCTGCAAGTCGGATCTTCCCAGAGTTTTAGCGCGCTTGGTTTTGATAGATAATTGCTATGGTCCCGTAATATGTTTTACTTGGAGTTTATTAATCTGCTCCCAGCTGTAATTCCATCTTAGCCTAGTTTTGGCCAAGGAATATGAAACGTCCTCTTATTCCCTGAGCAACAGATGCAAATATCGTCCTGGGGATGGGAAGCTTATCAAATGCCCAGTACAATACTTTTCACTGGTGATTCAAGAAATGCTTTGTCCTGCATTTCTTTGAGAGGGGACGCTGCTTTCTGACCTCTGGATCACACTGAAGTTTTACCTTTCGGAAGCTGCAGGGGAGCAAGTCACAGCTTTTATTCATTTTCCTAAAGAAACTGTTAACTCAGAGCACTTCTTCATGGATTAGTCATATACACTACAGAACAATGCTTGGGTTTATCCCATTTTTTTCCCTTCTGCAATCTGCAAACAGGGTTTCCTTTTGTGATTAAAGGTGGTTTTGACCATACCTGGGCGATGCAGTGATGGCACCAGAAGAAACTTCAGGGCCCCTTTCCCACCAGAGCGGAGTGGGCTCGTGCCTGGTGATACCTCCCAGGCCACAGGTACCTGCCAGCAGGTTCTCTTCCTAGAGCTTTAACACGGATTTCAGGCCAGATTTGCATTACAGTTGATGCCAAAAACTTCCTCAGTGTCTACCACCCACTCACTTCTGAAAGCCCCGCTGGGTGTGAGCTCTCTCTGCGCTGCCCTCAGCTCTCCTAAGTGAAAACCCTGTGAACTATTCATATGAAAATCAGGCCCACGTCACTATTGTGTCAGGTGTTTTTGAGGGAAATTTCAGTTGCAAAGTGCGATTTCACAGCCCTAAGCTTGGCATATTTTTTTTTTTTTGCTCTTTCTTTCTCTTTTCTTTTCTTTTTCTGACCTCTAATGCAGACATGGAAAAATCAAGTGCTATTTCTTTTCAGGTTGAGAGAAGTTTGTGACTTGTCATACTAACCACAGAGGGTGTACGGAGCTGCACCTTCTTACGTGTGATGCTGTACAAATAACTCAGAATCTGAGGCTTAAGCAGTTTTCTTTGGCTAAACCAGAGGTAGTCTGAGACTTCCCTGCACATGGGGAGATACTGAGGGAATATTTCATATCATAGAATCATAAAATGGTTCAGGTTGGAAAGGGACCTTAAAGACCATCCAGTTTCAACCCCCTGCCATGAGCAGGGACCCCTCCCACCAGACCAGGTTGCTCAAAGCCCCATCCAACCTCCAGGAAAGATATAACATCAGCTGATATTTAATACAGATTAGTAATTGGAAATAAGGAGTTGAAATTGTTGCCCTAAATCCAACCATTCCTCCACAGACCACAGCATGGGAACTGCTCACTGCAAAGTTAGCAAGTTACCCAAACCAGTCCTTTTTATTTAAATTTCACTTCTTCTCTCAGTTTTGGGATGACAGGATTCCAAACAGAAGTTCCCATTTCTTTTCTTTGCTCCCTTCCGTGCAAGGGGGGCTGTGCACAGCCCCTTCCCCTGCCCATTATACACCAAAATATTGCAGGGTGATTGTGTTCTGCTGAAGGCAGACCAAAAACTGATGCCTGGAGCATCTCCTGCCCATGCACAGAGCGAGATGTACCGGCACAAACAAGCAAGGTGCCCAAGAACTTGCACGACTTTCATTGCACAGGGCTTAAGGGAAGTGATAAACCCTCATGGGGTGCTCTTACCCACTCCTGAAGTGTAAGGAGAACGCCTGCTTCTCCCTTAGATAGGTAAGCCAGGCTTGGAAACAGGTGATTTCATGCAGATCAGGGACTGCTGTGCATCAGACTCCTGTCTCAGCGCTGTCCTGGTAAAGTAGGGATGACATCTGATGTACGTACCACGTTCTGTTGCGTTTGGAAATTGCCTCACTGCTGCTAGAGAAAAATAAATAATAAATCACTTCAGGCCTCAGCATACCCTCACCAGTTCTGGATCCATGGCAGGGCAAGGCAAGGATAAGGGACTAGCTCAGGGTAGGAAGGCTCCTGGGGAAGCCATCGCCACCGCAGTGCTCCTGCGCACCCACCCCTCTGCCTTCATCCCTGACGATGACCAACAACAGTCTGTCTCCATTTGGTGCCCCTGGTAAAACTAGATTTTGTGGGTCTCTGCCCAGGTAGTGCCACCGAAGACTCCCCCTTGCTCATGCATTTGTCCAGCTAACAGAGATGTAACGTGTGCCCAAACCATGTGCACGATTTGGGGGAATCTGAACACATAACGGCAGGTTTTCGCCTCCCCAGCCTGTATATCTAACAAAATCAGAGTGCAGTTTTTGAATCATTATCAGGCAATTGCTCTGAAGTAGCTGAAGAGCAGTAGTTTTTCATACAACACGTAGCCGGATGGAGAAACTCATTGCCAGGGGATACTGGAATGGCTAAATGGCATCAACAGGGTCAAAAAGGAATTAGGCACATTTGTGCAAGCCATCTCCATCACGACTATTAAAGGCGGTCCTTCAGATGTAACCTCCAGCTCATAAACTCTCCCAACTGCTGATTAGTAAACACCAGGAACACTCACCAAGGAAAATTTCCCTCTAAACTTGCCCTGGCTCCGATAATCTTCTCCGAAATACCTGTTCCAAGTCGTGGCTGGAGACAGGATACGGGTCCAGTCTGGCCAGTGATCTGACGCACATCCCCGGCCTCCTGTTGTAAAAACCACCACGTGGCTGAAATAATTAATCAGCTGGAACCCGTCCAAACCCAAAGAACAATGCCACGGCCCTCGGCACATATTGACTCAGTCAGGGGAAGCAAGGAGAAAACAAGAGGATTTTGCTCCAAGCGGAGCAGAAACACCCACCAGAGACAGACAGAAGCGGGGGGCAAGGGCAGTCCCTGCAGAAGGTATGGTCAGAATTCCCCAAAACTGCTGCCCAAAGTTGTGATGAAAATGGAGATGAGCCCAACACTCTCGGGCAGCGCTGCCCCACCTGATAGTATTTGCAGGAGATACTCACTTTAGCAGGATTTTAAATGGAAATGGGGCCAGAGAGGAATGATCTATAATTTTCAAAAAAAAAAAGGTTATAAATTATTTATATTGTTTTTTGTAAGCATGAAGGTAAGCAGCTTGGAAGCAAGGGGGTGAGGCTCTGCCCTGGATCTTGGAAAGCAGTGATGATGTACGGTGTGGGGTTCCTGGTGGAGAAAGTATCAGAGGTGAGTAATTTTGTGATGCATAAGGAGAGGTGCAGACTGATGGATGAAGGACAGGACCAACTGAATGAATGACTCTTAACTCTGTGAAAGGGGCTGCTGCTAGAGTAAGGGGCACGTGAAAGTATCAGAGGTGAGTAATTTTGTGATGTGTAAGGAGAGGTGCAGACTGACGGATGAAGGACAGGACTGACTGAATAAATTACTCTTACCTCTGTGAAAGGGGCTGCTGCTATAATAAGGGGCACGTAAAATGACCTTCAGACCAAGCTGAAGGCCAGAGGACACTCCTAAGAGGAAGGTCTTCACCAGCTTGGATTCTGCCAATGATTCAGAAGAACTGGCCTCAGCCAATAGAGATAAATTTTACCATGCAGATAAAATTCTGGGCATAAACTGGGCACAGATTTTTTACCAAAGAGCATGATTTACCCTTCCGAGACAGAGGGTCCCTCAAGACAGAACATGCAGACAGGAGACCCGGGCTTCGGCCAAACACAGCTGGTTTGTCACCAGGAGAAGAGTCTGGGCAAAATACAACTCTCTTGTGAGCTACAATGGTTCCCACCAGCCTGAGCCATCAGGGTATGGCCAGAGGCACCCTGGGCACCAGAGGAGGTGGTGTGAGTAGTGGTCCTGGAGGTCCTAGAGGAGAGTGTTGCTAACTGGCTCTGTCCTAACGAGGAGCTTGGGGCGTTACTTAGCACAGGCTTTAGGGATATACCATGGGAGCTGTTATAGCTCTGAGAAAAGCCACATTCTTCTCCAGATCAAAGCTTGGGGCGTTACTTAGCACAGGCTTTAGAGATATACCACGGGAGCTGTTATAGCTCTAAGGGACAAGCCACGTTCTTCTCCAGATCAACCAAAGCCATCCAAGAAAAAAGCAGAGGAGGTGCTGAGCAGAATGTCCTTCCCCAGACCTCACGGCAGCACTTCCCTAGAAACCCTCAACCCCACTTTCCTCCATCCTTGATCTCCAGCAGTGTCCAGGTCCACTTCTGGGCTTTGGAGCCCAACCTCATCCCAGACAGCCTCTCCCCTTCCACTGGAGGCAACCGGCCTGGGGTGGGCAGCTTCAGCTCACTCTTTAAAACCGAATCCTACCCTCCTAACAACTTCCTTGAAGTCAACACACGAAGAAACATCCAAAGGATGACAAAAATAAACCAGGCAGCTGCACCCCTGCCGAGCCCAGGCTTTTCTTTGTAAGGCAATCGAGCTGCCCGGGGCCGCGCGTCGTTCAGCACGGGGTGTGAGGGGGGAAAATAATAAATAAACCTCTTGTTTGGAGGGTGCCAGCCACCACCACTGATGGACAGAGGGCATCTGGCCATGGGGATGGGCTCCTGGCCGGGCGCTGGGGCTGTTTGTGCCGCTGCCGAGGGAAGGGAAGTCACCACACATCCTGTTGGCTTTACCTGGGGTGACCCAGCGGGGAGGCTGCTCCAGCTTGGCTGCTCTACGCTGTTTACGTGCAGGAGAGGGAGTCTTCGTTAGGTCGTAATCCTAACGAAGCGGCCAGGGACGCTGCCGTCCCGCGCCTGAGCACCCTCCCTCCCCCAGAGCAGCGAGAAGCTGCTTACACAAGGAGATGGGGTTTGGTTAATTTAAGCATCCAAATAAAAATATCACCCCTCGGACCCACCGGGACGGATGCTCCTTTAGCCAATTTCCTTTTTTTCCCCCCCTTTCACCAAGGCTGCTTTACCGCAAATTAACATTTGCTGCAGACAGAGCGGAGCTGTGGGATGGGGTGACTTGTTCCTGCAGCTAAGCTGGTGGTGAACTCGATTTAGCATCACCTGTCTGCTCGTAAAGACCTTATTCAGACGGAAACCTCACAGATTTAAGCAAAACTATTTGGAGCCCAGTTAGCCAGATTTCTGTAAATAAATGTGGACTTGCCGTGAACGCGATTCCTCGCTGTCTATCCTGCTGCTCTGGTTTCGCTTCTCTTCCATCCCGTCTGGAACCTGAAACTGCGTAAAACCAGAAAAAAAGAACAGGCTCTAGTGATGGTAACTTCAGCAGAGGTGGCCTCGGGGGCTGAAGCAAAGGCAGACTGGCCATTAGAGTGCCCTGAGCCCCCCCAGCTGACACTGACCAGCCGCCGTGCCGGCGGGATGCTGCAGGAGCCGGTCGGGATGCTCGGCTGCATCCCGGTCCCCAAGGGAGGATGCGCTCACCCTGGTCCCCAGGGGAGAGGAGCAGGGTAGGCATGGAAGAGTGGATCCTTTGTCTCTAGGGAACTGATCCTAAAATGATTTTTGGGTTTTTTTCATGAAGTTCCCAGTGAATTTTGATTCATTTTTGGAGATCCCTTCGAAACACTCATGATGAGGTCTGATATCAGCTTTGCTCATGCTCGTTTACCTTTTCCCTTTAAATCTTCCAAACAAAGACACTCACAAATTCTCTCTGTAGTACCAAGAAACCTGTGTTTCCAAACCCTGCCGTGGCACCGTCAAGGCCTTCAGACCAAACAGGAATCATCTCATTTTCTCCAGCGAACTACGGCAAACGCAAAAGGAAGCTGCAGAAAGCCCAACCAGAAGGATGAGTCACGCCGCGGGTGCCGGGGCAGCGGAAACCTTCGGGGAAACAGCTTTTAGGGAAAGGCGCCTCCACGGGTGGTGTTGGCAGAGCCCTGCCCTCCTGCCAGCGGTGGTGTGGTGCATGGAGCGGGGCAGCACAGCACCCCACGGGGTGGCTGCAGCACCCCGGGAAGGCAGCGGGGCTGCGTGGATGCCTGTGTACCCCCACCGAGGCAGGGATGCTCAAGCACTTGGCTCCTCAAGCCGTGCTCCACGCGTTTTGTTGGGAGGAGGGAGGTGGTGTTTTGGGGCAGAGAATCATGGAATGGTTTGGGTTGGAAGGGACCTTTTCAAGGCCATCTAGTCCCACCCCCCTGCCATGAGCAGGGACATCTTCAACTAGACCAGGTTGCTCAGAGCCCTGTCCAACCTGACCTGGAATGTTTCCAGGGATGGGGCAGCCACCACCTCTCTGGGCAACCTGGGCCAGTGTCTCACCACCCTCAGCATAAAAAAATTCTTCCTTATATCTAGTCTGAATCTTCCCTTTTTCAGTTTAAAACCATTACCCCTCGTCCTATCACAATAGGCTTTGATAAAAAGTTTGTCCCCGTCTTTCTTGTAAGTCCCCTTTAAGTACTGAAAAGCTGCAATAAGGTCTCCCTGGAGCCTTCTCTTCTCCAGGCAGAACCCCCCAACTCTCTCAGTCTGTCCTTACAGCCTGTCCTCCAGCCCCTCTGATCATCTCCGTGGACTCCTCCAGACCCACTCCGACATGTCCATGTCCTTCTTATGGCACCAGAGCTGGAGGCAGCACTGCAGGGGGGTCTTCCTAGAGCAAAGTAGAGGGGCAGAATCCCCCCCCTCGCCCTGCTGGCCACCCCACCAGTGGCAGAATCCCCCCCCTCGCCCTGCTGGCCATGTCTGATAGGGTACTGGAGTTAATAATTGTTGCTGGGCTTTCAAGACCTTTCCTGCTCCTCAAACCACCCCACCAGCGAGCAGGCTGGGGATTCACAAGGAGTTGGGAGGGGACACAGCTGAGACAGCTGACCCCAACTGACCACAGGGCTGTTCCATGCCATGGGACATCACGGTCAGTGTATAAAGGTGGGGGAAGAAGGAGGAAGGGGAGGACGTTTGGAGTGATGGCATTTCTTCCCAAGTCACCATTACCTGTGATGAACCCTGCCTGCCCTTGGGAAGCAGGGAGAGAATCCCTTGATTGGACAGCTGAGACAGCTGACCCCAACTGACCACAGGGCCATTCCATGCCATGGGACATCACGCTCAGTGTATAAAGGTGGCGGAAGAAGGAGGAAGGGGGGGATGTTCAAAGTGATGGCATTCGTCTTCCCAAGTCACCATTACCCACGATGGACGCTGCCTGCCTATGGGAAGCAGAGAGTGAATCCCTTGATTAGCTTTGTTTGCCTGCACAGCTTTTGCTCTGCCTATTAAACCATCTTTGTCTCAACCCACAAGTTTTTTTCTCACTTTTACTCTTCCGATTATCTCCCCCCGTCCCAACGGGGGTGGTTGAGCGAGTGGCTGCGTGGTCCCAGCTGCTGACTGGGGTTAGACCACACCACAACACCTACAGACACCCTGCTGGTGCTGCTGGGGGCGGTCCCAGCTGCTGGCTGGGGTTAGACCACACCGCGGCACCTACAGACACCCCGGGTGCTGCTGGGGGCTACTGATGAGAAGGTGAAAGCACCAAGCCAGGGGAGCAAACCCAAGGGGGCATGAAGCCTTCTCCAGCCACTGGAGTCACTCCACGCACGTGTGAAACGGTTAAAACCAGCCAAAGAAAGCAAAAGGAGAGGGGAAGCGAAATGGAAAACAAAAACAAATGCTGGAGGAGGTTGGGCAAAGAGGAAAGGGCAGCTCGGGACAACCTGCCCCTGGGGAGGGGGATTGGGGGGGGGCGAGAGTGACTCCCCCCCCACCAGAGCATTAACCAGGATTTAACACCCATTAGAGCCCTGTTTACACGTCTGTGTTTTTGTGCCCCTACAAGAGGTGTGTTCAGAAAGGCATCCTGGCCACTGCACCGCATCCCACGTGACAGGAACCCAAAAAACCCCAGCATTTTTAAATGTTACCGTGGGTCAAGTGGCATTATTTTTTTTTATTTTTTTTTTTCAGGTCTTTGAAAAAAAGAAAAAAAAAAACAACCAAAAAACAACGAAAAAAAACCAAACCAACCTCAACTCAAATTTGCCTGAGAGTAAAAATACTACCGAAAACTGAAACTTGACAGCACCGACGGTGAGAGAGAGATAACATCTTTAAAACGGGCACAGGCAGAAAGCAAGTGCTACAGCCAACGAGCCCTCAGCGCCCGCCTGGTTTCCTGCTGCTCCCCCCCACCCCTGGTTTCAAGGCAGAAACGTTGAGGGGTTAATAACACCCTGGCAACCCCCCCCCCCCCCCCAAGCCTGCTGCCTGGGTTTGAACACCTTAAAAGCCCATCTTCTTCTAAGAAAGAGTCTGGAAAAAAACATATTCAAAGGGTAGGGGGTTCAAAGGGCAGGAGGAGGCGTGTAAATCAGCTGAGACCCCCTGCATCAAAGAAGCAGAGAGAAGGAAGGCAGCGCTGTCAGGTATCCTCCGGAGAGGAGCTACAGCCCCAAGGGGCTGAAAGCCCTTAAAAAATTAAAATAAAACCAGTATCTTGGATTCTTCTCCACCATCCCTACCCCAACCCCTTGTAGAGAACAAGGAGCCGTTTCCACTGATGTCTCACCCCCTGGTGCCCATCCAGCTGCAGCAATGGGCAGCTCGATAGCACCCCTTCCACCTGCTGCTGGATTATTTGCTCCACAGGCACGTACCTGAGAGCAGAACCGGCCCAAAGAAGCCACCCAGCACCGGCTGCTCATCAAAAAATAACACCCTGAACCCAGACAGGGCTTCCTCTGCCCTCGCTGATTCATTTAAAGCTGCCACAGGCAGAGAAAAGCTCATTCGAGGAGCTATAGTGTCCAGTGTGGATGAACTTCATGCATCCCAAGCCTTATTGCAACCACTGTCACCTCCTCGGAAAGCCCAGGGTCCCGGAGCAAGCGCCGCCCGTGGCAGCAGCCGCTGTTGGCCCCCGTGGTTTCCTTCCTCCCCACCACTATTTTCATTCTTGTTGACAGAAAAATCCTGCACCTGCTGCTCGCAGCGCCGAGGAGGAAACCTTCCGCCAAACTGAAAAGGTCACCGGGCTCTTTTCTTCTGCCACGGCGTCGGCAGGGAACGCAGTCAAACGCAGTTGGTGGCCGCTCACAAGCGGTGTCCCCCAGGGCTCAGCACTGGGACCACCTCTCTTCAATATCTTTATCAACCACCTGGACGAGGGGACCGAGTGCACCCTCAGTAGTTTTGCAGGTGACACCAAGTTGGGTGGGAGTGTGGATCTGCTGGAGGGTAGGAAGGCTCCGCAGAGGGGTCTGGACAGGCTGGGTCCTGCCCCTGGGTGGGGGCAACCCCGGGTATCAGCACAGGCTGGGGATGGAGGGATGGAGAGCGGCCCTGCTGAGAAGGACTTGGGGGTGGTTGGTGGGTGAGAAGCTGGACAATGTGATCTCACAGCCCCAGAAAGCCCCCCACACCCTGGGCTGTACCCCCAGCAGCGTGGCCAGCAGGGGAAGAGGGGGGGATTCTGCCCATCTCCTCCACTCTGGGGAGAACCCCCAAAAATTCTGCACTTGGCCTTGTTGAACCTCATGAGGTTCACATGTGCCCACCTCTCCAGCCTCTCCAGGTCCCTCTGGATGGCATCCTGTCCCCTCAGGCCTGTCACCACTCCGCCGGGTGTTGTTGGCAGTCTTGCTAAGGGTGTGCTCGATCCCACTGTACACCCTTCCAAGGCCACCACCACGCAGCCCCATCCCATGGCCACCTCCCCGCTCCCTGGCCAGAGCCAGCCATGAGAAGGGAGAGGCTGGAGCAGCTCCGATTCCTCATCTCTGGGGGAAGCCCCAAGCTGAAAACAGGGTGGGAGAGAATGAGAAGAGAAAGAGGGCGAGATGGACACAGGGGAGGGATGGAGGGGGACGACCAGGTGGTTACACACAACCAGGAACCAAGGCCATTGCTACAGGCTGGGGGGGAAAAAACCAAGGGCCTGATGCTGGTGAATTCTGAGGTGACTCACCCATCGTCATCTTGAACAGGATCCGAGTATCTTCGTGCGTGAGGATCTTGAACCTGGGTGACTCATAAGCACACCTGGATAAATTTTATGCTTGGAGCCATTATTTCATTAATTTTTTTTTTCAAGTTTGCCTTTTTGTTTTGTTTTTTTTTCTCCATTATTTCAGCTGAGTTACAGAAAGGATGATCTTGCCTTGGCAGGAGTCCTCCAGTGGCATTATTGGCCCCTTCCAAACCCAAAAAAAAAGAAGAAAAAAAATCGCTTATGTTCATTTATTACCTTTCCTGCAAAAAAATGGACATTCCTGAACTTAGCTTTCCTGGGCAAGGGAAAAAACCTCCTTCCGAGGAGATCTAACCCAGCTTCCCTTAACTGCTTTGTCCGTAAATTCATCTCCCACATGCAGGTATATACACTCACCCCATGGAAACATCATCTACCTGCAGGAAGGCACAAGGCCTCTGAGATGCCTCCTCAGTGCCACGGGTGAGGAGCAGGGAGCTCCAACGGCTGCTTGGAAGGAGGAAAACCTGCCTCCGGCAGCGCGTAAGGCAGAGGACACGGCTGCCTTCCGGGAGGCCGGCGGAGACGTGCCAACAGGAGCGGCGAGGAGAGAGCAGGCCACCACAGAGGTAAACACCAGCCCCGCTTTCGGAGAGGCAAAAAGCCTCCAGTCAGCTCTGTTTACTTTGGAAGAGGCTTTCCAGCCCCCACACAACCCTATCCCCGGGCTTTCTCTCAGCCTTAACTCTTCACTCCAAACCCAGGCTTGAGCCAGAAGCAGAAGGCTCTGTCCGTCCACAGACTAAATACTCCTCGGAGGAGGAGGAGAAGACGAGCGCCAGCACTCAGTTTACATTGCATGATGCTTTCCAGCCCCACACGACCGGGTTGTCTCTTCCCCTCAACCCAGACAACCCAACCTGAGGCTGTCTCAGCCCCAGCACTGCAGCCCTTCCTTTCACACAATCACAGAATGATACGGGGTTGGAAGGAACCTCTGGAGACCACCTGAGTCCAACCCCCCTGCCAAAGCAGGGTCACCCAGAGCAGGTCGCACAGGAACGCATCCAGGTGGGTTTTGAGTATCTCCAGAGAAGGGGACTCCACCACCTCTCTGGGCAGCCTGTTCCAGGGCTCTGCCACCCTCAAAGCAAAGAAGTTCCTCCTCATGTTGGGATGGAGCTTCCTGTGTTCCAGCCCGTGCCCATCGCCCCTTGTCCTGTCACTGGGCACCACTGAGAAGAGTTTGGCCTCATCCTCTTGACACCCATCCTTTAGATATTGCTCAGCATTGATGAGGCTCCTTCTCAGTCCTCTCTTCCTCTCTTCTCCAGACTGAACAGTCCCAGGTCTCTCAGCCTCTCCTCATCAGAGAGGTGCTCCAGTCCCCTGATCACCTTTGTAGCCTCTCCTGGACTCTCTCCAGTAGTGCCATGTCCTTCTTGAACCGGGGAGCCCAGAACTGGACAACTGGAATTTTCCCAAAACAAACCTTTCCATGAGAAGGACGCAAGCATCAGCCACCCCTCCACTGAGTTTGGCAGCCTCTTCCCAGCCCCAGTACCACTGCAGCTCCAGGCTTTCTCTTCTACCAAACCCAACTCTTCCTTCCCCACAATAAAAACACATCAGGAGATGACTCTTCTCCCCGGACAGACCCTTTCCAGCCACTTTCCACCTGCAGCTTCTGGCCCCAGCTACATCCCTACCCTGAGGACAAGCCGCAAGCCAGAGAACTTGCCACACCAAGAAAGGCTAGAAGAAAGGGATTCATGAAGCCTCATGAAGAGAATTTCCTCAATGGAAGTACTCAAGGCTCGGTTTGACATGGTCCTGGTTAACCTACTCTAAGGTCCTGCTTTCAATGAAGGTGGGACCCAACATGTCCCAACCCACAATAAAAACACATCAGGAGATGACTCTTCTCCCCAGACAGACCCTTTCCAGCCACTTTCCACCTGCAGCTTCCGGCCCCAGCCACATCTCTACCCTGAGGACAAGCTGCAGGCCAGAGAACTTGCCACACCAAGAAAGGTAGAAGAAAGGGATTCATGAAGCCTAGAAGAGAATTTCCTCAATGGAAGTACTCAAGGCTCGGTTTGACATGGTCCTGGTTAACCTACTCTAAGGTCCTGCTTTCAATGAAGGTAGGACCCAATGCGTCCCAGGACTCCCCCTCCAGTTCCACCTCTTCTGTGAGCCTAAGAGGTCCCCTCCTAACAAACAAGAGCCTGTCATCTTAAAAGCAGGTAGGAGATGCTACAGACCAACTTCCAAACTTCAGCTGGGAAGTTAGGAAAAGCTTCCCAAACCCAAAGCAGACCATGTTAAGAAAATATAAAAATAATTCCAAAACCAAGGAAAACGAAACCTTCCATGAACCTCATAACCCTGCTGGCAAAGGGCTTGGGATGACAGACTCACTGTAACATCACACACACACACGGAGCCTCCTTGAGGAAGACCAAACCTTGTGGCCTCTGGACCCAGAGGGCCACTGGAAGGCTAAATGCACAACCAAATGAAAGGGACACAGACCAGAAAGCTTACGTATGACAATCACAACCATAACCATTCCAGCCTCACCTCGGTGGGTTGGTAAGACAAAATTGCAAGTTTCACAGGAACTTGTGATGAAATTAGGAATGGTGGCATCAGGTTAAGAACAGAGCAAAATCCTACTATTTGCTTTCCTTTTTCAGTAGCCAGCGAGCACGTCTCCCTGTGGTGCAACCACTTCTCTGCAGGTTACTGCTCATCAGCCCCACGTCCAGGCCACTCGGCTCAGCTCCCCCTTGGGTTGGTATCAGAACAGTACTCACACCTGAAGGACACCCTCTGTATTTCACATCCATCAATCCATTCGACTTCCAACAGCTGAGAAACTGCAAGAGGGCAAGTGGTCCCAACTTCTGCCCCTGCCAGAGATGGCCCAAAGCGTACAGGACTTCAGAGTCAACGGCGTGGCTCTTCCTCCACCACCACTGTGCACCCTTAATGAGATACTCAGCAGCTTCCCTCAAAGACCCAGAGGAATCAGAACTTGCCATCGCATGCTAGACATTGAAAGCCTTGGGAAAGGTTTATTTGACTTCAGATTCATTCAGCTATTGCTTCAAACTCTGCAAGAAGAGATTTTTCTGGACAAGAAACTGCGAGCAAGCCAAAGACAGATCCACCAGGAATGGGGCAAGCACAGCTGAGCCTCTGCGTTGGGCAAGGGATGGACTTTCACAAGATCCCTTCCATGAGGTGACTTGCTCAAAGCCCAACCACGGAGTAACAGCAAAAGGGGCACCCCCTCCACCAACTCCCCACCTCTGCACGTGAGGCCACCTTTAAGCTTTAGTTCCTCTTTCCACCTCGAGCTGCCTCAAGGACGGTACTTCCCATCCTCTTAGATGGGTACTCCAGAAATTAGCAGGTCACACTAATTGGTCACTCCAAGAGGTCACATGCACCTATCAAACCCATGCCATCTGGGGCTTCTGAAAGATTAAAAAAAAAAAAAAATAAAAACAGAGACAAACAAGAGGATTATTAAAAATTTAACTATATACCATATTTATTATCAATCCACAGGATAATCTGATTGCTACATGAGCTCATAAAAGCTATTTCACCTTTACAAAATTTAAAAAAAAAAAAAATGTGCCACAAGGATGTAATAACTGCTGATAACCAAGGACTGAATCTTAAAATTATAAATTTGCTGTAGAAAAGATTAAAAAAAATTATATTCACTTTAGAATTTTACTTTGAATAAAATATTCCCCTGTATAAAAAATAAAAAAGCTTGCTCTGGTTAGAATTAGAGTATTTTTCTTCTTCTTTTAAATCTGGGAATTTGCATAATATCTCTGTAATAGGTTTCTTCTTTTTTTTTTTTTTTCCTATTGTACCACGCGGCATTCAAGCATAGCAGATTAGAAACAAACATGAGAAAAAGCAGTCATAAAACGTATGAAATCCACATGGGAAGTTTTAACTTCCTTTCCTTTCCTCTATTCTTTAAAAGACACGTTAGCAAGAATAGCCTTGGAAAAGAATACAGGTGGGGAGGGACCTTCAATGTGCCATTAAGTAGAGCAAGGTAATAAAAGGCCTTTTCATAAGTGCTTTCTTAATAAGGTGCAGAAGCAGACTGCAACGTTGCTAGTACTGCACTATGTACAATATTCACAATAGACTTTTTTTTTTTCTTTATTTAAAAATATTCCAGCTAGTTCACATTTTCTCTTCCATTCCGAGGCTTTCAGTTCCATCACAGCCTTGACAGCAAGAAGCGCAGCAGCACCACTTCCCTCGTGGTCGGTTGGTCCTCTTTTGGAAACACTGGAACCTGCGAGTGGGCCAAAGTTCTTGGGGTTGTTTTATTTCCTACACAGCAACCTTGGAAATCCGCCTGGGTTCAGGTGTTCGTACTGACGGCTGGAGTCCTGAGTTAAAAAAACACTCCTGGCACCGGAGTCGGACACAGCAATGTTTTGTTTTTTTGTTTTTTTTTTTATAATATTGCCAAGGCTTTTTTACCTTAGATTTGTCTCGTGTGCGTCAAGGGATGAACCTCTCCTAGAGAAACGTAAAAAATACAAACCCAAACAAAACAAAGCTAAAAAAAAAAATAAAAACCCAACAAAACCACGCCATCGAAAGGCTTAGCAGCTCTTGACTCTTGACTGGGTGATGTCTGATGTTTTCTTGATGACGCTGGCCCGCGTCTCGCGGTCCGGCCGGCTGCTGCTCGTGGAGGCTGTGGACGCTACTTGTGGCAGAGGGATGTCTGGGAAAGGGGGCCAGGAGCTGTTGTAAGGCAGTGGGCAGCTTTCCTCTTTGATGGTGACTTGGAGGTCAGGCTTGTTGGCTACAAAAGTCGCCATGCTGGGAAGCATATGAGAAGTGTTCCTCATTCCCAGATTGCTGAGATACTGTTTGCCTTCAATGTTTTTCTTCTGCCAGTGAAGTCGTCCCTAGAAAAGGGGGGGAAAAAAAGGAGAGAAGACTATATGAGCAAACACGACTTTGCAAAGTGCTCCGAGCAACATGGCAAAGATGGAAACATCTCCAAAATCACCCCATCTCCAAAAGCCTGAGCCTCTAGTTGCTGGCTTTGAATGTCTTTGCTCTCAGCCACGTCTCCCTTTTTGAAGTCCTGTGCCTAAACCTTGGTGGCTCTCCAGCACTCAAGAGGCTCTGCCCACTCTTCTGATGGAAAATCAAGGCCTTATTCCCAGTACGCTGGGGACAAAAGTAGACATGGACGACCAAATCTCAGAGCTCCAACTGGAAGTGTCTCCTCCATTACCAGAGAGGCAGTGTTAGGTTGACAGCTGGACTCGAAGATCTTAAAGGTCCCTTCCAACCTAGACAATTCTATGATCCTCTTGCCACCAGGCAGGCCCAAAGACCCAAGACATCTCAAACAGCACCACCCAAACTGTCAACACAGGTGAGGCTGCCGGGAAAACCACTGTCACCCAATGGTGTGTCCTCCATCACAGAGAAGAGGTTCACCAAGGAAACATGAGCATCCAAGCCCTTTCCCCATCACGTGCCACAATGGCACGTTCTCTGAAGAAGGTTTGGAGAGTCATTATTTACAGTCTAAGTACGAGCTCCACCCTACTCAAGGGCACAAGAGACAAACCCAGGAGGGTTCTCCATGCCGTTATACAGCTGGACAACCTGCAGCTCTCCAAGAAGGAGGATTCAGAGGGCTTTCTAGGGGGCACAGCAGGAGTGAGATTTGCAAGAGGCCTTCTTTGAAAATGCAGCTGCAGCACAGAGCATCTAAGTGCCCTCAGGGAGCTTCCACTGACCTCCAAGTACTCATGGAGATCAGTAGATTTGGGCACTTGATGGTAGCCACAAAAGGAAAGGCAAGTGCTGGTTTTGCATAGATGCAGCTCAGGAAACCTTCATGGGGTGGATATTTTCTCCACGGATTCCTTTCACCTGGCAATACCCAACTAACTGCTTGGGAAAGCTTTTTGCCTCACATACCTCAAACATTCAAGTTACATTTCTGTTATACGTGAAAGCATTTCCTCCAATTGTATGAGTTCAGGTGCCATTTAAGGAAAACAAAGTGAGCTTTCAACCAAGATAAAAATACTCACTACCCAGCAATGTCAATGCATCATACTAACAAACTAGCTGGCACTGCTGATGGCTCGCTAGAACATCTTATCACGCAAATTAATCTCCTTGTAGTCTGGACACATGAGGAGGAAAGAACTTGTAGAGATATCCATTCAGTGACAATCACCCAAATGTCTGTCTCCCCTGAGAGAGAGAGACATTCTCCCTTTGTTTTTATCCCCCAGCTATTATTAAAATGAATACTTCACTGGCAGACAGAGCTGCAAACAGAGAAGGGGGAACGTCCTCAAGACATTATTCTTGAGACCTTGCTTCAAAATGCTAAAAATCCAGCAAACACTCACCTCTGCATTTTCTTCATCACTTGGAACGCTGTCAGTCGTTTCACTTTCTGCCAAACAAAACAGAAGCAAAAATGAAACTCACTCTTCCATCTACGGTAGCAAAATCCAGCTCAAGAGGCCTGATCCACTTCCAGCAAGTGGGAGCAAAGAGTCAAGCCAAATACCCAGTAAACAAGGCAGAAGCACGGACCCCCTGCCACAGCAATCCAAGGGCTATACACCACAGCTGCATCAAACAATGAGAATAAATTCATATGTTTATCACAGTTCACATCGCTACATCCTGGAGAAGACAGCAGCAGAGGGGCAAGAAGTAGGTTTTTTGGGCAGAGGGAAGAGCCTCCCACAAGGCGGGGATGCCCCTCTCCCTTGCCCTCTTTTGGCAGCTCCAGGCCTGGCAAAGAGCAAAGGTCTGTCCAAATCCTAATTGTTATCTCCCTGCAAAACCAGCAACAACTCCACCCCAGAGGAGATAAGTGTGTTTTTGTTTCACAAACTATTATCTCAGCCTGCTGCCTCAAGGGCTTGTTGTCAACTTTTGGTGCTCTATTACTGCTGTTATACTTTGCTCTTGTTTCGCTTTTGCCACCCGTGCCCAGCCTCCCCCTCTCAGCCTATTTCTCAACCCTTCATTCACTGCTCCAGCGAGCAGATATGCTGCTATCTCCAGCCTCATCACCTTCCTCCACTGCAGATGGCCTCCCTCACCCTCATCACTTCAACCAGGGTGCAAAGGCAGGGGAACAGCTCCACCACGACGGCCACCCTCCTGCAGCTGCATCCCTCCCTTTGCAGAAGAGCCTGAAATCCAGGTATTTTGACTGTTTTCAAGCAAGCGTGTCTGAATGCAGGTCTCCCAGTATCTGAGAGTCAGGATCCTGGCCCATGGGCTGGTTGGGAGCTCTGTGCCTCAGATACATCCCAGATGGGGCACAAACACCCCTTTTCAGGACTCCCTTGTGCCTTCCTGTCTCCTGGGAGGATAACCCCAGGCATCCAAAGGGGCTATGGGAGAGATGGGGAGGGACTCTTGATCAGGGAGTGGAGCCATAGGACAAGGGAGAACATTTTTAAACTGAAAGAGGGGAGATTTAGACTAGATCTCACGAAGAAATTATTTGGTGTGAGGGTGGTGAGAGCCTGGCCCAGGTTGCCCAGAGAAGCTGTGGCTGCCCCATCCCTGAAGGTGTCCAAGGCCAGGCTGGATGGGGCTTGGAGCAACCTGGTCTGGTGGGAGGTGTCCCTGCCCAGGGCAGAGGGTTGGAACTGGATGGTCTTAAAGGTCCCTTCCATCCTGAACTATTCTAAGATTCTATGACTCTCTATCTATCAGGCTTCCAACGGCATTTGGAAGAAGTCTTTCTCCAACCAACCCCCACCAAGGCTGAGCTGACAAGGCTCATCCACGCTTTGAGCCAACCAAGTCCAGAAATTACATGGCTGAAGGAACGATGTGATGAGTTATTGTAGCAGGTCAGGGAGCTCTCAAATCCCAAACTTCCACTCTCTGCTCTGCATTACACATTTTAGCCCACACCAACTGCTTTGCACAGCCCCTGAGACCGTAATACCACGGTTCTGCCTTCCTAAAGAGCAAACTTTGTGCTCTGCACTGGACATAATGAGTGCTACAGGTGTATGGACTGCACCTCATTGATTGTGCCCCTGCAGAGAGACTGGCAGCATCTTGCCTTTCTCTTGAGGCTTGGCTAAACATTAGGTTTAGGCAGAGGGATGTAAACCAACGGTCTGAATTGCTCTTTCAGACCCCAGCAGCTAAACTGCACCAAGAATGTCCTTCTGAAGCAAGGAAATGAGCAGCTCAGCTACTCCAGACCACTGCTTCCAAAGCTCCCCTGTGCCAGAGTCTCCAATGCAGTAAGCAGAGGAACAGTCCGAAATATGAAATCTAACCGCAAAGCCCCGCGAAGTTAACACTCTGCAGGGCTTCTCATCCACTGGCCCAGCTGGAGAGATGTGCCAACATTATTAAGCTGGCTAATTAAGTCATACTTGGGGGGAGACGGAGTGGGGGGAGAGGCAGAAATTAATCTGTGCAAAGGAGAAACGGCCCTGGAGATAGAATCAATAGGAGGAATCCACACAGAGACAAGAAACAGATATTCCTTGACATGAAGAAACATGTGGCAACAAAAAAAGAGTGATGCAGCTGAAAAGGAATCCATCCTTGGTGTTTATACATAACAAAATGCTGAGCAAGAGATAGCACTATAGTTAGCAAAGCCAGGGAAGCTAGCCACTCGAGCACGGAAAGTTAAGAGAGGTTATTTCAACCAAGAAGGTTATTTGAATCAGAGTCAAAGAGAAGAGGAGGTTGACAGAACAGTCTCAGTAAAAAAAAGATTTCATAGACGTCAGTGGAAATATGAGAAAACTCACAATGGCCACTCGTATCATTTGCCTGAATAACGTCAGAAAGGAACTAGAGGTGGTTTTGAAATAAAACAGATTTATGTAGGACAGCTGATACCTCAGGCTGCCTTTTTTTTTTTGCTGTTGTTGTTTCAGAAGGGCTAAACTAACTCCTGCACAGCTGTTATGGTCATACTCCTTCCTGCCGTTCAGCGGCCAGGGCTCCCGTGGTTCTCCTGTATGACTTTGTGTGGAGCCAGACAAAGCCAGAAATAGTCACAGGAGTGTCCTACAAGTTTCAGGGTTCTGACAAACCACAGACCCGCCCTCAATCCTGCAAGGGACTGGGCAAATGCATACTATAGAAAAAGAGAAGTTCATAGAACAATTTGGGTTGGAAGGGACCTCAAGAGGTATACATCCCAACCACTTGTTCAAAGCAGGACCAGCTACAGGACTGGATCAGGTCAGGTCTTATCCAGTCAGGTCTTGAAAACCTCCGAGAATGGAGGCAACACAACCTTTTTTGGCATCCTGCTCCACTACCTGGCTGTCCTTGTGGTGAAAAAGGTGACATTTTTTCTTCTATCTAGCTTGACCAAGTTCTCTTCTTTCAATTTATGTCTGCTGTTTCTCATGCTCCCACCATGCACCACTGTGAAGATCCTGGCTCTGCCTTCTCAATAACATCCCTGCAGATAGAGGCAGGCCACTGTGAAGTCCCCAAAACCATCTCTTCTTCAGGCTGGACAGTATCAGTCTGACACTTAATTCCCTCAATATCCCCTCACACAGCAAGTGCTCTAGCCCTTGATCATCCTGGTAGCCCTTCCTTGCACTTCTTCCCATCTGTCTCTCTGGATAGTGACCTTGGCCTCATGCAGGTGTCCCCTCTTTGGGGTCAACTGTAACCTTCTCAAGTATGTACTTCAGCACCCATTGATGAAAATATTACACAGGACTCGTCCCAGGACACAATCTTGCAGTACTCCACTTCTTACTGGCGTCTAGCAAGAGTAACCAGGATCCTCAAGACCTCCCGTGAGATGCATCCAAAAGCACGTCAGTGGCATGAAACCATCTCTGTGTTACCTGAGTTATGGGCTAGCAGGTCCTGCTATCAGTTAGGACAGCTGAAGGCCACCAGGATACTAAGACAACATGTGGGGTGAGCAGAAGTGCTTCAGGCATGCCTCATTTTCCTTCTGCAGGCTTGTTGCATTGACTTCAGGGGAGGCAGATCATGACTTGGAATCACAGAATTATCTAGGTTGGAAGGGACCTTTCAGATCATTGAGTCCAACCATCAAACACTGACAAAACCCACCACTAAACCATGTCCCTCAGCACCACATCTACCCATCTTTTAAATACTTCCAGGAATGGAGATTCCATCACTTTCCTGGGCAGCCTGTTCCAATGCTTGACAACCCTTTCAGTGCAAAAATTTTTCCTAATATCCAATCTAAACCTCCCCTGGTGCAACTTGAGGCCATTTCCTCTTGTCCTACTGCCTGTGACTTGGGAGAAGAGACCGAACCCCATCTGGCTACAACCTTCTTTCAGGGAGTTGTAGAGAGCGAGAAGGTTCATTGCAAGTTAGTGACTTGCTCATGTCAGGGTGGTTCTCCTGTCACCAGACTAAGTCCCCTCTATCATTCCAGCCCAAGCAACCACCAAGACCAAGACAGTGACTTTTGTTTGCATTCCAAGAACTTAGATACTGTAGCTGAGGTTAAAAGAAAGCATCACTTTTATGTTCACACAGAGGGGAAAAGTTTTGCAACAAGCATTTGGAAAGAGGACAAAGGTTTCAAAGGCCCCGTCTCGCAGCTGCTGCTAAGTTAAAGCACCCTCATCCCTTCTGAATGCTCTGGCCGTTACAGACTAAACACATCAGGAAGTATAATCCTTTATCAACGTGTGAGACTAACATTGGAAGCCATTCAAAAGAACATCATTCTATTCACCTGGACCCAAAGATAAAAATTCCTAAATATATATTTTACAAAAACATGTCTGGAAGTAATTTCGGCCTAACGAGTCAAAGGCAAAACCATGTGTAAAATAATAAATTGCATGGGGAACAATTAATACTTAAGTTTGCCTAAAAAGATTACATTTATGTTTCTACCCAGTCTCTTGAGGCTTATAAGTTAGCAACATGTTAAAAAAAAGGAAGGATAAGTTGGATCTGAAACTTTTTCTACTTTCAAATGTGGCTTTGCCCTGCTTCCTACGGAAATAAGGCTTATATGATTGCAGGGACTCTACATGGCAAGCCCGCGTGTGCATTTGTGTCTGTTCCCCCCCAGCCACTTCTGAACACGCTGTCAGACCTGGATAAGGGATAAACAAGTGCCAGAGACTCTTAACTTCCTACTCATTTTATGAAAATAAGGGGCCGAGACAAAAAAAAAAAAAAAAAAAAAAAAAAAAAGAAAGAAACCACTAGCACCCTGACTTGGGGAAAGGCTTGTTATCTCACCCCTTTTCAGATATCAGAGAATCCAGATGGGAGGCAGCCGTTGGAAGGCAGGCGTCCACAGCCCTGCTGCTTTGCAGGACCACTTCTTATCAGTGGCTACACAACTGTTGTACTACTCTGCAGACATTTGTAACGAGACAGATCCGCTCCCCGCTGGGGCCCTCAGCTCCACATCTGCATCAGAGACCTCTAGTGCAGCCCTCAGCACTCTGTGACCACCGAGGACACACGCAGCAGAGAACACCTTGAATCTTTAGTTAACTCAGGGGGCAAGGGGGACACGCTGTATTTGCAGCACGTTATTTGTACCCACTGAAAATGCCACTCTAATAAAAGACACGTTACATCTAAAAAGGTTCATTTTCCATTAGTCACAGGCTAAAATCTGCAGCTTATGTTTCCAACCTCAGATCTGCCCAGTTGTTTCCCAAGGTGAAATAAGCAGAGGACGGTGAGTTTTTGAGTTTCATTAAAAATGCAGAAGGTGGCCAAACAGACATTTGTGGATTTTTTGCCAGTTACCCTGGAAGAGCTCCCTTTTCCCCCCAGCATCTTCCAAACGTTTCCAAAAATCAGAGTGTAAAGAACCTCCGGGATGCTTACCTGCATAGGATGAGACGGGGGAGATCTGTAGGGGGTACAGATGGCTCATGCTGAGGGGCTGTTCGTCGCTTTCTGTTGTCACCTCTACTACCTGGCAAACGTCAGGAGGATTGGCAACTATCACCTGCTCCTCGCTGCTGCCATCAAGGTGCGGCTGTCCTACAACTTGGGGTTAGAAATAAAAAAATTGATTACTCCTAACACCTTGACCCGGCTGGATCTCTAAGAGCCCATCCTTGGAGCCTCCCTGGTACGTGAGTGAGTCTTCAATACCTTCTCCTTCTTCTTCCTTCCACACCCACCACCTGCTTTCAATGGGACTTCTACAGGAAACCCGTGTGATTTGCTTAGTTTCCATGACCTTCGGAGACATTTTTTTCCTCCACTTCTACAGGGAAGACCACAGCCACACTCCTCCTCCACCCAGAACCGTGGTCTCCCCAGGACATACGGACTGCAGCCACCTCTCCTAATCTGGAAAAGCATCCTCACCCATCCTCAGCACATCCTCTGGATGCTCTCATGTAAATTATGCACCAGAAAGAACAGAGCTGGCTTGCAAAAAACCAGCCACAGGGTCATGTAAAACATGGCGGGACTCTGATTTATACATGACATTAATCTGTGAAAAATTTCTCCTCCAATTAATCCTCTGGATGCTCTCATGTAAATTATGCACCAGAAAGAACAGAGCTGGCTTGCAAAAAACCAGCCACAGGGTCATGTAAAACATGGCGGGACTCTGATTTATACATGACATTAATCTGTGAAAAATTTCTCCTCCAATTAGATGCTTATTCTCACTGATCCTTGCAATGTCAGTGATGGTGTTTAGAAAAACATGGTTTTACCTGTAGTCTGTAATCCCCACTGTCTATGACTGAAAGCTACACTCTGGGTAGTTATTAACAGAGGGTCTTCCTTTCCCTCCAGCCACATGGTATTTAATACAAAGGAACATTATTTATTTCTACAAAGTGAAGGCACCGTGGATGCTTTGCAAGTGTCCTGCAGTCGTTACGTGTGCTACACAACATCCTTTTGAAACAGGGGAATAAAATGAGGTACCAAGAAGTTACTGAGCAAAGCAAAACTAGGGTGAAAGCCAGAATCTTGCTTCTCTGGAGCTGCTCAAGACAATCCCCTCTGCCTTGGACAACTCCCCTGTCGATCCCAGCAGGATGAACTGCATGAAATCCAGCATGGAGCTGAAAGCTACCAGCTGGATTTGAAGAGCAGATGGGGATGGAGCTGTCTGAGGGGTTGGCTAACCTGAATCCACAGCTGACCACGAGAAAGCAAAGGACTACAGATATTCTTTCACCGGAACACAAAGCTTCAAGGAGGAAAATTTTCATACAGACAATTTCTGTGCAAACAGGGTGCTGTGGTGTTAGAAATTCAGACAGTACATTTTTTCTGTACTCATGATGGGAAAAAAACGTGGGCAATGAAACACAGTAGAGCTAGAAATTCTTCTGTTAAGTGACTTAATTACTTTGATTTTATAAAAGGCAAAAGATAGCACCTATTCCTGGATCAAGTAAGATAAATATACATGAATGGCACACACAAGCCATTCCTGCCTGCTATGTTTAGGCAGGGCTAGAACACGACTTTTTCAAAAAGAAAAGTGACAGTTTTTTTTCTCCCAGAGAAAAGCTGCACATCATTTTGCTTTGTGAAGTGCCAGGTAACCACTGGAAAGTAACCCAAAGCTGGATGTATATTTTACGAGACAACTCCAGCATAAAGAAAATTACATAAACAGAGGATAATCTTTTCTTTTAGAAGTTGAATTACTACAATTACTACGATTTTGTTCCAGATATTTCATTTCCACTGTATTTCTCCCTTTCCTGGTTCTGAAACAACTTGCTTTTTATTGAGTGGGGTGTGAGGTCAAGAGCACACACACAGA
Organism: Calidris pugnax; assembly: GCF_001431845.1. Taxonomy (NCBI): domain Eukaryota; kingdom Metazoa; phylum Chordata; class Aves; order Charadriiformes; family Scolopacidae; genus Calidris; species Calidris pugnax. The sequence goes on along the minus strand of NW_015090868.1, from coordinate 6,872,603 downwards.
GTTAATTTTTATCTGGGAGAAACCAATATTGTGCAACCCTGCCAGGGTACAAGCAGGCCATCTGCACTGTTTTATCTTTCTCCTCAGTACCTGATGAATTTTTACCCGCCCCGAGAGATAACTTGCACAGCAAAAATTACTGCTCACTTGGGCAATATGCCACCACTTGCCTGTGAGCTGTGCGTCTGTCAGAAACGCTGCAGGTGCTGTTTGTCTTTCCTCTCCTCCAGCTGACTTCCCTCTTTTCTGTAGAGCAGAGCTATTTTACCCTTTTCCCCCACTGTTTACATTAAAATCCTGCTTGCAGTCCTAAATAAGGACTTCTGTCTCCCATCTGGATAAGCAGCACACTTCACAAGCCATTAATTAAACACCACTGGCTGACAGTTACCCACCCGAGCCTTGCTGTCCTACCCCCGAAAATGGATTCTGTGAGTCCAGAGAAAAATGAAAGCCTTTAAGGTGCAAATTCAGTTCTGTTCCTCTGAACCCTTTGCTCGGTTTCCACAGCAAGCCTTTGACCATTTTTAGATGTTGGTGTTGTCATTATGGGTCGTTTCCTGTAAATTAGTGAGCTCTAAGGTACAACGTGCATCCATCTCATCATAAAATCAAACAGGAGTTCAGGATACACTGTAGAGTAGAAAATCAAGAGTGCAGCAAAATGATTCTCTCTGATGTTAGTGGGTTTTAGGGAACACCAGTTACATTCCAAAGACCACTGTTAATTAATCTGTTTGACTTTACGACCATAAAAGTGTATAAAGTTCTTTCCTGGGACCACATATTGGCCTTGGCATGCTCCAGATTTGTTTATGAGTCAGTCAGTAAACAGGAAGCACTAATAGCACTACAGTGCTATTCCTTCGAGTTATAAACCCCTCTGTAATAGTAGGAGCAACAATCACGTTCTAACACTCTTACAGAGCAACAGCTGATTAAATGAACTGCCATAAAGAGAGGAAAACAACCCACAAACTCTTCAGCCCCAGAAATACTCGAGGGGAATGGCTATGCAAAGCCCTGCGACCTAAGGCACGGGCATCAAAAACAGTCACTGCACAGAATTTCTGTCCTCTCTCCAAACAGAAGACTAACATATTTTTCAAACACTTTTCAGACATATATAAAAGTGGAATTCTAGAGAAAACGGTATATGGGTCACATTTCAGGAGCCCTCACTGCAGTGACAACCTCAGCCAAAAAAGAGCTGTCAAAAACCAGCCCAATTATTCTACCGAGAACCAATTATTCACATGCTGAGATGACAGCTAATTCCTCATCTACCAGCTTCTAAATGCAGTCTTTGCTGATCCTTGCTGTTAGTGATGTTAAGAACTAACTCTGCTACTGAGCTGCCAGTAAAAAAAAGAACCAAGTTCCTCCATTTCATCTGCAGGTTTAAACTCCCAAATAAAATGGTACCCTGTATAAATCTCTGCTTGGGAAACCACCATCCAACTAGGGTTTAACTCCTAAGTGACACTGGCTACAGCCTTCTCATAGCTGAGGACAACCCTGTGGAGTAAGTTCATGTCAGGAAAATCCACCTGAGCACCTCTGGAAGTGCTTTGCTCTCAGGGGAACCACCACGCTGCCACAGCACTGCTTGGGGTCTCTGCAAGGTGGTGGGGGGACCTGGCATGGCTTGGGCTAGTGAAAACTCTGTCGACCCGACTGTAACTGCGGTGTTCTCCAAAGGGCAAAAAGCTGAATTTGGCAGAGTCAAAGAGGTTTTTGAAGCCACCTGTATGCTTAGCATATAAGAAAAGCATAGAAGTACTTACCTACAAAGTTCACTGTACTGTCAACTTCATTTTTTATACTGGAGGACAGGAAATAGTCAGAAGTGACATCATTTAGCCCATTAATCCCAAAAGATGATTCAACTGGCTCTTGCTAGAATGAAAACAGTACAGTTGGGTCAGGTTTGATTTATTTTAGGAGCCTGAACTCAGTTCATCTCTTTGTTCTGAGACAGTAATAAATCATATCGCTTCTGCCTGCCATGTACCCCCTGCTCTCTGCTAGACACGGCCTTAGAACAAGTATTTTGGTTCTCTGAGAAGCAGCCAGAGTCTACTCTATTTCCAAATCTTCTGCTTTGAAATGAAAGCTATTTTTAATTTTCAGATTTAGAGTGAGCTTCAGAGAGCAAGAAATTAGCTTGTTATTTACTAAAAGAGATTAATATTTGGAACAAACAAGGAAGAACCACTGCTTTAAGATGGTACTCTATTTAATGTTCATCCTCATTCCCTTCCGAACACGCTCTACCCCTTAGTGCTCTCTGAAAGGAAGCCTCAGCTTCTGTACAGCAGTTACTAAATTCTAGCCTTAATTTTTCTCTGCAGCAAGCCTGAAAGCAAACCAAAGTGTTTACACTAAATACAGCCTTTTAGATCACATCATAAACATTACCACAGGGCAATAACGTTGGGAAAACACCACCTGTTCTACACAGATTAAGCTTTCCACAAGATGCGTCTCTGTAGCTTTGGTACACTCGAGTGGGAATCTAAAAAACTCCCCTCAGAAATAGACACCAAAAGGTATCATTCCAGAAACTCAGGATTTCTTCAAAAAGCTATAAACACATTTAAAGAATCATCTACAGGTCCAGCCTCCTCGCCAGTACTGGCTCTTTTACAGGGTTATTGGTGAAAGTCTGAAGTCTTCTGCTCTTACTCTGGGCTGGCCGTGCCACCCTGCAAGGGAAGTTCTGCCTCACTGGTGACCCAGAGACACCTGCAGAGAGATGTCCAGCTTCCAGCTGGCTCTGATGCCACCTGTGCCCATTTTCACAGCTCTAAAGCACTTGGGCAAAGGCAAGGCAAAAGCGAGCCTCAAGATTCGTGGTGCCAGCCCTTCAGGATACTAACTGTATGAACTATTATCACAGGGACAAAACACTGGGGATGGCATGACAGGTCTTCCTCCTGGACACCACATGCCGTAACTCAAAAAAAGCTGTCACTTGGACAAAAGTCTGTGCCTTCCCAGCCATGAAATATGGCCTTAAATGCAATCACAGAATCACAGAATGGTTTGGGTTGGAAGGGACCTTAAAGACCATCCAGTTCCAACCCCGTGCCCTGGGCAGGGACACCTCCCACTAGACCAGGTTGCTCAAAGCCCCATCCAACCTTGTCTTGAGCACCTCCAGGGCTTGCATCCAATCACCCACCCTGCCCCAAGGCCCCTCTGCCCATCGGAAAGGTGCAAAATTAATGCTAAGCACAACCAGGTCTTTGATGAGCTGCACCGGCCCATGTCAACCCACAGGAGAAAGAACTGGACAGGTGGAAAAGATAAAATTAGCAGTTATTGATCCACCGAGGATCACTGACTGCAGAGACAGGTTAGGGCTGCACACTGGAGCCCTGACCATCTCGTGTTGTGCAACCCCTCAGCAAACACAGCAGCCCCCATGGGAACCCTGCGTGCCCAGCACCTTCCTCAGCTTTACTGAGGCTTGGTTACTGGGAAATTTATTTAGTGGTTACTGGGAAATTTATTTAGCAGCGCCTTTCAAGCCGCAGAAACAAGTACGCATCCTGGGAACTCGGGTGATGGTGCCAGATTGTTGAAGGGACTTGGACACTGGCACGGTTGGTGTTAAATCACCTAAATTTTCAGTGTCCAGATGCCTGCTGGAAGCCTAACCTAAATACATGGGGAAAGGTGTCATTTAGATTTTAAGAAATGTCTCAATGAGGAGCTGCATGCATAGTCAAAAGGATAAATCTAGGATAAGGTAGAAATTAAGCCTCAGGCAGGCAGTTCAGCCCTTAATTTTGTTTCAAAGGAAAGAGCCTATTTTTATCTAAGCTACTCAAGACACTTACACCCTCCTCCCATCGCTGAGAATTCACATTTTAATGGAGAGACCCCATTTGCCCCAAAGTTCACTCCCACCAGCAGTTGTGTGGGTGCCCACAGTGTCCAGCAGTGGCAAAAGGAAGGAGGTCTATATGAGACTCTTGCTATGCTGGAGTCCCTTTGCAGATCTGCACCAGGATGCTCAGCTTCTCCCTTGGCTGATATTACCCCATTACCAGGCAGATGGTGGAACAGCCTCCCACTCACCTCTGCTTAAAGAGAGGTTTTCAGGGTAAACTGCAAGGTGTTCCATGCAAAACACACAACTTGGATCTCAGGAACTCGCATCCCCGAGCGCAGCAATTATAAGCAGCTTTCAGTGCTCAGAAATGTGCATTTGCATTAATTCATCCACCGCCCCTCCCCGTTATTATTGCCTTCAACGTTCAATAGTCAGGCAACCAGCAGCTGAGCATGGAAAGAACATCTATTTTAAAATCCAGGCATATCTGGAGGCCAGCTTGTGTACAGATTTGTCAGGATAAGGGGGAACAGACACAGGCTACCACCAGAGTCACGCTGTAACAAACACAGGTGGGCTGCGGGATCCAGACAGGATGGTTAAAAAGTGGTTCCTTTAGGATGATTTAAAAACCCCATCACAGTTTTCTGAGGTGTAACTCCACAATTCACAACGGCCGGGAGAGCGTCTGCCTTCCAGACCTGATTTCAGCAGATTTTGTCCAGGTTCAGCTGGCCCAGAGCATCTCGCAGCCAGCGGGTGCAGGACCCGTGCCCAGGCGTGGGTGGCACAGCCCTTCACGAGCCAGCAGCAGGGGACCAAGCTGCCCTTCTGCTGCAGACACGGCTGCTACCAGCGACCCAAGGACACCAAATTTTCCAAAGGCTGAATGTCCGAAACCTCTGCAATTTGCTTGTTGACAAAAAAATCGAAGGTGCACCACCAAACCCTGCTGATACGTCCTAGTGGCCACCTCGAAGAGGCACTCAGAAGTGTGACAGCTAGGGGACACCCTGCTTTGTATGGAAAGCAGTTTCAGTCCTCAAAAAAAACCAAACCCTCAGGCAACAACTGTGGAGCTCTGCAACTGAGGCTTTACAAAACATGAGCAGAACATGCAGCTCTGACAGAACTTCTCCCCCTCGCCCAAACGAAAATGAATTTCCAATGCCTTACACGCAGAAATTAATTGCTTCAAAAGGTAGCTCTATTGTTCAGAAGCATTCCTTCCCTAATTACTGTACTTCTACTTACTCAGACAAACAAATGGCAAAATGTATCGCCGAGGCTGCCAGTTTTCCAACCTCCAGGCGTTGCAACACAAGGGCTGTGTCGACTGATGACGTCAGTCGCGGCTCTAACAGCCTTCACGTTTTGGAAAAAAAAAAAAAAAAAAAAAGAAAGAACAAAACCCACCCCTAAACACTCAATGTAACTGTAACTTCTTAACCAAACCACAAGCACGAGAGATTTGCAAATATCCACCACAATGTACTATTGGGGCTATTAAAAAAGAAATTGCAACAGATTGTTTTCACAAGCTCTCACACTATTTAACAGCCACTTCTTACCTTAATTTGTTTAAATTTATCATCCTTCTCGGACTTCGTTTTTTTTCCTGCAACAACAGAAGGAAGATTTCTTAAAGTCCTGTGTGCCACGAGTTATCCTCCATGCCATCTACATTCACTAGGAAACAGACCCAAGACGTGCCTCAAAATAGCAGCACCTCCTAGGAAAGGGTGAACACGTTTTTGCTTAATTTTAAACCCCCTGGGCAGTCAAAAAATTTACCTTGAACATTCTGGCTTTGTGATTCCTTTTGAAAGGGCTATAAAAAAAGAACTAGGATGGGACTGCGAAAAGCAATAGCAGTCAAACAACCAAGGGGAAAAATATGTAAGGGTGACAAACTAAGCAACAAGGCTTGTTAAAAAAAAGAAGGAAGGGGGAGAAAAATACTCTTAAAGGGCAAAAAAATCAAAATATATGTCTCGTCACATTTCTGACACTTTCACTGTATATAGGAAAAAGGATTTTGCTCACTGATTTAATATGTGAAAAGAGATCACGATAAACTTCAACAAGTATTTTTGTAAACAGTTGGAACCTGAGCTGAGGGGGAATATGCATTATAATTTATGCAAAAGAAGTTTCTGTAGTCATGCTGGAATTGAGAATCCAGAAAGCTGCACAGCATATGACCCTCACAAAATGCTGTGTGCCTTGGCAGACCCCAACCTTGCTGCCCCTGCTCTGACCTGACGTGGAAGCTCAGACCTGCTGGTGCAGGCTCGGCTCTACCCCACCGTTTGCACAGACGTGTCCCAGGAATTTCTCCCATCTCTACAGCAAGACAGCCCTGAGAATTAGATTGTTTGCAGCCAAATTCTTTTATTCTCACTCATACGTAATTTTAGCCACGTGCCATGTAGAAAGGGCATGTGAGAAAATATACACAGCCCAAAATATGTCAGGAGTTTTATAGTAACCGGACTGGCTGCAGCATCCTCTCCTGCTACAGCCCAGTCTCCAAAATCTCAGCTTTCATTATGAACTTTTCTAGTTCTTACAGCTATGAGAGGAATCTGCCACAACAGGACAGGTTATGGTTCAGGGAAATACACCTGAATGTACAAAACACACCATCGACAAGACACTGGAAACAGCTTCAAAGCAAATGATCTACCTTTTGCAGATTGATCTCTCTTTCATAGTGTGATTCTGCCCCAAAAATGCCAAAAGTTCATAACTTCCAATCACACCGCCCTTAAACTGAAGAAGTGCCTTTCACATCTCAATTTAAGAAAATGGCAAACTGGCCATGTGAATTGAAATGGATTTTAGAAGAACACCATGCGTTTGGTTTGCAGATCATCTTTTGTCCCAAAGTCCTAGGTACCACCGTTCTACTCCATAAACCAGTAAGGAAGCCAACGAGCCATAAAGAAGCCAATGTTTCTACTTCGTAAGAAACCAAATACTCATGAGACTGACCTGGTGGTTAGGTCCTCTCCTGGCAGGTGAGAGACCTAATCCCTAAATTTGGGGATTCAGACCTAGTTTCCCATTTCATCATTATCATGCTGGGAGGGCTGGTTTTTCATGGCCCAATGTAGCTACGGAACTAACAAACTGGTTTCACAGTTTGATGTTCTGAGCAGAGTGCAGTCCTCCTGCTCAGCTCAACAGAGCACCAGCTGATTTCTATCCTTGCTTGAAAAAAGATACCAAAACGTCTGCCACCGCAATGTGAATATGCCATACTGAATTAACTGCATTGATTTTTAATATTCCCTAATCATCTTCCTTGACTGAAGAACACCTGGGACCAGCATCTGAACACAACTCCATTGGCTGTAACAGAACTAACACAATTTACACAGACCACCAGCTTGGGGGTAGCACATCTCTTGGATCCTCTTTCCCAGCGGCTTGTTCCCTTAACTGAAAGGAGCCCATTTTTCATATGGGTGTTCCTCAATTCTGGGGAAAACCTGGATAAAAACATCCAGTTTCACAGCAGAAGTAGAACAAGGACATTTTGTGGGCCCCCGAATAATAACAATGCCCCCAACACCATTTTCACATTGACAAGCTCTCCTCTCTACCTTTTTTGGAAGGTCTTTCCGATAACGGCAGCATCCGGTACACCCTGAAGGCGTTGTTTCCTTTCTTTATACTTTTGTCCTTCACTTCTTCTATGTCAGGCAGAGAGTTCATAGCACAACGGAAGTTGGCCTTCCATGTCTTTGGATCGGGTTTATCTACTCCTGACTGGTATTTCCCTAAGTAAGAAAAGAAAGTTAGGCACACGTGAGGTGTAATTGAAAACCTAAGGTGAATTAATAACAGCGTAGCTATCAGCCTTTGGTTCCCATGACAAGCACTCAAACAACAGCTGAGGTTGCAAGAGAGGGAGCGTTGTGATCTCATTCCCATTGCACATTTCTAGAACACATGATGAAGAGTTTCTGCTCAAGAAAGACCCAGGGCACTGCCAATCAGATGCGACTCCACACCAACGTGGAAGAGCTTGCACAGCATTTACCTTTATTATGTCTGGCTCAAATCCATAGAAAGGCATAAAAAGCCTAAGGGCCCAAGTCTACAAAGTGCTGAGCACGCTCTGCTCCTGACAATTGCGAACCCAATCTTGTTAACGCTTAAATCAATTAAGTTTTACTGTGTTCCTCAATGCAAATGAGTTATGGCACTTCAATAAAGCTGGAGAGTATCGCAGACCTTGAAAGAAAGCACTTAAGCCTCCCACAGATTTAGAACCTTAAATCCACTGTGTTAGTAAAAGCAAAGCCAAGAAAGAAAATATAACTTTAAAAGGGGAAACAATGTGAAAATCTGTCCTGCAGAAAGAGAGTTCCAATACCTGTGTGAATTGCCCAGTTTCTAAATAAGGGAGCATCTTTTTCAACATCCCACCCATGTCTCGCGGCATGCATCCAGGGAATCTGAAAAATCTTCTTCTCCTGGAAGGGAAAACAAACAGGAAATGCCAACACTGATTGACTTGAGGGATCTTCTGATGACTTTAAGCCACTTGTTTAAAAACACAGTTCCAGCATCTGCAAGTGTGTTGCTTCCTTCTAACCCAGTGCCTCTGTCATTGAACTCGACAGGAAAATATCTGCTGGTGTCATCAAAAGCAGAATATGGCCCTAAGTGTATAAAATACTTGGATGCCCCTTCACGGACAATGATGAGCCTGGTGGCTTTCCAAGCTGACACACGGGTAAAACATGCAGCACTACATATTTCTAAACGTTCAAATCAAGGCTAGTTTTGGCAGCACAGGCACTTGCATGATTAGAAAAATTAGATATGAAACAAAACAACCACAGGAACAGAGCAAATTCAAGGGGTTTAGAATTCAGGCAGTAAAATACTAGCACAGTGAAGGAAAGGGATCTCTCAAATTTATACTCCAAGCAAACAGACGTATGAATATATCAACCATTAGACATTTCACCCATGGACACCCATGTGAAGGGGTGGCATTGAAGATAGTTGAATGTATTTTAATTTAAAAACTTTAGGCATTTAAAGCAATCCAAAGGAAGGCGCTTTTTAAACATAACACATAGTTAAACCAGAGTATGCCTTATGTGGTGGAGGTATAAAGTGATTCCCAAAGGGACCAGAAAAACTCATGGAAGATACTACACTGGTGACAAACAACCCTAGACAGGCAGCTCATTTAAATAACTGCATTGTAGATGCCTGTGGTCGGGTGAGATTAATCCTTTGCCCTTTCCCCTTCCTCCAACAACCACTTTTCTTCCTTGTCTGCCTAGTTAATATGTCACTAATGTCAAGGTTAGGTTTATTTCCCTTCCTTTCCATGTGATCTTTTCTTTTTTTGAGCCTGCTCTTTGTATCGCACTTCAGCTCTTTGTCTTCAATCCTTTCTCTCATTTGCATCCACTTGTTCAGAACTGCATTCTTCCCTTCTCGCTCGGCTTCACCTTTGGTGCCAATAAATCTGTTGTGGTTTAGGCTGGGCTGGGCACTAAACAAACGACAGATGCTCTCTTTTAACCTCTCTCTGCCTTCCCTGAAGAGAAGGGAGAGAGACTTACGGGTTGAAAAGAAACTAAAACTACTTTAATGAAATATTAATAATAAAAGCTGGCAATATCAATAAGAAAATAATGAAATATCTACAAAACCAGTATTGAGCTCCCAGGATGACGATCACATCACCGGCAGGCATTGGAAAAGTCCCAGACTGGAGTCTGGAACTGGATTCCGGAACACACAGATCAGGATCAAAGGCAAGGACATGGACAGAGTCCTCCTCGGAGACCTACCGTTGAAGAAAAGAGCCTGAGACAGAGTCCTCCTCGGAGACCTACCGTTGAGGAAAAGAGCCTGACCCCTTTGATGCCTCAGTTTTCATACTGAGCATGGGGCAGATGGGTTGAAATACCTTGTTGGTCAGTTCGGGGTCATCTGTCCTGTTCCCTATTCCCCACAGGTGTGACCCCTCTACGCTGTTGCGCTTCCGACCCTTCAATGGGGCATATAAATAACACAAAGTGAGCTGACCGTGGTTGTTACAGCAATAAGCTTAAAAAAGAGCCTCTCTGCATACCATTCCTTGGTATTAAATATAAACATCACATTTATTTCCCTTCCTTTCCATGTGATCTTTTCTTTTTTTGAGCCTGCTCTTTGTATCGCACTTCAGCTCTTTGTCTTCAATCCTTTCTCTCATTTGCATCCACTTGTTCAGAACTGCATTCTTCCCTTCTCGCTCGGCTTCACCTTTGGTGCCAATAAATCTGTTGTGGTTTAGGCTGGGCTGGGCACTAAACAAACGACAGATGCTCTCTTTTAACCTCTCTCTGCCTTCCCTGAAGAGAAGGGAGAGAGACTTACGGGTTGAAAAGAAACTAAAACTACTTTAATGAAATATTAATAATAAAAGCTGGCAATATCAATAAGAAAATAATGAAATATCTACAAAACCAGTATTGAGCTCCCAGGATGACGATCACATCACCGGCAGGCATTGGAAAAGTCCCAGACTGGAGTCTGGAACTGGATTCCGGAACACACAGATCAGGATCAAAGGCAAGGACATGGACAGAGTCCTCCTCGGAGACCTACCGTTGAGGAAAAGAGCCTGACCCCTTTGATGCCTCAGTTTTCATACTGAGCATGGGGCAGATGGGTTGAAATACCTTGTTGGTCAGTTCGGGGTCATCTGTCCTGTTCCCTATTCCCCACAGGTGTGACCCCTCTACGCTGTTGCGCTTCCGACCCTTCAATGGGGCATATAAATAACACAAAGTGAGCTGACCGTGGTTGTTACAGCAATAAGCTTAAAAAAGAGCCTCTCTGCATACCATTCCTTGGTATTAAATATAAACATCACATCTTATCACTCTGGAAGCAGACACTGTCTGAAAATTACACCCTTAATTTCAGAGAGCGCAGTTAGTTAGAAGAGACTTAACTGAAAAGTAAAATTACTGAAAATAAAATTGGTGCTATTCTGTCTCAAACCAGGACATCTTTAATTTGGTAAAACCACAGATTTAACACGTTCCCGCGCTCTAATTCTTCCCCTTAATCTATTCCCATCATTTCTTTCATGTACCTGTTGCCCCCCTACTCTTTCCCCCTCTACATAGTTAAATCATCCTACAGAGATGGTCTCCTCTTTCCCCAAGTAGAAGTGGCCTAAAGAAAGCCTCAATCCCACTATCCTGGGGTCCACAGCACTACAGCATTCATCGGAGTGAGAATAAGGTTCCTTGCCTTGACTCTCCCACAGACTATAATCAGCATGGAAACAAATTCATACTTCCATAGAAAACAATTTCTATCAACAAGAACTTTAACAATTGGCCAGATTAAAGAGTCTTCTCATGCTTGGTGATAGGAAGAGGATGGAATAATGCTACACAATGCTACAGAGGTTATACCATGGATTTCATATTCCATATGATAATTCAAGAAGTTCTATAGGAACTAGCAGACCAAACAAGACTCCAGACATCGCATCCTGGCATCATCAACCCTACTCACAGCTCCAAAGGATGGTGCAAGAATGCTCTCAACAGCACTCTAAGCATTCACTATAGTTTTTCTGTCCATTACACAAAGTTCTTCCCAATCCCAGATGTCTTGAAACACATGGTCTTATAGCAAATTATAATACAAGTAACGAAATCATAGAGTCCACGTGTATTATAGCTTTATAATACACGTATACTAGAGTCCACGTGTATTATAGCTTTATAATACATGTATACTACAGCTTATCTCATCAACTACCAAGTATCTAATCATCTCTGAAATCCCACGAGACTGATGATTACAGCAACGTCGTGCGCCTGTGTGTTCTGCTCTAGTTTACCTTATGCTTTCTATTTAAATACTGATTTTTGATTTCACATTATGAAACATTTACCTATTTCCTTCTTCAGTTGATGCTCCCTAATAATGACCTTAATTGGAAAAGGCTCATCAGTGCTTTCTCTTAGACTTGGAAAACCATGTGCTGCCTGGTACAGCGCTCCATCCCCGGACATTTTAGCCTCACCTAAAGTCAAAAGTACAACCCACAGAACTTTTGCAGGAATTGCTACCAAACTCCAGTGGAGACATCAAGAAGGAAAAAGGTGTCACATTCTTAGAAACAGGCAGGAGGAGGCAAATAATATCAAACCCAGCTTGCAACCCCAGCGTTGCAAAATGCTCCAAGCAGATGAATGAGCATGAGATCACATATTAGCTGGAAAGTCATAGGACAAATTTTAAATAGCGGCATCCATCTGGAGGGTAACACTCCAAGCATCCATCAAAGCAGCAGGTTGCCTCTCGACTCCTGTTACAGCTACTCTGCATATTTCCACTCTAATTTCCTTTTCCAGACCCACAAGGGACAATGACCTCCCATTATCCCCATCCTCACACCACCTCTGCCCTCTATTGAACTATGTAATTTCCTTCACACCTCCCAATTTTGTCTCTCTGGGAGGGAGAAGAAATTCCCTTCCTCCCTCATGCCATGCAGCAGGATAACATTTTCACCAGGAGGGTACACAAGCATTTATTTTTTAAGCCCTATAGAGAGGGGTTTGTTCTGGAGGGAAACACAAAGCAGGAGGTATAATGTGATCAACTGACAGTAGGGGAAGGAATTAGGTAAGTTAGCAGTACCTGATTTGTCATTTTTAACCCTGAGAGGTTTAATTCCGCAAGAAGAGACAGTCAGTGACAAACCTAGAATGGTATTTGTTTCCTTTGTATTAAATCTTATTTCCTTAAAAGTTGTCCACGCGGATAAGTGCGATTCTTTTGCTAATCTGACCCACCTTCTTTTTTTCTATACCATGAACTGGGCTTTGCCAAACTTCAATTAAAATATACAACTCCCAAAATCCTGCAGCCCCCAGAGTCAATTCTGTGGGTACAGAAGGGGCTGTGATACACAGAACACTGTATCATTGATTCCATGCATGGCTTTGTTTATGGTCAGGATTTACAGTAAAAATAGAAATATTTTTGGTTTAATGATTCACTGTTGGAATGAATGTTTAAACATTTTTAAACAGAAATGCTCAGAAGTGCAATTAGCTTGTTGAGCACAATAAAGGCAACCCAGAATGATGCCAAATCAGACGACAGAAATGGGGAATCAGAGTTTAATAAACCTCAAGGCATGCCACTTAGCCTGGTACCCTACCCTCAGGTAGGGGCCATGGCTTTGTTGTAGGAAAAAAAAAAATCCATTTCAAAATACTTTATTTGTGAGACAAGCCTTGGTCAATATAGAATATGCAAACTAAGGGCAAAATCTCCTGCCAACTCCTGCATGCAAACAGTTTATGCCAGAAGCACAAGGCAAAAACCGCTGTAACAACAGGATCAGAGGGCTGCAAACATTAAACAACGTGACATTGCCTTGAAAACTCCCTTTATGAGCTGCTGGGCTTAACTTGAAAGAATGAAACCCTGAGCACAGTGGCAGCGTCTTCACACTGCAGAGCAAAGGAGGAAAGTACATCCCTGGGATGTACTGAAGAAGGTTACGAAAGAATGAAACCCTGAGCACAGTGGCAGCATCTTCACACTGCAGAGCAAAGGAGGCAAATACGTCCCTGGGATGTACCGAAGGTTATGTGAACAAAACCCACAGATGACATTATATTTAAGAGTAATATGCTCAAATCTGAAATACCGTGCCCTACTAAGTACAGAGGAATTATTCCAGGATTGGGCAGGAATGGCCAGTGAAGAATGGCAGAGATGGACTGTCAGCAGGAGAGACCTGACACTGAAGTGGGGATACTCAGGGAGTATCCGTGGGGACCCAAACGTGGGATTCAAATTACAAAGACAACGGCAAAAACCGGTCTCTTCCTCCTCTTCAGCTGTGTCCCCATTATGCAAGAACAAGGACCTACTCAAATCCACAGGGCAGCTAACCAGGGAATGGATAAAGCAATATTTATTTACCCAGCCACAGCATGTGAGAGTCACTGATGCAGGAAGTTCCTGAGAAACAGAATTCGTAGCTGTAATTTAAAGGGCTCCTGATAATTTTATAGTCAAGAGCGTTTCTAGCTTTGAAAGCTCCTATAAAAAGTAGTAATATTAATTGCCACTATTCAGCTCTAAAAATGAACACCTGAGCACCACAACTACTGTGACAGGGAGGACACCAGACCAACTGCATTAGTGTCTTGACCAGAGGGGCAGCTCCTACATCTCCACACCTGATTTTTGTGCATTTTCACCCATTTTGATAATGAAGCTGCCTCTGTAGCCAAAACTGCTTCATGCTTTTCAGTGCGGTGAATTACTCTCCCACGTACCACAGAACACATGCAATATTTCCAGGGTTTATTACTGTTCAAAGTCTCAAATACATTCTTTGGTTTTATTGAGCCAATTTAAAAAAAAAAAAAAAAAAAAAATCAAGTTGGGCACTGACACTTTGGAGCCCATGCTCATGGTCTCAAAGTGTCTAGAGGTCTCAGTAAGATCTCAGTTGGTTTTATTGAGCCAATTTAAAAAAAAAATAAATCGAGTTGGGCACTGACACTTTGGAGCCCGTGCTCATGGTCTCAAAGTGTCTAGAGGTCTCAGTAAGATCTCAGGACCAGGAATATTAGGTTTGGGTCTGGCACGGGAAAAGTTACCTCATTTTCTCCCAGGTTGACAAGCATCAGAGAAGTCACACAAGTTTGAAACAGGAGGTCGTTGGTTCATCCCACAGTCTAACACAGAATATGGCCTTCCCCCTCAGGAAAGCATGTTGTTCACATCCCTGTGACGCTGCCTGGTGAGCAATCTGTTCCCAGCTTAAAAAAAACAAAACAACTAGCGGAGTCTCCAGAAACGCTCGCTCCAACAACAAAGAGCTGGAAAATGCTTTCAAAGGAGCCACAAATCCACCAGGCCAAAGCAGGGCGCCGCCGCAGATCTGGCAGGCGAGGCCGGAGGAACAGGTTCAGCAGGAAGCATTCAGCTTTGCCCTTCCTCCTCATGTCACCCCTTTGAAAACCAGGAATGAGCTGATTTACCTATCCAAACCTCAGGCACTGCTACAAAGTCCCTCTTCAGCACACGTACACAGGCGTGTGGATGCACTGGATGCACCCTCCTTACCTTATTTAGCCATTTCAGCCCCGGTATCGTGTTAGAGTTGATCTGCTCTTCCAGCCAGGGGCGCATCCGCATCCTTTCGACAGGCATTGTCACCCAGCCGGGACGGAGCTGCAGGGAACAAGGGACACGTTTACTTGTTTTCCAGGCAGAACTCCCAGGCTGCTCCCTCATCTCTGCACAGTACAGACTTATTAAGGCTTTGCAGGCATCCAACAATTATAAATACAATAGTGACTTTGGATCTGTGCGGGAGCCTCCCCTAAGAGCAACTGAGATGATAAAGCCTTCTCTATGGCAGAAAACACTTTTCCGGTACACTGGATTAGGAAAATCTTCACCTGAAGAAAACACATCATATTGGCAAAAGCTTGTCTGCTGATACAGGCGAGATACCAGAGGCTGCAAATTAAAACAATTATGCTCCTGAAGAGACCTCTTTTTTGGCCCACATACCTGCATTTGCACAAGACCTTTTTTTGCCAACGCAAAAGATGTAACCAAACCAATTCACATGCAGGAGGCATCACTGTACGAGCTAAAATGATGCACCTGCTAACGAGAGTGCTTTCAATAGGCTGTGTCTGTCCCATACACTTGACCAAAATTAAGCAAAACACATTTCACATCACAGCAATCATCAGACCACTTTGGTTCTGGCTGAGTAGTTTGATCCCCTCCCTCCAGCTCTCTCTGATCAACCCAGTCTCTCATTTTTTAGCTGCTATTTTACATTTTGATACTGCTTAGCTGGAAACTAAGTGCTTTACAGCCCCTTCAGCTGCACCACACCACACTGTATTGTTAAGCTTAGACTCAAACAGACTTTTTTTTTTCCTTCTCTCTCTCTCTCTCACACACACACACGTGACCCCGATGCCACTTCCCTGTTTAGAGCTGTAAATTATTGACATAAGAGTCCGAAGTCTTGAACTCAAGGCAGAAAATTTTAAAAACATTAACCTGCCTCAGGCACCCCTCTGAAAGCATCAACGGGCACTAGATGCAGATTAAAACAGCGCATTAAACTCCTGTTAACCAGCCTGCAACCCATCATTTCCATGTTCAAGTACTTGCATTTAGGCTGCTTCTTCTCCTCTCCCCCTCTGCACCAGGCTCAGCTCCTTCCTCTCTCCTTTGTTCTTCACATCTGTGTTCTCTGCATCATTCTTAACTTCTCTGCTCCGCTATTCTTGTCACCTTTGATCTTAAAAAAAAAAAAATAAAAAAGAGAAAGGAAAAAAAAAAAATGAGTAGGCCACGTATTTGAAAGCACGCAGCAATGACACAAATGTAAATGGGTTTGTTCTTGCTTCCTATGGGAGTACAGGCATCAGACAGACTAACAATTAGGCAGTACCAAGCCCACACCCAGCACAAGAGGAAGAAAAACGTTCAAAGTTTCCTCTCATTGCTCTGAGGACATGTATTTCCTGAAACTAATAAGGAATTAAAACCTGAGTGCAACAATAAAGCTCTTTGATGTGTTCAGAGAATTTACCAGCAGCCGTGCTCACACTAATCTCTAGGCAAATATATTGGCATTTTATTTACTACCGTGTGGAGCTGGTGACTCGTGCTTCAGCCACAGCCTTTTCCAGCGAGTACAAATTTCTAAAATAGCTCAGAAAACGGTTGCAAGTGCTCAGCTCCCTGTCAGGTTCAGGGCAGACACGAAAAAACAGCCAGCCCCAGAACCTGACCTTGTGCAAACCCCTTCTCTGTGCAAGAGGGAAGCTGTTTTCTGGGGAAGGGCAATGTGGGTGCAGTTGCTGCAGCCCCCTCAGCTTGGCACCAAGGGTTCCCATCCAGGTTTGCCCACGGGAGATCAGTACCACCTTCCCCTCCTGCACCTTGTGTGAAAGCTGAAAAATGCAAGTGGCAACGTACTCAAAACACGAGTGAATTTCAATTCATCTCTCAAGAAACAAACAAGCAGATGCAACCATCATCTTAGATGCGTTCCTTTGTAAGGTATCTTTAAGTAAGCGTGCACTTTGAGACAATTCCTGGAAACACTGTGCATCATCTCCAGCATTCGACGCGCGAGAGCTCCCGTTTAGCAGAGGGACTCTTGTCTTCTGGGTAACAAGCCCCTAAGACAAATCCCCAGCCCGTCTGAATGAAGACATCAGACAGAAGGCAGAAAAGTCATCTTGAAGGCAAGAGCAACGAATCCCACTTGGGACAAGCAACGGGGGAGAAACAGAAGCTGCCTTTGTGCAAAAGCGAGGCGTTTTGGGAGACGAGAGAGCTGCCAACATTGCTACTCTAAGGAAGCCGGTCTTGCCCAAAACAGCTCTGTCGAGCCAGTCATCTCTTCCCTCCCACGTCCCCGGGGGGCTCCCCCAGCTGCTGGCCCGCAGATGCTGTGGTGCTCAGCTCCTTTTCGGCACCCTGGGACTCCTCCAGGATTAGCACCCGCAGCTGTCAGCACACACCTTCGCATCCATCACCCACACCAATTAGTCCCGAAGTAATCAGAAAAGAGGTTTGGCTTGTGAGGAGGGAGGAGTGGCTCCCAAGATCTGTTTATCCGAAAGTAAAACCAAACTCAGCTAAAAATAACCCTCAGTGATGTTCAGCTGGAGGGATGGTGGACATCTTCTGGGGGATCGTTCTTCACAGTGAGGGGGGGGGGGCAAGCACAGCATGCTCCTGCTCATCAAAACACACCCTGAGCTCCTCGCGCTGCAGAAAATAAAGCCTGACATCTTCACAAGACACCCCCAGACCCATCTGCCTCAGGACAGCACTGACCACAATGGTGCTAAAACGTAGCGGGGTTTTTTGGCAGTTGCATCTCAACAACATCCTTGCGATGAAAATACCAAGTCAACTCTACCGGCTAATTGCCTGTGGGAAATGAAGGTGCCACCACTCCCCTCCCGAGCTGTCAAACAAATTTGTACAGAAAGAAACAACAACTTCTGCAGTGCCTTAAAAATAGCCTCTGTCAGTCCCTAAGCAAGGTTAATGCGTGCACTTGGGAGTCTTATTTTGATGGCTCCAGGTGGGAGAACCTGAAGTCCATCCATCAGTGAGGAGCGGGACAATCACCTCTTGCCATTAAAATTCATTCAAGTTTATAAAGACCTTTGAAATTCTCCAAAATAGGTGGGAAAGGCTCGTAAAGTTTCAGGGGCCACCATTTAACATCAAGCCAGCTTCACTCTCTGTCAGAATACATTAATTATAAAGGAAACCTACAAAGCCAGAAACTAAGGTGAGCCATAGGAAACAGCAGACACGCCAGGTCCCTCCACTCCAGCTTCTCTCCTGTGTACCCCGTGGAAAGGAAAATGCAGAAACAGTCAATCCTTGCAAGGGGAACGAAACATCAACATTTATAATCTGAAACAGGCTGTAAAACCAGGAGGACCTATGCACCTATCTGCCATTCCTGGTCCACGTTGACATTGTACTCCCTCTACACATTTAGATGTAGAAGAGCCTACATGCAGGTGTCTTGGGATGAGTTGGCTCCTACCAGTATTTGCAGAGCTGCCAAGGCATCCAGTTCCCACTAGCTTCACCATCACCATGAGCTCTGTCCTGAGCAAACCTCTCCAGACCTTTGCCCACCTGTATCTTCTTGCTCAGGTTAACTGGGAGAAAAATGGCCTAATGCCTGCCTTGGGTCACTTGGCACCATCTTCCTCCGTCTCAGAGAGACCATGGATGGAGACAGCTGGGCTGGGAGAGGAGCAACTCCAGCTCCACCAGCAGCAAAGAAGCACTTCTCACTCCATCGCCCCCACCCTTTGGTCCCATCCTAATGTTGTCAGATGCTAATGCTGCTCTTCCCATAGGCAGCTTTGTGAACAAGAACAGGGAACCCAGCAGGGCTACAAGCGGCACCTCTTTCCATAAGGCTTTTTTAGCACCGTCCCATGGTGGGGGAAGGGAAGAATAGCCACCAAGAAACATAGTCAACTGCTAATGCAGATGAGACCCAAGAAATCAGTTTTCTACCTTGCAAGAAAAGGAGAGCTCATTTAGACATGGAAGTAGCGTTACCTGCTGGGAACTCATTTTATGAATGCTTGCCATTCTTCACAGTACACCCAACCTTCAAAAGCCACAATTCTGAACCATACCTCCTACAAATGTGTTGAGGCTGGTAGCTCCGTGAATGTTATTTCCCCTTTTCTGCTCCATTTTTATCACCCGCCTCCTTTTTAAAGGGGCCCATAGTCAGGGGCGGTTGCCTTTTCGGTGGTGGGAGCTTAAATGTATCAACAGACACCAAGACATCACTAAAATTATTCCCAAACAGGCGCCAAGTGTGTGAGACACTAGCCCCCAACTCAATGGCATTTGCCTGGAAGGGGAGGCCACGGGCAGAGCCTGAGAGGAGCCAAGCCCCACACAAGAAGCACAGCCCACAGATGCGCTGACACGACAGCTTATGGAGGGATTATTTCCGCCCCCACACAAGAAGCACAGCCCACAGATGCGCTGACACCACAGCTTATGGAGGGATTATTTTTTAGAAGTTTTATTTACTGTACCATTCGTGCTAGTCCTGCAGTCAGTTCAGCCCTTATTACTGAAACTAGATACCACAAAAACATGGTGGTGGCTACCCCCCAACAAGCTGTAAACTCTCCTAATCCTGCAGGCATGACTCAGAGGAAGACCCTGCAGAGGCTGGATGACAGGATCTGCTGAAGTCCAACCAGAATAACCCAGTAAGGAACAGAGAGACTGGGAGGAGGCCAGTCAGTAACTTCACTCCTGCTACCACACGGTGCACTTGAAAATGAGCTTTCTACATGGGAACGAAGCCTAGTGTGAAGGATGCGAGCCAACTTTCTAAGACAGACACAAGAAGAGTGGTGTAAGAGGGAAGCACAGGTAAAACAATGCTTTTAGGAGCAGTCACACAAAGGGCATTGAGCAGGTAGATGTCACCACAGCATCCTCAAGACACAATAAATCATACAGAATTTCAGCTCTATACTACCTCGCAAGATGTATTTTTCTAAGATTCTTTATCCAAGGCTGTTCAGAAGGAAGCTCATCACAGCACTCATTTATTTTTAAAGAGATATTAGAAATATATTAGGTATTTTCAAGAGCTATTCATCTTAAAAGAGACGTAAGCAATGGCTGCAATCTATATGTAAATATTTTCACTCAATAATGTTCAATAAAGAGCTTGTAGTCCTCCTTACTCTCCGCTAAAACATTCTAGTAAGTCTGACTTCTGTTTTTTTCCCCTGGCAGAGAAAACACTCCTGCCATACAGAAAGTGTAACCTTTAAGAATGAAGAGCTCTTCACTAGAATTATGGCAGCTGTAGACAGAAAGTGAAAGCAACGGCATGGCAGGCATTAAATCTGAGCAGTACATGATGTCCTCTTCCCTTCAGTTTCGCTCCCTCTGACAGGGCCTGGATAACTGAAAAGGCACAAAGGTTATCCCCAAAACACAAGCTACTCTATGCCTACAGGTATTTTTTTAAAAAAATGTATTTCTATGGAAATTAAAAAAAAAAAAAAAGAAAATCTGAAAAAGCAATTATTCTTTCCCCATCGCAAAGTACCCAGTTAAAAGATTTGCCAGTACATGGAAATGTTATTAATGGTTGTGAGAAGGGAAAGTGGGTAAGAGACTCTGAGGTGCATTTGTGGAGTGTGTCACAGCCTTTCTCCAGAGCTGTGAAAAAACATCTGCTCCCCAGGGGACTCCTGCAGAATATTGCATGGAATCCATTTATCTTTTTTCTGCAAGTACAGAACTGACAATGTGTTGTTTTTTTTTAAAAAGTTATCTTGTACTTGTGCTTTGCTGATAAACTTTTAAACTATTCCCGTTGTTTGTTAACGCTGATGCAGTTCAGTAAAGCATCAATCATCCTGCGTGACCAAATAGATATGCTGAAATGAGACCATACGCTAATTTTAGGATTCAGAGAACTGGGTTCTGTATTTGTCCCCGTGCCAAGACTGTTCCAGGATACATGGAAACATGATCTTATTTTAAGGAACAGTACTTGGAGCAAAATTCTGTCCCTTGGTCACAGCTCAGACTCTGCCTTCATATAGAATTTTGCATATAAGACCACTTTTTTCAACTATTCCACTGTGGATGCCCCTTTTAAAGGTAAACATGTATTTAACCCTACATACTCTGAGCAAAGCCCTGCTTGGAAGTCAAGCTCGCCGGAGGAGCTGTGAAAAAACATCTGCTCCCCAGGGGACTCCTGCAGAATATTGCATGGAATCCATTTATCTTTTTTCTGCAAGTACAGAACTGACAATGTGTTTTTTTTTTTAAAAAAAGTTATCTTGTACTTGTGCTTTGCTGATAAACTTTTAAACTATTCCCGTTGTTTGTTAACGCTGATGCAGTTCAGTAAAGCATCAATCATCCTGCGTGACCAAATAGATATGCTGAAATGAGACCATACGCTAATTTTAGGATTCAGAGAACTGGGTTCTGTATTTGTCCCCGTGCCAAGACTGTTCCAGGATACATGGAAACATGATCTTATTTTAAGGAACAGTACTTGGAGCAAAATTCTGTCCCTTGGTCACAGCTCAGACTCTGCCTTCATATAGAATTTTGCATATAAGACCACTTTTTTCAACTATTCCACTGTGGATGCCCCTTTCAAAGGTAAACATGTATTTAACCCTACATACTCTGAGCAAAGCCCTGCTTGGAAGTCAAACTTGCCAGAGAGATAGAGACTTTTCCTGGCTAAGAAAACCTGGTAGCCTCACCTGCTCAGAAATACTTCAGAAATGTGAGATCGACGCTGAACAATGGACAACTGAACAGCACTTTAATCAGCTGCTCCAATTTCGGACACCTGAAATCCTCCTGCACTTCCCATCACCACTGATGCTGCAGAAGCAGAATTAACATGCCTTCTTTATGATAGCACCAAATTATGCAAATATCCGTATCCTTTTGGAACTGACAGCAAAACATTTAATTAAAGTAGGATTAGAGGTGCAAGGGTTAAGGGTTCAAAATAAAATCCTGAAGCTCTTGGTGTTGAAAACATATGAAGCAAGAAAACACACATAAAGCCCTGTTAAGAGACTTTCTGGATTCATGGGTAGTTAGACAGCAAAACCTACCCCCCCCCCCATCTTTTAATTGCACTTAACGGTGTCTTTTTTGTTCCCTAAGGGATGGGGTAAACATTATGATTTTGCTGGTGGATTTACCTATCACTGAGCTCCTCTTGCCTTGTGCTCTCTTAAAACATACCCCACGGCCGACCACTCCTTAGACCCAGCTCCTGCATTGGCTGTAACTCTGTAGCAATGGCAGTATTTTTCCTGCTCTTTCCTAACACGTTGGTGGCAGCAGCAAAGATGCTGTGAGCATGCTATATCCTTCCTGTCCACCACCAAGAAAAATAATTCACCACGGTCAGGAAAGGTGGTATCTTATTTGCTCAGGTGCCTGCAGGAAGGAGGAAACTCCATCAAGACAGGCCAGCAAGCCAAGAATTGGAGAGCTGGGAAGGTGCAGGTCCTGGGCAGACTGGTTTAAGGCAGGGCCTGGCAATAGAATCACAGAATGGTTTGGGTTGGAAGGGACCTTAAAGATCACCCAGTGCCACCCCCTGCCCTGGGCCGGGACACCTCCCACCAGACCAGGTTGCTCCAAGCCCCATCCAGCCTGGCCTTGGACCCCTCCAGGGATGGGGCAGCCACAGCTTCTCTGGGCAACATGGGCCAGGGTCTCACCACCCTCACAGCAAAGAATTTCTTTCTGAGATCTCATCTCAATCTCCCCTCTTTCAGTTTAAAACCGTTCCCCCTCGTCCTATTGCTCCACTCCCAGATCAAGAGTCCCTCCCATCCCTGGAAGGGGCTCTAAGGTCTCCCTGAAGCCTTCTCTTCTCCAGGCTGAAAAACCCCAACTCCCTCAGCCTGTCCTCACAGCAGAGGGGCTCCAGTCCTCTGATCATCTTTGGGACCTTCTGCTGGACCTGTTCCAACAGGACCATGTCTTTCCTTGCACCGAGGACTCCAAAGCTGGACACAGTACTCCAGGTGGGGTCTCACCAGAGCGGAGACCTGCTCATACTTCACCTTCTTCCCTGGGTTCCCAAATCAAACACGGCAGGGCTAGAACAGGACCATGGTTGGTAAGGGGAGAGCCCTGTGGGGTGGTGAAACACCTGGGAACCCAAGCTTCTGCATGATGGATTCAAGCCAGCAATAGCTACCCAACCTTCCAAGGCCCTGCTTGGTAGAGGCCAGGTTGTGCCCACTTTGGGCTGTAGGGAGATGCCAGGCAGATGGAGGAGGAGGGAGGGTTCAGCATTCTCCTCTTGTGCCAAGAAAGACCCACAAAGGTAGAAGGAGGGAGGGTTCAGCATTCTCCTCTTGTGCTGCTGTACCCAAGAAAGACACACAAAGGTAGAAGGGAAGAAAAGCCCTTGTGTCCTCAAGGGACAGAGGGCAAAACCCACTCCAATCAACCCTGCAAAAAAAAAAAAACCAAACCAAAACAACCAACCCCCAAACAAAACAAAGGCAGCAAATACCTCAAACACGTATTGAAATCAGCATTACAGACTGCACGATAAACATGCCCAGGAAAACGTACAATGGGAACTCGTACTGTATATAGAGTGTGTTTCATCAGCTCTATAGCATTTCTGTTCCACCCAAAGGGTGTTAACGTGCCCTGGCTGGGATTCAGACATTACACATCAAAACAGACTCCTTCCTTTGGTTTCCATGCAAAGCTTATTCTCCCTCAGCAGCAAAGACGGGAGCTGTTATTTTGCAGTGATCTCAGGCACCATTAAAGGTAGTCCTCAGATTTGCAGACTAGAAGCATGTTGAAGAAAAGCCATCTTATTTTAATACAACAGAACCAAGAGGCTGGAGGGTTTTTTTTTTTGCTTCTGGATTTAGCCACAATGAGACAATGCTTCAACCTCTCAGTATGACAATAAAATCTCCCTTGCTCTGGCTCCTGTGTCGAATGTTATCATGACACTTGAGCAACATGATGTCTGTGGCTGAGCCCATTCACTTCTCTGGCATCCCAGTGACTTACACCAGCTGGGAACTTGGCCCAGGCTTCTAGCAAATGGATTGTTAAAGATCATCCTCTCAGCACCCCTACCACGACAATCACCTGCACACACAGGAATGCCTGCAAGTCTGGGGACAATACAGAGCGACTGCTTTACTTTCAGCTTTAAAGGAATATTTTGGTTCCTGGGGGTTTCTATCATTGGTTTCCCATCTCACATCTTCCTGGAGGGAAGATGGAGATGCCAGATTCTGGTGGTGACAGGATGACAGTGCAAGCGATGGTCAACAGCATGTCATTACAGAAAACTCTTCCCCTGCCACCTCCTCCAAAAGTCTCAAATGCAGCCATAAGTTTTACCTGATTTATTTCCTCCTTCAGCTTCAAATCCGCTGATTGCTCAAGACTTGTCTTCAGTATCTGGGATGTCTAACTATTTTTCCCCTAAAAGCTGCCTAGAAAAGAGACAGTGGTGACTTTCCAGTAGTAGAGCTGTACTTCACTCAGACAAGTTCGGGAAGGGCTTGTTTACAACAGGAAAATTGCTGGCATGGTTGTCAGGGAATAATTAATTACTTGGGTTGGGGAGCAGTTATCCCCCAATAAATCAATTTTATTCTGGAATTAAGTGCTTACACACGAGTCCAATCCTGAATACCCACACATAATTGCAGCTGCTGCTTAGCTGTGTCACTTGGTATCCCCAGAAGCCAACCCCTGGGTGTTCTTGAAAGCTGTCGAAAACTCAGCATTTGACACCTGATTCATAAAGAATTTTCCAGCCTAGTGAAAACCAGAAGGCTATTAAGGCTTAAACAATTATCAAGGATCACTTCTTTCATCACAGTGATGCAGCTCAAAAGCATTTTTTTTTTAAGTGTTTCCATAACTCCATTAGACCAACATACTCTTAAGTGCTCTGTGACCAGATTTGCGGGAGACATCCCTAAAACTTTTAACAAGCATAACGTGTCCCTCTGAAAGCAGTGGAAAATCACAGATGCAAGTATCTGCAAGATCAGGATCCCAAACTGTAAAAATACTTTTCAGAGCCTGGGCAAACCTCATCTCCCTGCCCTGTGTAGCATTCTTCTGCCCAAGTAGATGGTTGGTGCTTTATAGGTTGAGATATATACATATATATATAAAAGCAGCCATTGCAGAACAAAAGTGCTTAATCTCAGCATTCCCACACTGGTGGCTTGCGAGGCTCAGGCAGGATGGCAGAGAAGACAATGACATTTCAGAGGCACTCAGGGAGGCAGAAAAATTATTCCAGATAGCTACCATTGAGAAATGTGCTCAAGGAAGGGTTTTCTCGTTCACCGGCCATGACCTGCACCTGATGTAATCCACCTTGCTGGGACGGGGCTGGTTTCTCACAGCTACCTTTGTTTGTATAACATACTGTTCTGCAACACACAGCAAAAACTATTTGCACACTACACTAAAGTGCGATTTAATATTTGCTTAAAGCTTTCGTTTTATTGTCTGGGCAAGGGCAGTTTCTGCCACCGAAGTTAATAGCTAACCCACACCTACACTTTTGCTACCCAAAACTCCTCATGGCGAGCGCAGCACCCAGGACTGAGAGCAAAAGACACCAAACTACCTCTGCTTAACCTCACAGCGAGCACCAAAACCAGCCCTTTCGTCGAGAAGAGAGCAGCTTCTCCTCGACTTGCAAGAGAAGGTATTAAAGAAAAGTAGACGCTGTTTCGGATTTGTAAAAAAAAAAAAAAAAAACACACTCTCCTGCTCGCTGAGACGTTGTGCTTTAGAGACAGACCACAGCAGGCAGAGACTTGGGGGCTGGGATCCTCTGAATCATCCACACTGCGAGCTGGAAACATGTCTGTCACATGCACTTATTTACGGTTACAAAAATAGCACCATGAAAGAAGCAGATGTGTTGAGCACAAAAAAAAAAATATATAAATTGAATTAGTTATTACAGAGATATTGCTTGACACTGGAGAACTTAACAGAGAAACGTCTCTTTTATGCACACACTTTAAAGGCTTGCACTTAAAGAGAGCAAAGTATTAAACGCTTAACACTGACGCTTGTTGAAACAGTATGATGTAATTCTCCTTTTTACAAAAATGCTACTCTTTCCACTGCCACAGGACACACAGGAAATTCTTAACTCATTTTCATGTTGAGATATGAATAGTTAATAGGATCAGTTACAAAATATGCTCTTAATTTAAAGTTTGTGTGTTCACCACAGACCCACAGCAACGAGACAGCCTCAATTTCTGATCTGCAGCAGCTATTTCTATTTTGCAAGTTTCCTAAAATACTATCTGAGCTAGAGCGAGACTACTGAACTCATCTTCATTTCTCAGCTATGCCGGAAAAATATTATTAAATTAAACAAAGCTCGTCTTCGTCAGCTTCCCTCATCCAACTCAAATCTCCAGAAGAGTTTCGGAATCCAAAGAATTTAGCTCTGAGATGCTCGAATGCAATGTTTGCAAATGCTTGAGAATTAGACCTCTGGCATTAAAGTCCTTCACGTCACCCTGAAAGCTTCAGCAGAGCAGCGATTGTCCAAGCTTCTCCTCAACAACCCAACCAACGTTTTGGTCAACATAACCCAGGAGGAAGCATCTATACGTATGAGAAGGATATTCATTCAAGATTCCACAGCCACCCAGCATTTGGCCATCTTCTGACTTAATTCACCAGCTAGGTCTCAAGGTCAAAAGGGACGTTCTAGCTGCTGAGTGATCCGTGGAAACGGAGTGAAACCATTCGCAGTCATTTCATGTCGTCAGCAAAGCCCACATCAGATACCATCTTTTGGTTACTGCTGATCTGACCTACATCTAAGTGGACGACCCCAAAGGTGGGGAGAACCAAAAAACAACCCCACCGTGTATTTTATACCAGATTCTATCAGCGATTTCACATCTCGAACAAATTCCAAGCGCGCCCACCAGCTGAAGGGCTCGCTTTCATCACGGGGGGATGTCATCACCTCCACCGGCCTTTTTTGCCACAGCATTTCGAAACGGCACTTCCGTGACCGACGGAGACGCCGCTTCCCGGACCACCGGATGGGAAGAGCGGTACCCGGATAAACCGGGGAGACCAACTCCCACTTCCCGCCACGTGCAGCCCACCAAGGGAGTCCCACTGTGCAGAAAGTCAAATCTACCCCCGGATTAAATAAAGAATAAAACTGAAGTAATTTCTCGAGTTGGGCTCTCGTGCTTCTTCGCTCTGTGTTTATTCTTTCATTTTTGCCAACTGGGAAATGAAAACCGATGGAGCCGCTTTCACTTTTGTTTATATTTGGTTTCAATTTTATCCTCGAGTTTTGCTTTCATCTTTTTCATGTAACACTGTTGGGATTTCAGATCCTGCTGGAAAGCTTTCAGTAATTTTAAAACATTAGTCTCCTACCCTGCCTTTTTTCCTACCGTAGAATTATTTTTATTTTAGATAAATTTTATAAAATGCTGTCACAAATCTGGAATGCACCTGGGGGTAAGGGGTGTTTGATTTTGATTTTACAAATTTATATGCCACATCCAATTTTATTCAGTAGTTCAGTACTTTTCACTGGATTCATCTCTCAGCTGCATGTAAAGCACATTTACATGATTCAACAAAACACCTTAAAGAGCAGCCAGTGCACCAAATGCCCAAAAGCTCACATCATGCACCAAATGCACGTTATATATAGGCATGAAATGCACATAAAGACCTAAACTTACTGCTACTCAAACTTTTTAAAGAATTAGAGCATTATCATGCTTAGCTCAAGCTGCAGTTTGCCTGTTATGCTGTCAAGCCATGTCCAATATCAACAGAAATATTACAGTACAGACTTTGCCTCCTGTGCACTCACAAACCCCTCAAGTCCCGTGTACCCCTCCGTACACATCAAAAAGCAGAACTTCACCATATTTAACCGTAAGCAACACTTCCTTCTTTTGTGCTACACCAATGTTAAGCATGCGAGCCTTTACATTAAAAAGTACTTAAAATAATTTTACAGCAAAAGGGAAACGGTTACACAACATGCACTGTTACACGCAGTTCAGGTTAAAGGACAAACATAAATAATTTTGTATTTGCCGCAGCTTAACTCCATTCCTAACACCAGATACAAACCAAACCTGTAAAGGTTAGCTCAAAAACTATCAAACCGTAATCTGCTCTACTCTCTAAGTGGCAAGGATACGGAAATTACTACTTTCAAGCTCATCTTGAAAGTTAGCAACTTAAATAGCAACAACTTAATGTTAAAAATCATTTTAAAGTTAGAATTTAGTGCTGTACCTTGGGTGAAACAACATGCCACACGCAGGCAGACTGGATGCCTGTGCCTGAGCTGCAAAAAGACACAACCTCTGCCTTGTACTAAAGACCAATGAATGTTTGTCGCAATCTGCCCCCGAGCAAACAAAGGGGTCAGAAGATTTCCAGTATACACAAAGCTGGGCTTGCAGTATATTACACATTAAGAAACCAAACATTGCTTTAGTGCTTACCACTTCTTTCTTTTCTTCCTAGCTCATTCAAAAAAAAAAAAACAAAACAGTAATTTTTCACCAGCTTCCAAGAAATTGAAAACATACCCGGCACCAACTGGAAGAGCAAGTTTTAAAACTGTTTTACAGTCTAGCAGTGAGAAATGGGTGCTGTACAATGTATTAATTATGCTAGATACAAAACATCTAATTTTATATTTTTGTATATATGTAGATATATATGTGTACACATATCTGTTTGCAGACATTAAACTCTTAACTGTTAACACGCATTCCCTTCCATAAGTGTTAATAACTGTTAATTGCCGATTGCAGGTATTCTGACTGGCTATCTTAATCTATTTTAATCTTAACATGAGAGTTCACACATAGTCAATTTAAGGAAGAACCTTCCTGCAGTTCCAACAAAACTTCTGAAAAAAAACAAGGGGAAATTATTTAATTACACTTAATGATTTTTTTTTTCCCGTAATGTTATTCATACCTGAGGAATACGCAACTTAATAAATCTGTTCCTCTCATTCACTGCACTCAGAAATCTTTCTGGCTTGCTTACTTGTTGTTTTGCTTTTTGTACTTGTGATCTCGAAGGACAAACCAGAAAATGTTTTACACTAATTACAGTTTATAGCACCATAAGCTATAATAAAACTTCTGTAAACACTACCTTATGGTTTATGGCCTTGATATCACAATCGTTGTAGACCTTTGAAGAATGAAGTTTCAAAAGGGCAATCTTTACAAACGAGCCATGGAGATAAGTAAGAGCCACACGTGATTAGTTTTACTTCTTTACCTACAAATGGACCATGACTTTCAATAGAAGAGCAACAAAATAGAAACAGAGGTTTTAATCCTGCAAACATCAGAGGAATTTTGCTGGGGTACCACTCTCATGCAATGTTAAATGCATCCAGGATGCACTTAACCTGACCACAACCTGTGTCAGGTTAAAAAGTCCAGGGTAACAAGCACAGTTTCGACAGGATCATCACAGAAAACACTTTTTTGCTGGAAGTTTCATAAGATCTTGTGCCACGATTCACATAACAGAGGGCAATACACACAGTCTTGCTTCGCTGTGTTATCTGCAAACGGACCGTAGCTTATGCTTCTCCATGGTGAAGGTTTCTGTTTGCAGTTTTCAGCAATAATTCCTCATCAGCATCTGCAGTAATCTGTGGGCACTCAGTGCCCAAAATGTGATACTGAACTGTTCTGACTGCTAAGCTGCACAGCAAGTTTCTCTCCCACAGACCGCCTAATCGCTGGTGAACCCACGTGTACTCCCGACATACACCCAGTGGCCACGGACACCACAATTTCTGTACTGCAGCACAAGCACCTCCTGTTGTTTCAAAGCTGCCTCCCAACTGCTCTATTTGGGTCACATTTATCTTATTTGTACTGTCACCTATTCACTTTCTTCAGGACGCTAACGACTTTAAAGAACAACCCCACATCCTCTTCAATCACTTCTTTTCCAAGCTACTTACTCTTTCATACCCTTGATCGTCTTTGATGCCCTCCTCTGCAGCTCATCAACTTTCACTACATCCTCTTTGAGATGGGGAACACAAACTGTTAGCGCTGCTCAGGAGATGGGGAGCAACATGAATTTACAGTGGCATGATGGTGCTTCCTATTTCTTTTTTTTTTTTTACTCCTTCCCTAATAATTTCTAACCTGCCCTCTCCTTTCTTAGCCACCTCTGGGCACAGAGCTTGTTTTCCCATAGCATTATCTGTGCTGCATGGTAGTAAAAAGTCAGTTCAAACTTCATCCTTGTGTACAGAAAATTAAGACTGCATTCCCTTCCACAGGCATTACACTCACATGAAGACTGCATTCCCTTCCACAGGCATTACACAGTACGGTCTGTACTGAACTCCATTTGCAAACTTAGGTCTTGACTTTCAATATAAGACCCTTCTGCAGTCCTCGCGGTTCAGCCTCTGGGATTTTCATGCTCTGAATGAGTTAATACAACCAGCAAACTTGTCACATCACCACCCATCCCTTCCTCCATCAGCTGGATCGAACCCTTCATTGAACAAACTGACCATGACCATACGCCCCGGAGCAACCTGATCCCACCTTTGAAACTGACCCTGCTTTAAGAAGGACTCTTATCAACCAGACCTCAACAATAGCTCAGTGATGGCCTTTAGAGAACGCCAGAAGACTGGTGACGCACAACTCCTCCTCAACACAAGTCAGGCCTAGTCTTTGTCAATGTATCGCATTTATACCCTGTGTTCATTAATCCCATTCACTAATCCCTGGCAAACAAACAAGCAAACAAAAAAATGACCACCCCGGAGTTCTCAACCTCCCCAGAAACCTTGAAAAACTGACAGCTCATTTGTCATCTTCTATTCCTGGAGCACCAAGGGCAGACCTGTGCAACCAGCTGCACACAACAGGCAACGTTACCAGCGATTTTGTATTTTAAGTTCCTTCAAAACTCTTCAACAGGTATCCCCTCCTGCCATCTACTTCATCCTCAACGCTTAGTTCTCTCTTACAGACACTTCAATTTGGGAGAAATCCTCCAACGTGCTCACTCCTTAAAAAAAAAAGAAAAAGCCTCCTGCAAGGGAATCTCCTGAAACTCCTCCTCAGAGAAGCAAGGCTCAAAGAATGTGTTTTACTCTTCTGCTATGACTTTATCTTCCCTGGGCACTCCTTGTATGCATGGATCACTTATCAGCAGGCTTCCTGCTTTTGATGCATTTCAAAGAGGATTTACTAATTGTTTTCATGCCTTTAGCAACTTGTTCCATGACTCTCTTCGGCCTACCTTATTGTGTGTAACACAGATTTCACATTCTTTCCCACCTTTCCCATTTGAAGACACAGCTTTAACTTCTGAAAGATGTCTTTTTACTTCTGCTGAGCTCCTTTTTACTTTGCTTGTCTGCCTGCTCGGCTTGTTTGGCATTTCTGACAGCTACCATGGAATTGCTCTGAGCCTTTACTACAGCGCCTTTGAAGAACTACATGCCACCTGCAAGTATTGTACACTTTTGGCTGCCTCACACCATTTTTTTTTTTATCCTTGCCTTATGAAGATGTGCTCTGGAAAATTAAACGCTGCCACAACATCCCTTGGCTTTATTGCTCCTGACTAAGGACACTATGATCACTATCACATCACAGCTGGCTGGCATTTTTACCTTTTTTCTACCTTTTACCTTTTCCTTTTTTAATGTAAAATTCTGAACTTAATTCTTGCTGGCCAGGACCTTGTCCAGAGTTGCTTCCCACAGAGCACCCCTACAAGCTACACCTAGGAAGCAGGGACTTTTTGGCATTTAAAAAGTTAGTACCTGGGCAAATTTCATGTTGGAGCATAACATAATCCAGGTGGAGGCAACTGAAGCCTCCTATTATGATCTTATTTCCTACTTTTGTAGCTTCTCTACTCTCCCTTAACATATGGCAGTCATTGTCAACATCTCAGTTGGGCAGAGAGTCGTATAGCCCTCACCTCTACTCCTCCTATGCAGGCCCAGAACATCAGTTCACGAGATCCCGTGTTACTTCCCAAAACAGTTATTTCCTCTTTAGCAGAAAGCATCCCACTCCACGCACGTGCAAGCCACGCTGTCCTCTATGTCTGGCTCTACAGTGTCTGAGCTTCCCAAAAATTGCTGATACTCGAAGTATTTTATCACAGAGATGTTTCAATAGCAGTTTTAATACCACGGGGATGATGCTTCTCTTCGAAAGAAGATGTGTCATGGCAAATTTCACATTCTTCATCTGTCATCATTTCCCCACCATTTGGTTTTTAAACTTCCATTAATTTATACATAGTATACATAAAAAAAACACGTCTTAATTTATGGCATATACAGCCTAGCTGCAAATTTATTTACACAAAGTGGTTTTTAAACTTCCATTAATTTATACATAATATACATAAAAAACCACGTCTTAATTTATGGCATACACAGCCTGGCTGCAAATTTATTTACACAAAACCCATTCTTTTAATGCAGATTCTTTCTATTCCAATAATATTTCCATTTCCTCTTGAATCTTAGCTTTGCATCATTTTTCTCAGCCATGCATGATGATTCTGCCTCCCTCTCACTCCACCTGGTCCCACATATCAAAGACCCAACGGAGATTGGGGGTCTTTAACCCCCCCCTTCCCAGTAGCTTGTTACTTCTCATACCCCTTAGCTACCCCTTTCCATGTCAATGTGGCCTGTGATGAACAGCTCTTTGAGAGAGACTGACTTGACATCTTCTGTCTGCTGACCATCTGGGACCCCCAGCTCCAGAGGGACACCACCGGGGTCAGCAGATGACACCTCACCATGCCAGTACCCAGCTAAAGAACTGCCAAAGTGATACCCTGTTGAAGGAGTCGGCGCTCTCAGACCTCCCACCACCATTTACCAGGGACAAGGAACCGCTGCACACAAGGAGCATGGGAAGTAAATCCCCTGGGAGACATCACCAACAGGGGCCAGAGAAGGACGCTGATGCCTCCGAAGGGGCTGGTGGAACGGAAAGACTGCAGTTCAGACAGAAACCATCTGCCTCACCGATCAATTCTGCTACTTTTATAATTATGTCACCATTTCCGTATTAGGGTGAATTTAAACGTTGCTGCCCCACTCAACTCTCTTTTTATGGTACCGACACAGGCATTCGGCAAAAGTTATTATATGCAAACCCTTTAAGACTTAAATAAAATAAATATAAACTTAAAACAAGCCGTATTTCACCTCCAGAAACTGAGGCTGTAGTTTACAACTGCTCCTACATTCAAGAGACTGCCAATCTTCGCAGGATCTTAGCAGGGTGAACTGGGCTGTAACTGAGAACCACACACTAACTGGGAGCAAAGTTCTGCACTCCCCAATCGCTTTATCCGAGCTCCCTGTCAAAATAAACAAACCTCAAACACTCTGCTGCCTAGAACCGTAAGAAGAAGCGCTCACAGGAAGCAAAAGGGGAATTAAGGACCCAAATATCTCCGGGAACCTGGGCAGGATCTTAGCAGGGTGAACTGGGCTGTAACTGAGAACCACACACTAACTGGGAGCAAAGTTCTGCACTCCCGAATCCCTTTAACCGAGCTCCCTGTCAAAATAAACAAGCCTCAAACACCCTGCTGCCTAGAACCGTAAGAAGAAGCGCTCACAGGAAGCAAAAGGGGAATTAAGGACCCAAATATCTCCGGGAACCTGGGCTGAGGGGTAAGGTTCTTGGAACTTTGCCCCCAGACGTTGCGAGGAGCTCGGAATTGGACCCTCAGACACAAACAACTCACACACCCAGATACACTCTCT
>NW_015090868.1:6836631-6837530 GCF_001431845.1 Calidris pugnax | reverse complement strand
AAAGGCAGAGGGAGGGGGACGGGGGACCGGGGGGTGGGGGGGGTGAAGAAGAAGAAGAAGAAGAAGAAGGAGGAAGCGGCGAGGCCGCCCGGCGGCGCTTGGAAATCCCCCCGCCCTCTGCGCCGGGCCCGGGCCGGGAGCTGCGCCCCTCACCGCCGCCCCGGGGCACGGCAGCGGGGACACCGGCGGCCGCGGGGAGGAGGGGGGGTGAGGAGCTTTGAACCCGCAGGGGGAAGAATTCAGAGCGGGTCTAAGGAAACCAGTTCTTTCCCGCGAGGGCGCTCCCTGTCAAAATAAACAAACCTCAAACACTCTGCTGCCTAGAACCGTAAGAAGAAGCGCTCACAGGAAGCAAAAGGGGAATTAAGGACCCAAATATCTTCAGGAACCTGGGCAGGATCTTAGCAGGGTGAACTGGGCTGTAACTGGGAACCATGCACGAACTGGGAGCAAAGTTCTGCACTCCCCAATCGCTTTATCCAAGCTCCCTGTCAAAATAAACAAGCCTCAAACACTCTGCTGCCTAGAACCACAAGAAGCAGTGCTCACAGGAAGCAAAAGGGGAATTAAGGACCCAAATATCTCCGGGAACCTGGGCTGAGGGGTAAGGTTCTTGGAACTTTGCCCCCAGACGTTGCGAGGAGCTCGGAATTTGACCCTCAGACACAAACAACACACACACACAGACACACACTCTTCCTCAGTCTCCTCCATGGGAAGGCATCCAGGCCTCGGCCCTCCGCTCTGCCAACCGCCACGCAGCGAGCAAGAAAATAAATATTTTTTTAAAAAAGGAGGTTATTCTGAAAAATAAAAACCAAAACAAACCAACCCACCCCACAAGACAGAAGGCAGAGCGTGGCTTGAGGCTGCTGGGCTTCCAAAGGGCGCACTTGCTA
>NW_015090868.1:6801607-6836268 GCF_001431845.1 Calidris pugnax | reverse complement strand
AAAGGCAGAGGGAGGGGGACGGGGGACCGGGGGGTGGGGGGGGTGAAGAAGAAGAAGAAGAAGAAGAAGGAGGAAGCGGCGAGGCCGCCCGGCGGCGCTTGGAAATCCCCCCGCCCTCTGCGCCGGGCCCGGGCCGGGAGCTGCGCCCCTCACCGCCGCCCCGGGGCACGGCAGCGGGGACACCGGCGGCCGCGGGGAGGAGGGGGGGTGAGGAGCTTTGAACCCGCAGGGGGAAGAATTCAGAGCGGGTCTAAGGAAACCAGTTCTTTCCCGCGAGGGCGGTGTGGCCCAGGTTGCCCAGAGAAGCTGTGGCTGCCCCATCCCTGGAGGGGTTCAAGGCCAGGCTGGATGGGGCTTGGAGCAACCTGGTCTGGTTGAAGATGTCGCTGACCATGGGAGGGGGGACTAGATGGCCCTAAAAGGTCCCTTCCAACCCGAAACCGTTCTCTGAGCCCAGCAGCTGGGTTACTTCAAGAGAGAGCTCTTGGATTTCGACAGGTTTTTGCAAACTCCCATTGCTCATGGGGTCTGTGTGGAGACCAAGGGTGTTCTCCAGAATTTAGATCACCCCGGTGCAAACTACAGCATGTAAAACTGACGGAGGAGCTGTTCAAATATGTCCTTCCTAACCTTACCCATACATCTCCCTGCAGAGAACTTTGGGGTACCGGTGGGTGAGAAGGTGGACATGACCCAACAACGTGTGCTCACAGCCCAGAAAGCCCCCCCACACCCTGGGCTGCACCCCCAGCCCCGTGGCCAGCAGGGCCTGGCAGGATCTTAGCAGGGTGAACTGGGCTGTAACTGAGAACCACACACTAACTGGGAGCAAAGTTCTGCACTCCCCAATCGCTTTAACCGAGCTCCCTGTCAAAATAAACAAGCCTCAAACACCCTGCTGCCTAGAACCGTAAGAAGAAGCGCTCACAGGAAGCAAAAGGGGAATTAAGGACCCAAATATCTTCAGGAACCTGGGCAGGATCTTAGCAGGGTGAACTGGGCTGTAACTGGGAACCATGCACGAACTGGGAGCAAAGTTCTGCACTCCCCAATCGCTTTATCCAAGCTCCCTGTCAAAATAAACAAGCCTCAAACACTCTGCTGCCTAGAACCACAAGAAGCAGTGCTCACAGGAAGCAAAAGGGGAATTAAGGACCCAAATATCTCCGGGAACCTGGGCTGAGGGGTAAGGTTCTTGGAACTTTGACCCCAGACGTTGCGAGGAGCTCGGAATTTGACCCTCAGACACAAACAACACACACACACAGACACACACTCTTCCTCAGTCTCCTCCACGGGAAGGCATCCAGGCCTCGGCCCTCCGCTCTGCCAACCGCCACGCAGCGAGCAAGAAAATAAATATTTTTTTAAAAAAGGAGGTTATTCTGAAAAATAAAAACCAAAACAAACCAACCCACCCCACAAGACAGAAGGCAGAGCGTGGCTTGAGGCTGCTGGGCTTCCAAAGGGCGCACTTGCTACCGCTGGATCCGCTGAGGGCCGTACAGTGAGGGGGGGGGGGGGGGGGGGGGGGTTGGGCGTATCACCCATCTTTACCGGATAGTAATCTCTGCAAATTCCAACCACATCCCTGAAAAAAAAATATGTAAATATAGCCAGCAAAGGCACAGTGACAGGTGCAATACTGACTGTGGACCCCTGTTCTCATATGAAATCTGAAATTGTCCAAGCAGGTGAAGGACAAGAAGAAGATTTGTTTAATTAAAATTGTTCAACCACAGTGAAAGTAGCGACATTGAACTGTCTCTGATTAGCTGTTTGAGATAAAAGCTGTTGAGAAGAGGAGGCCAGGTATTCCAACAGGGTTTCAAAGTTCTTATTACAGCCTCAGGAACTCACGAAGAGTACACATCACTTTTTGGCCTGAGTGGACATGTTTTGTTTAGGAGAAAAGAAGTCACAGAAGAAGAAGAAGAAGAAGAAGAAGAAGAAGAAGAAGAAGAAGAAGAAGAAGAAGAAGAAGGAGGAAGCGGCGAGGCCGCCCGGCGGCGCTTGGAAATCCCCCCGCCCTCTGCGCCGGGCCCGGGCCGGGAGCTGCGCCCCTCACCGCCGCCCCGGGGCACGGCAGCGGGGACACCGGCGGCCGCGGGGAGGAGGGGGGGTGAGGAGCTTTGAACCCGCAGGGGGAAGAATTCAGAGCGGGTCTAAGGAAACCAGTTCTTTCCCGCGAGGGCGGCCTGGCCCAGGTTGCCCAGAGAAGCTGTGGCTGCCCCATCCCTGGAGGGGTTCAAGGCCAGGCTGGATGGGGCTTGGAGCAACCTGGTCTGGTTGAAGATGTCGCTGACCATGGGAGGGGGGACTAGATGGCCCTAAAAGGTCCCTTCCAACCCGAAACCGTTCTCTGAGCCCAGCAGCTGGGTTACTTCAAGAGAGAGCTCTTGGATTTCGACAGGTTTTTGCAAACTCCCATTGCTCATGGGGTCTGTGTGGAGACCAAGGGTGTTCTCCAGAATTTAGATCACCCCGGTGCAAACTACAGCATGTAAAACTGACGGAGGAGCTGTTCAAATATGTCCTTCCTAACCTTACCCATACATCTCCCTGCAGAGAACTTTGGGGTACCGGTGGGTGAGAAGGTGGACATGACCCAACAACGTGTGCTCACAGCCCAGAAAGCCCCCCCACACCCTGGGCTGCACCCCCAGCCCCGTGGCCAGCAGGGCCAGGGGGGATTCTGCCCCTCTGCCCCGCTCTGGGGAGACCCCCCTGCAGGGCTGCCTCCAGCTCTGGGGCCACCAACAGCAGAGGACATGGACATGTTGGAGCGGGTCCAGAGGAGGCCATGGAGATGCTGGGAGGGCTGGAGCCCCCTCTGCTGTGAGGACAGGCTGAGGGAGTTGGGGGGTTCAGCCTGGAGAAGAGAAGGCTCCGGGGAGACCTTAGAGCCCCTTCCAGTTCCCAAAGGGGCTCCTGGAGAGATGGGGAGGGACTCTGGATCAGGGAGGGGAAGCCACAGGATAAGGGGGAACAGTTTTAAATTGGAAGAGGGGAGATTTAGATTGGATATGAGGGAAGAACTTCTTTGGTGTGAGGGTGGTGAGAGCCTGGCCCAGGTTGCCCAGAGAAGCTGTGGCTGCCCCATCCCTGGAGGGGTTCAAGGCCAGGCTGGATGGGGCTTGGAGCAACCTGGTCTGGTGGGAGGTGTCCCTGCCCAGGGCAGGGTGTTGGAACTGGATGATCTTGAAGGTCCCTTCCAACCCAAACCATTCTATGATTCTATGATTCCTAGCCTTATCCATAGACAGTGAAGGAAAGGCCCCAAGCACTGGGGGAGATATGAAATGTCATCACAAA
Source organism: Calidris pugnax (assembly GCF_001431845.1). Taxonomy (NCBI): domain Eukaryota; kingdom Metazoa; phylum Chordata; class Aves; order Charadriiformes; family Scolopacidae; genus Calidris; species Calidris pugnax. The sequence goes on along the minus strand of NW_015090868.1, from coordinate 6,832,953 downwards.
AGGTTGTGTATGGAGAGAGAGAGGTGTGTACGCATCTCTCTCACATGCACACATATCTATACATATGCTGTATGTTTTTACATACATACATTCAGATAAGCAAGTGGTGTAGCTGCACGTGCACTAAAGAGACCATAATCACAGAATAATTTAGGTTGGAAGGGACCCATGGGTGTCAGGAATCCACTGCTTCCCAAAAAACTCTGGGGCCTAGCAGGTGGCTGTGGTCCACGTATGCAGCAGTGAAGAAGGAAAGAGCAAGGGAGAGGTTTTGGAAGCAAAGCAGGATGGTAAGATCAAGCATCTCCTCCAAAACTTGCCCAGAAACACTCACAGTAGGATGGAGAGATCCACACCGACGGGGAGGGACACGGGTCCCTGGAGCAGCTGCAAAGGAGCCACAATGCAGGGTCATATTCACATGGCAGATGCTCCCAAATACTTCCAGAAGAGAAGTGACCAGAGGGACTGATTTCCATGAAGCCACGGTGGAATGAGGATGAGGGACCTGGGACACCTGGCTTTGAATTGGCGTGTTGAGTGAATAGATGTGTGGGGAGGGGAGATGATGAGCAGGACATGGTGGTGACAGGACATAGCTTGTGTAGGAGGGTCAAAGTAGGCTGTGGTGAGTGAGAAAGGGGCCATACACTCCATGCCAAATCAGTTAACTCCAGCTGCTGAAGCTGAATTTTTATAGACTTAAGGTCTGACTATGAAAGTGATAATATTAAGATGGTATTAATGGCTGGCTGGCAAGGACGGAGGTGGTTACTGTGCCAGGTGTGAGCAGTAAAGCCATTGAAAGTGAGAAATTTCTAACCAACTTGTCCCCACTCAAAAAGAAGACCTTACAGTCATCATAATTTCCACGGAAGGATCGTTTCGGCGCTCGGAAACTGTCGCAAAGCTGGTGGGACGTGCCAGGATGGAGCACAACGGAGAACACGGGAAGGCTGCAGGGTCCCTGCCTCTGGCGGGTCTGGCCCATGTGCAAGAGAAATGGGAAAAACCCAGGGAAGAGCAGCAACGATGACTAAAAATATGGAGTGACCTCCATGTTAGAATGATTCAAGGATTCGAGTGACCAGGATGGAGAACTGGTAACCAAGAGAAAACGGCCAGAGGAAAGACAATACACATTCATGAGCGGAGAAGAGGGGGGGTAGATTATTTGCTTTTTTTTTTTCTAATATAAGAACTAGAGAGCACCAAGTGAAACTAGCAGGTGGCAGATTTAAAGCAAACAGGAGGAGGTGGATCTTCACGCGGCAGGTGATTAAACAGCGAGACATCCTGCTGCGAGGTGCCAAAAGTTAACTGGGGGGAGGGGGAGGAGGGTGTGTGACCAAAAAAGCACCCATAAGTGTTCACCGAAGAAAAAAAAAGGCAAACCATGGGGTGCTATTAAATGTAAAGACACCAAGGGTGCCTCAAGCAGCCCACTAAGCCATGAGTTCCTGAAGGGGCTAGAAGGTGTTTGGAGGATGCCCTTGTCCTAAGCCTTGCAGAAGGCCTGGCTGGGGGTGGCTGCAAATGGCTCAGGACATGGGAAAGTGCCCAGCGCTGCCCCAACACCTCCCTCCCTGTTTTTTTTTGGAACACTGGGTGGCTGCTGTCGTTTCTCATATGCACTTTTAATTAATTTGTTTTACAGAATGAGCCAGCTGTGAAAAAGACCATAGTTTATGTATCAGCAGATATTGTAGGGAAAAAAAAAAACATACATGCTTACCATCCTATTAATAATTTAATATGGCACTCGGAGGGCTGCTTATTCACGAAGCAGCAACGCTGTGAAGGACATTAATTGGTTTTGGTCAAATAAAACACAGTTGGCTTCCTTGAGAAGCACTGGCTGAGCCATCGAGCAGAATTTGCAGATTGTTCTTCCCATTCCTTTCCACCGCCTTCAGCTGGTCTCAGTGGGGCGCATTCGAGGCATTAACAGAGGCATTTCCCTCCACCTCTTCTACCATCACAAGTTCATAGGATATACCAGAAGTTAAATCTTCTGTGGCAACTCTTTTTTTTTTTTTTTGATGTTGAAAGGTAATGAGAATGGGCAGGTTTTATTTTCTAAACTTAACTTTCAGCGGTGACTCACTCCCTCCAACAAGAGACTTTTACCTCTCGTGACTTTGCTGTTTCAGTAAGACCTGGCAGCTTTAAAATCAGAAAATTTAAACCAGAAGCATCAAATATTTTGGCTGCAGAATTGCCAAAGTTTGCAACTTACTCTTTTATTCACCTTCCCTTAGGGATCCAGCTATTGGCATGGGTTGTTTCCATTAGCATCCCACCCTTCCTTCACAAAAGGTTCGCTATTCTGGCCTGGCCTTCATTTCTGTGAGAAAAAAGTTGAAAATGGGAATCCTTTAAGTTCCAGAAGGTAAATAAGACATCCGTGCTTATTTTTAAAGTTTAATAATATTTTTGAAAAGGTTAATGGTACTTATGAAATTTTCTGTTGTTGTTGCTGTTGTGGGGCTTCACACCATGGCGTTGACTGTACCATCATTTTGGTTCTTAAAACCCCCATCACAAGCACCATGACTTTTTTACCTGTAGAATTGGAGGAGTTGAATTTTCTCATGGAGTTGGGCCCCAAGCTTACATACTCACCAGCAGCCAACCTATCTATATTTTGGGTACGTTACAGAAGGAAAGCTCTCCAGCAGAAACCATGCTGGTAATTTGCATTACAGGCCAGTGCTTATCAAGAAAATAAATGGGTTGCAGGAGTCCTATAACTCTTGCTTTAATAATATTACCCACGTCTTCCTGAGTGCCTACACCCATTTTTAATCATGATGCACGGTGAAATTTATTTTCAGCTGTCATTTGTCCTGCGAAAAACATTCTGGTGCTGATGTAATCTGCAGCACTGATATTTATAGATACTACACAGTAATGGCACCTTTCTTATAAAAACAAACAAACAAACCAGCCAAAACAGGAGATTTCTGATGATAGTTAAGAAGTTAAACTATTTGCATATTGCTGTAACACAAATAATCACCCAAAGTATAATGGAAAAAATGTTGGCTAACACTTTAACAACTTGTAATTAATTACTTCTCTGACATCAGTTTTATTTATTGGAGGTTTGGTTTTTTTTTATTTTATTTACTTTGTGTTTATACTCTTGTAAATAAAAGGACTGTCTGGTCTTTGGTGTTTCATAGAATCATGGAATGGTTTGGGTTGGAAAGGACCTTCAAGATCTCCCAGTTCCAACCCCCTGCCCTGGGCAGGGACACCTCCCACCAGGTTGCTCCAAGCCCCATCCAGCCTGGCCTTGAACCCCTCCAGGGACGGGGCAGCCACAGCTTCTCTGGGCAACCTGGGCCAGGCTCTCACCACCCTCAGAGTGAAAATTCTTTTCCTAATACCTTATTAAAATTAATAGAAACTAAAGCTTGTTTCTCCTTTGTTACTTTTGCTGTGCCTTGGGCTGGACAGAGTGGTGGCCATCAGGAAGCATCTGCAAGCCATCTAACCTGCAGATATGGCTGGGTCTCTTCTTCCTTACTCAACATCTGGGGGGGAAAGAGATAACTCACTTAAGTACCAATGGAGCAAATATGCCCTTAAATGCAAGGACATGAGCAATTCCTCTCGAGTTCAGATTGAGGACCGTGGTTGGGGAGAGGCTCCCAGATCACCCTCTTTGCCTTTGTTTTGCCCAGGTTTCTTAACTCAACCTTTTTTTGGTCTTTCCTCCTTTTCTTTCCCGCTCTAAGGGCTGCAGGGTGACGTGAAGCGTGCTCAGGCTGCTTCCTGGGGATGTGGACCCCTGCCCGTTCCTGGTGGGGCTCAGCCCTGTTGTCTAGGGGGACAGAAGCGTGTCCTGAGGGTCTCCTCCCCACAAAGAGGGAATTTCCTTAACGCATTTCAGAGCAAATCCGTCCATGGGATAATTGTCTTCGGTTGGGTTACGCCAGCGGGGAGACCTACCCTTGAGAGGCTTAACAGGGTGTCTAAATTAGCAAGTTCTTCTCAGCTCTCATATTCCAGCTGTGCTGATTGCTGAGAATTTAGATGGTGGGAGTGTTGCTTTGTTTTCGTTCGTAATAATTACAGTAATAATTACAGAGAGCTGTTCCAGGATGGAAAAATCTATTTGCTCAGAGCAGATGTCTGAGCAGTAACTTCTCTAGCTGGCAAAATAAAACTTCTCCAGCAAAACTAAAAGCCTCTTATGCTTTCAGTAGAGGCAAGTGTCCTCATGAAGGTGCTGCTTTATCCAGCCCTTAGCGAATTTGGTCAGAAAGAGCCAAGAGATAAAATAAAAACCCACGACAGACATTTTTTTTCTACTAGGGATTTATATATATAAATATATATATATGTGTGTGTGTGTGTGTGTACCTTCATGATCGTATTGGTCTGGCTGCACCCAGGTCTTCCAGGAGGACAAGTAGGTGAGGAGAGCTTGTCTTCTGCACCACCAACATATATATGATGGAGAAGAACACCGTCGAGGGCCAGAGTGCCTGTTCCTTTTACCTGTCCCCACTTCTACTTGGTGGCAGGACTCCAGCCCCTCCTTCTGCCAGCTCAGCCGCCGCACACAGTTAATTTCCTTTAGCAGGAGAGAAAAGAAGGAACAAGGAATTTTCTTAACACCAGCACTGGGCGACGGGTTTTTGGTTACTCACCTCTCTTGGCCCTCGCAGCAAATTTTAGGGAGGAAAGCAAAGCCCTTTGAAAACACGCACAGCATCTTGACATTTCAGGGCTGGAGCGGAGCTTGGCAGAGGGAACCTGGAGAGGAGCCAGGCTGCTTCAGCAGATCCTACCTGAAAGTGATCCTGCTCAGCCCTGCTTTAATGGAGCGTTTCGCTGAAGTGGAAGCTTTTATGGCAATTTTCCCAGTGAAACTGAGGTAGAATAAAAAGATAAGTGATATTTCACCTATTGGCTTGACAAAGCAGAACAAATACTTTCTCTTCTGGATAATAATGAGATATTAAGAGCTTTGCTTCAGACCATGTGTAAACACAGGCTTTGATTTATTAATTCAAAACTTATTTATTATTAAAATCAGGTCATTTCTCTTTGTTGAGGGGGAAGGGACTCCTTCTCTCTTTTCACTTTCTGTTTGTAGTGACTTTTCAGATACAAAGAAGACTTTCCAGGGACGCTCATTGCAGAAATGCTCACCAGGCACATTCCCCCATCAATCACCATCCGGAGCAGACAATGCTCTTCCATGAATTCTGCCAAGGTCCCATGGCTCTGGTGGGGAGAAAGGTCCCACCTCATACTAGGAGTGCTTTCCTCCCTTCCAGAGCTGGAGGACGGGAGGACAGAGGGACCTGACCCACCTGTGGGACCTTCTCCACCCATTGCCTTGGCAGATGCTCCCACATGTGGGAACCAGTGTCCCACCTCGCGTGGTCCATGACACGTGCTGGGCAATGGGGATCAGCAGGGACCGTTGCCCAGTTCAGGAGGTGCTGGGATGTGGCCACCTCATCAGCCCCCTCAAGGTGCCAGTAAGGGAGTCCCCTGCTCAGGAGGTCTCCTACTGGCAAAACAGGCAGTGCCCTCTGTGCTCCCCCAGCTCATCTCTGACTCTACGTGCCCAGGGGGGCTACTTAAATATAGCTCCAGCCTTTCCTCTTTGGTGCACTCCCCAGCTCATACTGCAGCACAGCCTAGGTGACAGCCCAGCCTGACTCAAAAAAACCCAACCAAACAAAAGAAGAGCAGCCAATTATAAACATTTAGTTTAAGGTTCTTCTACCTTAAGTTCAAATGGTCCCCGCAAGTTGCAAATCTCTTTCCAAGTCAGCACCCTCTTTGAAGCTTTGGCCCTTTTGCCTTTCCTAATCAGTGTTTAATTATTAACAGCAGAGTAATTTTTGGGTAATGAATCCCATCTGCTGCCTGCCTGCATGTATTTGGCCTGGCAGCACCCATCTCCTCCAGAGAGCTTCTCTGGAGCCTCTGCACACCCAACTCTCTGCTCCCAAAGCAAGAGCAGATGCAGCTTCCCCTGAGCGCAGGGAAGGAGCTGAGGCTGAGCTCCTCTCTTGCACCTTTGGTGGTGGCCCGTTGAGTCCAGCAAGTTCGTTTTCTGGAAGGAGGCAGCTGGCCCCGCTGAGCTGTTTCTGGAGAGCAGTGACTCATCTCTCCTGCAGCCCCTCGCGCTGCACTTCTCTGTCGACGACTCATTTCTGTCGCTCGTGGCCGTTGCCCCGCTCTCGGGTTTGCTAAGCCCCCAGCAACCCAGGGGGGACAATCAGTGTTGGAGGCTGAATGAGAAACCTTTCATGGCACAGTAAAAGCCAACATCAATTTTAAGTCATCCGTTCCCAGAATTTGCCATCGCTACTGGGGTGTTGGTGGGACATATTTAAGGGGGAAACTGTCTTGGGGGACCCGAGAAGATGCTGGGTTGGTATTTGAGCGCAAGGGATCACAGAATGGTTTGGGCTGGAAGGGACCTTAATGATCATGGAGTTTCACCCCCCGATGTGGAGGACAGGGACACCTCCCACCAGACCAGGTTGCTCCAAACCCCATCCAGCCTGGCCTTGGACACCTCCAGAAATGGGGCAGCCACAGCTTCTCTGGGCAACCTGGGCCAGGCTCTCACCACCCTCACAGCAAAGAACTTCTTTCCAATATCTAGTCTGGACAGGGTTGCTTTATCACTTTAAAAGCGAGCGGTGGTGGGAGGGGAGGGAGGAGGAAGACTGCTGGCTATTAATAGAGAGTATGAGTAGGAGCTTTATTTTGAATGGTTTCTTTAATTAGTGCCATGCAATGCAGAAGCAAGGCCGGCTGGCCAGGCCTCTCTACCTGCTGACTTCCCCAGCGCAGATCAGAGGGAGGCAGAGAGATAAAACCCCATTGTCTTGCAGGGGAGTTCTAAACAGGCCAAGCTAAAATGCCCAAATTAAAAAATAACCGGGAGATCAATCAGCTTTGATCTTCAGAGAGACAGTCTCTGAACGTGGGCTGGTGGAGTCAGTGCCAGCTCAGATTCAGGATATTTAAGTTACCTTCCCAGCCCTTACCTCCCCGCCGTGAGGTTTCCCCATTACTCTTATTTCTCTCAGACTTTGGCTTTTATGTCCGTGGGGACGATAAGCTCCCGGAGATAACAGCTGTCTCCTTTTATTCAGTTTTACAGTGCCTGGTACAAACATGTCTCTCTTTCTCGGGAGCCCCGCTCTTTTACGGTGCTACAAGAAATAATATCGCTCTGTACAGCAGTTCTGCCGTAGCACAATATATTTGTACTTGTGTTTCCAGTAGCTCAAAGAAATAAAGAACAACAACAACGACCAGCATCAGCTATTTAGGGGATTTAAAGTTAGGAGAAGGCTTGTTTCCTTAGCTCTGCCTGGAGAAGAGTAGGACCAGCATCAGCTATTTAGGGGATTTAAAGTTAGGAGAAGGCTTGTTTCCTTAGCTCTGCCTGGAGAAGAGAAGGAGAGAGACCTTAGAGCCCCTTCCAGTCCCTAAAGGGGCTCCAGGAGAGATGGGGAGGGACTCTGGATCAGGGAGGGGAGCCACAGGACGAGGGCGAATGGCTTAAAACTGAAAGAGGGGAGATTTAGATTAGATACAAGAAAGAAATTCTTTGCTGTAGGGGTGGTGAGAGCCTGGAATAGGTCACCCTGAGAAGCTGTGGCTGCCCCATCCCTGGAGGTGTCCAAGGCTGGATGGGGCTTGGAGCAACCTGGTCTGGTGGGAGGTGTCCCTGCCCAGGGCAGGGGCTGGCACTGGATGGTCTTTTAAGGTCCCTTCCAACCCAAACCATTCTATGATTCTCTGTAAGTCATGACGTGACACCTGGGCCCAACTGGACTGCAGAAGTACACTGAATTAATATGACTATTTTGAAAAACACAGCTCAAGATGCTTGTGGTTACGATTTGCCTATTTGCACCTTGCTTTGAATAATTACATGTGGGGTGGCAAAGCCTCCCTGTAATGGAAGAAGAAAGGAGATCTCCGCAGGAATGCGTGTTTGCCTGCCCAGGGCAGGGGCTGGCACTGGATGGTCTTTTAAGGTCCCTTCCAACCCAAACCATTCTATGATTCTCTGTAAGTCATGACGTGACACCTGGGCCCAACTGGACTGCAGAAGTACACTGAATTAATATGACTATTTTGAAAAACACAGCTCAAGATGCTTGTGGTTACGATTTGCCTATTTGCACCTTGCTTTGAATAATTACACGTGGGGTGGAAAAGCCTCCCTCTAATGGAAGAAGAAAGGAGTTCTCCACAGGAATGCGTGTTCCGGGGCTGATAAGCAGCATCCAGCCCCGCAGGAAAGTTTTGGTGCGCAGCTATCAAAATAGCAGAGGTGAGGGCAGAGGGAGCTGCCAGGCACAGGCACGGAGGCAGAGCTCCTCCTTTCCCAGTAAAGGAGTTCTATGGGAATGCTGACTCACCTGCTCCCTGGATAATAGAGGTGGAAGAAAGAAAAAAAAACCAACAAAAAACCCCCCAAAAACCCAATGGTGGAAGAAAGAAAAAAAAACCAACAAAAACCAAACAAACAAAAATATATGTAATTTCACGGCACTTTACTTTTCCTCCCGCACCAGCACCACCGTTTCACTTTGTGGAGTGGATCTGGCTGAGGAGTCAAGAGTTCTCTGTGCTGGAAAGCCTTATAATATTCTACCTTGGGCTAGATATGCAAAAGCCTGATAAGCAGGTGTTAATAGTTCCCAGCCAGCTTCAAAGAAAGGGTAATGTTTCATTGCTTGGCAAGCCTGGGCTCAATGTGCATAAACCAGTTGTAAATAGTTTGTGGAATAGTTGCAGAGCACATTTACACAAAAACTGTTAGCAGATCAGCTGGTGGTGTCTGCACAGGCTTCCCCTGTATTTTCCAACCCTGTATTTAAAGTTTTCATCACGTTATCTCCCCTCTCTTCCCAACTGGGTGGAACCTGGTTCCCTAAGAAGAACATTGCAGTTCATCTCCAAGTACTTGGTCTCCCACAGGTGCTGGTCCATGGCCAGTTATCCAAAGTGGTGTGATTTTTACTGCCCGACCCTCTCACCAGCAACATCTCTCACTTCTTCCAGCGAGAAGTCACTGCCTGCCCAGTTGAGCGGCTTCTCCCCCTTGGCCAAAGACAAACACTGCTCCATTAAATGGTTTCATGTCCAAAAGGGAAAAGACATGGAAGGTAGCTCTGGGAGGAGCTTCATTACTTGGCCTATTGTCCCATCTGATCACTCATGTCAAGTCCTTTAACTTCACCATTGTTCCTTGACCCAGCAGCATGGCTAAACCATAACATGAACTGAAAAAGAAGATCAAGATGTCCTATTTTGTTTTCTCCTTAAGTCACCAGCTCTGGGTTGTGGTAGTCCTGATGAGCTGTGGACATGAGAAAGGCACACGAAGACAGGTTGCTCAAAATGCCCCTTTCTCCTGCTTTATTAGTGGTTCTGGTGAAAGACATCACCTCTCTCTACAAGCCCCATGCTGCAAGGTTGCTCCTCATCTCTTTACCTCTTCTCCTTATCTCCCCTTCTCCCACTTCCCACCAGAACTCAGATGCTGTTGCTTGCACGTGGAGCTGCTGGTTGTTTTGCTCATTGAAAGAAATGCCCAAAGGACAAAAGCCACAAGGTTTGGAGGGCTCATTGAGTGTCTGTCCTCACAGGACTCCTTCTGGCCAAAGGGCAACTGCTGTTACTCCATGTTTATGGTAAATTGGGAACGGTGGAGGCATGGCCCTCAGCCCACAGGGCTTTTTGGATTTTGGCAGGCCCAAACCAGCTAATCCCAGCTGGAAATTAAACCCTTGGAATATAGCAAGCCCCGATGCACTGCCAGGTACCCCAGCAGTAGGACTTCTCCCTTCTCCTCACTACCCAGGTGAGGTTGGCCGGGCCGCTCATGCCTTAAAACAACATTGAAAATCCTGGGCTAAGTTCTCCTTGGTGTGTTTCTTTCTCCCTCCCCTGCCCGGCTCTGGATCTCACTTTAGCCTCCTTAGATCTGCATTTCAGTTTTCCCATTTCCCAACCCAAATCCCCGGGGGACCTGAGCGAGTGGAGTTGCAGGAGCGTTGCCCTGGCTTCTGCTACTGTCCCTCGCCGGCGCTTCCAAGACGTGGAGCCTGGAAACAGGCAGCTCCAGCTCCTTACGCCCGCAATCAGTGTTTGGAGTGTTTTGCAACGTTTCGCCAGATGGTAGAACAAACGCTCCTCTGTTTCAGAAAGGAGGTAAACGGTGAACTGGTTTGCAGATACCTTATCTCCTGCAGTTACGGAGGGATGGGGACAGAGTCAAAACAAGAAGCTGGAGGCAGAGGGAGCTTCCCTCTGTGGTTTGTTTTTTTTTTTTACACATTTTCAACTCGTATCTTTGAGTTCCAGGGGGTTGTGACATTTTGCTCCCGTCTTTTGCAGGGCCCTGGCACAGAAATGACTCATTGCTCAGTGCCAGGGTCTGCATGTATGTCCACGCTGGAAATTTCATTTCCCAGCTTAAGTTTGACACCACTGTGGTTTTCTTCTCCTACTGTCATGATTCAGCTGATTGCAAGCAGTGGGGCTTTCAGCTTGAACCCAGAGTAAAGCCAATGGGTGATTTGGCTCCCCCATGAAGCCCCCCAGTGTTTCCTACTTGCAACCTGAAAAGCAAAAGAAAGGGGGTTGGTTTATTAGGGTTATTGTCAATCCTGTGAAGTGTAGGTTTGGTTTTCTTGTTAAATCACCTCCAGCATTGAAAGGAATGAACCCCAGAAGGTGGTGCTCTCTTAGCAGCACTTTCACTCTGCTCAGCTGCACACAGGTTTCCACACCAGGTGGATGTCTGGGGTGCTGGAGACCCCCCACGATTGAGTCCTGTGTCCAGTTCTGGGCTCCCCAGTTCAAGAAGGACAGGGAACTGCTGGAGAGAGTCCAGCAGAGGCTACGAAGATGATCAAGAGGATGGAGCACCTCTCTGATGAGGAAATGCTGAGACACCTGGGGCTGTTTAGCCTGGAGAAGAGAAGACTGAGGAGGGATCTCATCAATGCTTATCTAAAGGGTGGGTGTCAAGAGGATGGGGTCAGGTTCTTCTCAAAGGTCCCTGCTGACAGGACAAGGAGCAATGGGCACAAGCTGGAACACAGGAAACTCCATCTCAACATGAGGAGGAACTTCTTGATTTTGAGGGTGGCAGAGCCCTGGAACAGGCTGCCCAGAGAGGTGGTGGAGTCTCCTTCTCTGGAGATATTCCAAACACAGCTGATCACATTCCTGTCCAACCTGCTCTGGGTGACCCTGCTTTGGCAGGGGGATTGGACGAGATGATCTTCAGAGCTCCCTTCCAACCCCATATCATTCTGTGATTCTGTGACAATTAGTGTGAGGCACCAAATCACCCATGGCAGTTGTCACTGCCACCCTCTCCCCGGTGAAGAAACACGTGCACCGGAGTCATTTGTTCTGATTAGTTTGGAATTTGGGTTGAATTTTGCTTTGATTTTGGTTTTCAGCCAGCTTTCCTAAAGATAGGAGGCCACATCCTTGACCACGTTTTGTCAGTGCCCCTTCTCCCTGGCCCTCAGCATCCCGGCTGCCACACGGAGAAGAGGGGCAGAGGAGCTGAGATGCTGAGGTCCCCCTTCCAGGAGAGCCATGGGCACTGGCTGAGGCAGGCAGGACCCTGCAGAGCACCCGAAGAGCCTTGAGAGAGGAGAGCTCACCCCTTCGCACACGTGGCATGAAAGGAACATAAACAGGAAGCATGAAGCCACAGGAAATTCAACGACTGAAGTTTCACCGTTCATAGAAGCATTATTTTCTCTTGCCCCATCGCTATATGTCGGCAAAGAGCCTTCATTTCCTCCCTCTGCCCAGACCTTGGGTAGGAAAAATGTAGTCCCTTTGGGTTCTGGGTCTTTAGGTTCTGCATCCCACGGTGTGACAGCCTGGTAATGCCCAGGCCCTGGGGATTCAGAGCGGGGGATGCTGAAGTCCAGCGAGCCTTCATTTCCTCCCTCTGCCCAGACCTCGGGCAGGAAAAATATAGTCCCTTTGGGTTCTGGGTCGTTTTAGGTTCTGCATCCCACGGTGTTACAGCCTGGTAATGCCCAGGCCCTGAGGATTCACAGCGGGGGATGCTGAAGTCCAGTCCCAGGGACACGGCTCCAGCCAGAGCCTGGGGAGACCGGCTGGATGGGGATGTTGTACCCATTTAAATGGGTTTATGGAGCTTGGCAGCTGGGCAAGCTGCTGCTGCCACGCTGTGCCTGCACTCAGGTGTTGGGAATGAGACATCCTTCAGTTGCTCTGTGTGTTTTGGTCACCAGGACAAGGCTGATTGATTGATAACTGCTATTTCATTTTGAAGTAAGGGAGAGAAAATAATGTGCTTTGTGGCATCTCTCAGAGCGCTCCTTTTAATCCTTCAGAACATTCTTTTTTCCCCTGCTTCTCTCCTTGAAGTTCTCCCATCTATGAATTACACAGATGAGCAGTTTTTCTCCCAAATCCTCCAGCTTTCACCAATGAACGAGGGGTGCCCCACACTTCTCCTCTTGTCCTGACACACCTCTCCGTGGGGATTTCTTTATCCACAGACACAAACCCCACTCCTTCCCCTGTGCTGCTGGCTGAGGGACCCACTCTCTGCTCCATCACCATTCTTCTGCCAAACTGCAAACCAGGTGGTCCTCAGAGGCAGGACAGAGAGGAACCTGAAGCTTCCAGGTCCGTCCATCCTGAATAATATCTGAACGATATCTCCTTACCTTCCAGGGCATCCATCCAGCTTCGACTCTTGCTCAAGAGCTCCACACCTTGGCCACCGCCAACACTTTGCTGGGGCCTGGCACAGGTGGTTTTCCCCGAGGACAGCTTCCTGGAGGTGGCTCTGCTGGTGGCTTTCCCAGCCCACTGTTGGTCATCGCCCTGCTCCTCTGCCATTCTCTTCCAAATACGGTTTTCTGGCACAGCCTGCTTGTCTTTGCTGTCAAGGCCTCTCCTGGTCCCCATTGCCCACCGAAGCCCAAGAAGTGGCTCCTCTGCTTTCTCCTCAACTCCCACCCTGATTCACAGGATTTAAGCCGGGCTGGATGGGGCTTGGAGCAACCTGGTCTGGTGGGGGTTGGAACTGGATGGTCTTTAAGGTCCCTTCCAACCCAAACCATTCTGTGATTCTATGATCCATTCTATACCGATGCTCTAGAGCAGCATCCTGCACAGCTCCTGGCATCTCTTCTGAAATCCCTGCATCCTAACTGCAGGTTGATACCACTGCCTTCCACGCTGCCCAGCTCCATCTTCTTGCCTCCTTTTCCTGCCCCACTGGACCTGCCTGCTGTTTCCTCCCCTTTCCTTCACTTGTGGAGTCTTTGAGGCTGTGAAGTTTGGGGCTTTTCAGGTGGCAGTAGCTTTCCTCTGCTCACCGAGGTAGCACAGGTCCAGCAGCAACTCCTGCCCAAACTCATGGTTGATAGGATTGGCCTTTTCTGGGGACATTTTGTGCCCATCTCATGATGGTGTCCTCTGACCTGCTGGGTCACCCACCTCTTGCCCTTCTCCTTCCCTACTTCCCTGGCCCTTTCCTTCTCCCAAACTCCATCACATGCTGCCATTTGAACACAAATCAGCACCAACGGTTCACCTGCAGGTTTTTACTTCTCCTATTTGGGGCATTCCCCTGGTTTTAGGGTTTTGCTGGTTTACTGTTTCTCCTTGCAGGTCATTTTTTAGCTCTATGGTTAAGTCCATGCCTGGACTATCATCCTTTGCAGCAACCATCCTCCTTCCTCCTTAATTTTCTCTGCTCCCCCTTGTCCCCCCTTGTTTTGTAAGCCAGGCTGCTTCCTCCTTCCACCCGCCCCCCCCCCCCCCCCCCCCCCCCCCCCCCCCCCCCCGCCTCTCTGGGACCTTTTTCTGAGCATTTTTTTTTTAGCCACTTCCCTTTTTTTAGGCTTGCCGTGTGGCCGTGGATGGCTGAGGGTGTCCAGCATCCCGGGCACACACTGGAGTAACCCTCTGCTCCCAACCGCCTGCCGCAGCACATTTTAATCTCATCAACAACTGCACAAACTATTTATAATCAGCTCTCTGGTTACATTCCTAAGGTCAACGTCCAGGCTAAAAGACTCAGGGTGGCTGATACGCCACTGCTGCAGAGCCTCCTCTCCCCCAGAGGTTTGTGGAGCTGCTGGGCTGGATTTAAAGGTGCCCATTGGAGGTGCCACCTCTCTCCCTGGTCCCCCACCTCGCTGCTGCTGCTCCTCACGCTCCTCCTGCCCTCCCTGGTGTCTCCTGTAGAGTTACCTTTGGGGAAAGCTGGTCAAAAAGTGCCTGTGTTGACATGTCCCAGCAGGTCAACCCTGCAGACCTGTTACCCCAGCAGGGTGTCCCCAGCTCACACAGCCTGCCTCTGGCCCCAGGGGGGTTGTTGAATGGTTTGGGTTGGAAGGGACCTTGAAGATCATCCAGTTCCAACCCCCCTGCCCTGGGCAGGGACACCTCCCACCAGACCAGGTTGCTCCAAGCCCCATCCAGCCTGGCCTTGGACACCTCCAGGGATGGGGCAGCCACAGCTTCTCTGGGCAACCTGGGCCAGGCTCTCACCACCCTCTGGGGTACAGCCCTTGCAACACCCACCTGGGGACCAGAGGCAACGATGCTCACCAGGCTCCTGTCCCTCCTTGCAGCCCAAGTTCTCAGCAGTAGGTGGCCATTGTCCTGCCATCATCACAGACCCAGGTCACTTCGAGCAGCCAAGCCACCTCTCATTTTTTTAACTGATTGCAGCACGACACAAAACACCACTCTTTTTCCATGACTGACTTACAAGAGTAAGCCAGTGCCACCCTTTGGGCTTACCTACAGAAACCCAGACTCCTGTGGCCACCAAGTCCTGCACAGCACTGGCCCTTAGAGCTGGTCTACAGAGAGACCAGGTAGCCCCTCTACAGCAGGGAGGCTCCTACATCACATGTGGCCCCAGGAGGATTGTGGGCACAAAATATGGGGATTAGAGAAAGTGGGGGGGAAGAGTCTGGTTTTCATTTCACCCCCAGGTGCTTTCACTCAGTAGCATTTCAGCAAACAGCAGCTATGAATCATAAGGCAGAGGTGGTACCAGCTCCCCTCGTGCTCCTGGAGGCTTGGTAAAGCTGGTTCCTTCATCTGATGTTTCTCCCATAGATCTCAGGAGATATTTTTTATCATAATAGTGTCATATAATCTTATGTAGACCCTATCCTGGGCAAGAAGAGGTTAACCAAGAGTTATGGACTCTTGGGTGAACCTATGTCTGCTTTCAATGTTGAGCCTGAAGGGCAGAGAGACCACAGCTCACTTTTGGGGTTATTTATTGCCTTTCTGAGGTCTCAATAACAGGCAGGCTGAAAGGAGAAGGCCACATGGGTGGGGTCACCAGTCTTACCAGCAGTCCGGCCAATGGGACCAGATGTCAGGTGAGGAAGCCATGGTCTCCCAAGTGCTCAGCTGGGCTCAGGACCTCCTGCATCATCATCATCATCATTATCCTCATCACCTGAAGGTCAACCCTCACCCAGAAAACTCATAGCCTCAGCTGTGGCGTGCATCATCATTATCCTCATCACCTGAAGGTCAACCCTCACTCAGAAAACTCATAGCCTCAGCTGAGGTGTGGTGGGAGAGCTGAGCATGGGGAACCAGCTGAGGATGAGGAGGCAGAGAAGGGTGAAGGGGCTCTGCAGGAGAACCACTCTGTCCCGAGGAGGTACATCTGCCTTTAACTGACCTTTTTGCATTGCATCATGCAGGAGAGGCACGGGCTGTGCGTTTGAGGAAGCTGCTTTTAGCTGAATGGGATAAAAGGGAACACAAAATGTTCTGGGTTTTGTATCAGAAGTAGCCAAGGAGAGAAAGAGGAAATGCTTCTTTCTGTTAAGAAGGATCCCACAAATTTAAATCCCCCTGTAAGTTAGTGTTTGGTATTAATCATGGTTCTGTATCGAAGAGCATAAATTGCACAGCGTTGCTTGTTCCCACTGCTTTCTTTAAAAGGTCTGTGGTGAAATAAATAGAACCAGTATTTTTTTAATGGTCATGGAGTACTATGAGAGTTGCCTTCATCCATAGGTACATCTTTGCACCAGATACTCTCAAATCACTAACATTACTAAAGCTTTATGCACGTGCAGGAAAAGCTGTTATCTGGTCCTCCTTTAGAGGTGGTGAGACATCTTGGTATAGCCTCTTTCTGTGTAGAATCCGAAGCCAGGACGACCTACCAGATCATCAGGGTTGGTGTCCTACACACCCCATGCTACTGGATTTCTCTGGGCAGGTCCCTATGGAGCTCACCACGTTCAGCCTGACCAAAACATGTTGGTCTTGTGTGCAGCTGGCAGAGGCTGAGCTTCCATGGCTGGTCCTCTGACAATGGGGACTCAATCCAATGCCAAATCTTGCCTGCAAACTCTGAACAAAACCACTTCTTCTGGAAAGCAACTGCTGTGAACCACGTTTTCTTTTAAAGCACTTTAATTACGCGACTGGCTTCATGACAGAGCATTCTGGTCTCTAGCAAGAAAAAAAAAACATTCTGTTTCATTTGGTTGGAAAATCCAGGTCTTAATTTTTTTTCGGTTGTGATTATCCAGGAAAATCCCAACATCAGCATTCCATTTTTAAGACATAAAGATAAAATTTAAGAACTTATGGGGCAAGTTCTTCCCTCTGCTTCCATGATGCAAGTGAAGCAAGGTATTGCGCCATCCTTCTGCTTGGAGACCATCCCCACAGGCACGGCAGGAGCTTTTTTGGGGGGGTTAAGTGGATTTTTTGTTTAATTAAACATTACAGGGCTATCAGTGGTACGGCAGGGATCTGCAGGGGGAGATGCTCCATGGCTGGAAGTGTTCTCTGGGTAGGTCTCAGACAGCAAAGACAACACTTTTTGCCTCAAATTTTGCCGATTCTGGTTTACTCTGACACACAGTGAGAAGGGAGGTTTTCCTGGGAAGCAGAATGTGGAGTTCAGGGATGCGAACCCCAGGATGCAATAAATACCTCCAGCCGCCAGACAGCAGAGATGCGAAAGGGCTGCTTCGTGCAGGAGGCTTTTGGTTTTGCTTTTAACTGAGTGATGAAGGTGAGTTTTGGAGATCATTGTGCTATCTGCAGTGACACCCCGTGGCAGCGAAGCAGAAGTTTATCTCTCACCCCCCGCCTTATCTCCAAAATACCATCCCTGAAAATCGAGTAGCGTTCCTTACGGGATATGAGGAGAGGAGCCTTTTGCTGTTACTGTTATAATTTAGCCATCATTATTCGTACGGTTAATATTTCTAAAAGTGATTCCATACGCATACTGCCTCACTTGGGCAGAAAATAAGAACTAAATAAATAAATTTATGTGAGGTTATGGTTAAAAATATAAATTGCATATGATTTTAGAGTAATTTAGTTTAAAATGTAAGGAGACACCACATATACTTCCCAGAGGAATGCATTAGGGTTGGAACAAGATGATCTTTAAGGTCCCTTCCAACCCAAACCATTCTACGATTCCACAAGTATGTATTTAAAAAGGGTTTTGTAACTTGTTAAAAACCGTATCATTATAGAATCACGGAATAGTTTGGGTTATTTAGGACCTTTAAAGATCACCCAGTTCCAACCCCCCTGCCCTGGGCAGGGACACCTCCCACCAGACCAGGTTGCTCCAAGCCCCATCCAGCCTGGCCTTGGACCCCTCCAGGGATGGGGCAGCCACAGCGTCTCTGGGCAACCTGGGCCAGGCTCTCACCCCCCTCACAGCAAAGAATTTCTTCCTGAGATCTCATCTAAATCTCCCCTCTTTCAGTTTAAAACTGTTCCCTCTCCTCCTATCACTCCCCTACCTGATCCAGAGTCCCTCCCCATCTCTCCTGGAGCCCCTTTAGGGACTGGAAGGGGCTCTAAGGTCTCCCTGGAGCCTTCTCTTCTCCAGGCTGAACACTCCCAAATTTATATTTTGAGTAATTTGCATGGGTTTTCTTCTGCTATGGAGCAGAGTACCGAAAGCGTGGATTCTGATCTCAGGGACGGGCTGTTTCCATGAGAGTGAGCAGCATCACTGTTTGACTTGCCTTTTAACAAAACCATATATGAAAAACTCACTCTGAGAGGGGGGACTGAGAGCATTCATGGTGAGGACTGGCTTAGCCAGGAGGGAATGCTTGACCTGGTATAAACCAGGCAGCACGAACTGCCACCCCAGTTTCAGCCTTTCATTTTCTTCATCCTTCCATTACTTAGCTTGATGTGTGAAACCTCCATGGTTCTGGTAGCTTTTCAAGTCAGCAAAACACTAAGGTTAGGCTTTTTAATAGCCTTTTGGACATGATTTAACTGGTGATGCCGTCAGCCATGCAAATATATGTATCTTGAGGTGAAAACACAGGCTTCCCAGCTCAGCTTGGAAACAGCAGCCCCATCTGGCAGGAAGGTCTTCCCCAGGGAAGCTATGAGCTGTTCCCATCAGTTCCTATATTCCAAACTGTGTAACACTTTCATGCAAGTGTTTTCCCTCAGCTTTTCACCGCTGGTCTCTGTGAAGGTTTCCATATTTAACACACCAATTTCCTTCCCCTTCTGGAAAAAAACCTAACAGTTGCCTCCCTCACATTTCAGATGTTTGTTGGGCTTCCCAAATTGCTTTTTTTCAAAAGATACATGTTAGGAGAAAAACATACCAGGCTGTATCCAGCAGCCCAAGAGAGGTAATGTGCCTGCAGCTCCATAGAATCACAGAATGGTTTGGGTTGGAAGCGACCTTCAAGATCAACCAGTTCCAAGCCCCTGCCCTGGGCAGGGACACCTCCCACCAGACCAGGTTGCTCCAAGCCCCATCCAGCCTGGCCTTGGACACCTCCAGGGATGGGGCAGCCACAGCTTCTCTGGGAACCTAGGCCCTCAGAGCAAGGAATTTCTTCCTGAGATCTCATCTAAATCTCCCCTCTTTCAGTTTAAAACCATTACCCCTCACCCTGTGGCTCCCCCAGAAGCGTGGGTTATAAATCTGCCTGGAACTGAAGTTTCAAACAGTTAAAATAGACTCAGCCTCCCTCACAAAACACTTCGACAAGAGAGACAAGATCCCTCATAGACAGTCATCAGAGAAATCATCTACAATGTTTAAAATTGCCTCCTCTGAGTAACTTTTGAACCTGCACTTCCCGTGTGTCAATCACTATTCATATTACCTGGCTATATGGGATACAACACCTTAAAGCAGCTTCTTTTCCACTTCAGGTGGTAAGACAGATGGGGAAGACAAGGGAAAGGAGTATTTTGAGAAAAAGGGACATAAAGTTAAAATTAATTTGCAAAAGCTGTCCAATTTTTAACAAATAATACACATAGAAAAGCACGATACAATTTAGGAAACAGTATTTAATTTAAGTTAAAAAACCCCAAATGCCTCTGGAAGTGAACATCAATTTGCTAACATTGTTTATCTACACAATTTAAGAGAGTTTTAAGTCTCGTTTTGCAAGCACTCTATAGTCATTTACCACTCCATCCTCCTCTGATCTTACAGAGACTGCCACAAGCTGAAACATCAACAAAGACGTTTTACGATTTTGTAAAAGCCGGTTCCACAAAATTCAGAGTTGAGGTATAAATTTACTGTTTGTTAACATAATTTAGCTAAAGTCTTGTAATCAACTCAAATGATATCAGGGTTAAGAAGTTAAATTTCTCCAGCACCACAAATCTGGGTTTCCACAGGGTATGCACACAGCACAAAGCAAACCTGGCTCTTATTTATGGCCAGAAAGAGGAAGCTTCTATTCTCAATTGTCTGCTTTCCTTTTGCCCCCATTCTCACAGCCCCAAATGTGCCCCAACAGCTCCCCCCTCGGGAGCTGCAGAGAGACATTTAGGGAGACTGGTCCCTTGGTCACTCATCTTCAAGGCCAGAATACAAAATGTACTTTGAAACAGCTACTGTGTTGCTATAATTGCTTTACCTAATACTCCATATGAAAAGTTATAAAATGACCCAGAAAAAAAAACCTGACTGCATTCTAAATACTCTTCCTAATTGTATGTAAAAAATGAAGTGGCTGTTTTCCCCAGTTGATTCCTAAAGTTATAAAACCAGTCTAGGTTAGTTTATAACCTAAACTTTAAGAACTGGAGTTAAGAAGAAATGTAAGACAACACTGCTATCATATTGCCATCATTAGTGAACGTATCAGGTTCTCAATCTCCTTCCTATTGGCAAAGAGACAGAACCAAACTATTTACAAGAACTGTTTCTTTTCTCTGCCCCTTCTGTGAAGTGAAATGTAGCACCAAATAGATCTGATAAGTGATCTGATTTTTCCCCAGTTTGCTCTGCCTAATTTTTTGAGATACTTAGAGCAGTACTTTCAAACTTGCCTTCCTACCATAGCCAGACTATGTTTTACTTCTAATAACGGACATATCTAACTTTCAGACAGTCATTATGCCACACGCAGTAGTGAACAGCAATTCAGATTCAAAAGTGGTATTCCGTACTAACATTGCATATAAATTACAGATAAAAACATGAACTGAAAAATTCCAAGGTGCAATTCGTTTAGGAAGGGAAGTAAAATTCTTTGGTGAGCATCGAGACAATGCAGGGAATCTGCTTCTTCGCGTTAAAATCCTGGCGAGTGGAGCAGGACTCGTATTCGGCCACTCTGCGATTGACACGAGTCAAAATCTGCATGAGTTCCAGTTTCCTGGCATGTTCCTTCAGCATCTTACACAGGGACTGGATAAACCAGGAGCCTTCAGCTGCATTCCTCCAGGAGTAATAGCCTGTGGCAGAGAGAGAGGTCAAATTGATCAGATGGAGCAAGACAGGGCGGGAGAGCGATTAGAGGAAGCGGTCACCCACCGACTGGAAACAGCTACAAATTGTCATTTACAATATCGATACAAGCTGATATCTAGACACAATTTGTGGAACAAAAATTCCTTTGCAAGTCCCACCTGGAGCTGTAGAATATGCATACAGGAAGTCTGCTTCTACAGGTATTTTCTGGCACATCGTTTCCTCTGATCCACTGTCTGTCTCAATGCCGGAGTCTAATTCTGTCCCTCTACAAGCCTATTTGGTAGAAAGAAGGGAAAATGAAATTAAAAAAAATAAAGAAATAAAGGCAGTAATCATTATCAAAACACTGGGGGTTTGTTTGGGTTGGCTGGTTTGGGTTTTTTTTTCATTTTAAAGACAATAATATCCAGATTAAAAACTGGCAAAAATAACAATTTATATGTAATTTCCATTAGATAGACTCAGAAGAAAAGTAACTAGCATTTATTTAAATCAACTAGACAGTTTGGTTAAGATGTATATTCATTCAAAAGTGCATTCAGAAACTCACTAAAATATTGGTTACTGTTCAGAAAAATTTTACTTCATTTATACAATTAAGGTAATGTGATGGCATAGGGCAGACTGTGCCACTTTTAGACCTGAAAAGAATCTTATTCTCCAAGTAATTCGATTTAAATCAAATTTAGAAATAATTAACTTTTTTTGCACTAATAATTAATGGGATTTTTTTTTTTTTTTAAGTATCCAGCTGATTTGATGAGAGTTGTTCAGCTGCACATCACCTGAATGAAAAAGAGCTTGGGTTTTCCTGCTAAACTCCTGCACCTGTCCCCTCGGAAAAGGCTCGTTAGCGCTTTCAGTTCCAGAGGGCCATCCGTGCCGTAGATTAATCCTTCCTCGCCGTGGCTTAGCAACACGCAAACAAAACTGCTCCTCTTGCTGTGATCCTCTTCAGACACTTGAAAGAAAAAAAAAAAACAAAACATTGGATGTTTCCAACGTGAAGGAAATCTTTGGGAATTAATTCCCATGGTTAGAAACCTCCAACCAGTTTTCACTTCTGAGCAAAAGGAACCTGCTTACTTTACTTCAGGAGGTTGGACACAGAAAAGCCCTACCCATTCTAAGACACAGCCACAGAACGAGGCCAGGAATAGCAGGAGGAGACAAAGAGGGTGTTCCCACAGTGTCTCCAAGTCTGAAAGGTCCACCTTGCTCATGCAGTAATGGGGAACAGTCTCATGATCTGGGATTACCTGAGGGCTGGAGCCCCTCTGCTGTGAGGACAGGCTGAGAGAGTTGGGGGGTTCAGCCTGGAGAAGAGAAGGCTCCGGGGAGACCTTAGAGCCCCTTCCAGTTCCCAAAGGGGCTCCAGGAGAGATGGGGAGGGACTCTGGATCAGGGAGGGGAGCCATAGGACAAGGGGGAACGGTTTTAAACTGAAAGAGGGGAGATTTAGGTGAGATCTCAGGAAGAAATTCTTTGCTGTGAGGGTGGTGAGAGCCTGGCCCAGGTTGCCCAGAGAAGCTGTGGCTGCCCCATCCCCTTCAAGGCCAGGCTGGATGGGGCTTGAAGCAACCTGGTCTGGTGGGAGATATTGGAACTGGATGATCTTTAAGGTCCCTTCCAACCTTAACCATTCTATTGTTCTGTGACTGGACTGAAGGGAAGTTCTGAGTCTTGGGAAAGGATGGGGAAGTCCCACCTCTCATTCCAGAGAATCTTTACTCCTCATCTGTGACTGGACTGAAGGGAAGTTCTGAGTTTTGGGAAAGGATGGGGAAAGCCCTACCTCTCATTCCAGAGAAACTTCACTAGTTGGACTACACAGGAACTGAGTGCAGCATGAAAGTTCTTACTGCTGCAGGGATCCAGGTACCAGCATTATCCCTCTCACTCTTGCCCTGTAGCAAGGTCTAGAAAGACTTTTCAAGCCTCAGAATTCTGTACTTGAACACATTTATGTTTGATATAAAGTGTTTATAGATTTGTATTTTTTTGCATCTTATGGTATGCAAACATCAAAGAACAGAGATTCTCTGATGTCTTTTGTTGCCAGACACTGTGGGGATGGTACTTGAGGACCAAGATGATTCTTTTAAATACATGAAAAGATACAAACATAGTTTAGAAGAAAGGATCCAAAAGGAATTCTCAGTGGGAAACTCAAGAAGAAGCAAGAGTTTGCAGATGAAAAGTGTAGCAATCCCAAAAGCTCTGTTTAGAGCTTGCCAAAACACTTAATTTCTATTCTGGAAAAACACTGTGGGGATGGTACTTGAGGACCAAGATGATTCTTTTAAATACATGAAAAGATACAAACATAGTTTAGAAGAAAGGATCCAAAAGGAATTCTCAGTGGGAAACTCAAGAAGAAGCAAGAGTTTGCAGATGAAAAGTGTAGCAATCCCAAAAGCTCTGTTTAGAGCTTGCCAAAACACTTAATTTCTATTCTGGAAAAACTGAACTATTTAGATTTTTCTCAAGTGATGCACACTCAAGCATTTCTAGAATGTATGGTCAAGCACTGCATCTAGAAGAGTCAGGAAAGGCTGGTTTTTGGGAATCTCTAGTTAAGACTGCAGTCTGTAGCTTACATTGTCTGTGTGGAGGCCTTATGGCACAGGTAAGGCAGAGACCTTTCCGCTGTCAGCAGACAGGCTGCACCTATACTAATAAATTAACCATTCCTGGGAGCATTCTCTGGCATAAACATTAACTGGCACTAAACCTACACCTATGTTAGCAAACACGTTTAAAAGAAAAGAAAACAGGCTTGCTGCAGGCTAACTGGCTGGTGGGAAGAATCCCTGGAAGACTTTTACTGTTGAACTGTGAGCTGGGACAGTCTGGGAGAGGGCTAGTGGGGATGAGCCACAGCCATGCCGGAGAACTTCCCAACAGTTAACTAGAACACACCATATTCCAGGGCTACAGGTAACTCCAGGCACCATTTAATTTACTGGTCTAGATGTGGCCAAGTCCAAACAAAGCAGGACAAACACAAGCAGTAGTATAAAGCTGTCACTTGACAGAAGGGTGTTTTGTTTCACGAGTCAAACAGAACACAAGTTGTTTCTCTAAAAGAGTCATTCAGTCCACACGCTTGCAGTTCTGGTCCCTTGATCAGACCTCCCCCCGGATCAGGACACCTCTTGGGCCAAACCACTCAGCACATTAGCACAGAACCCCTCTACCCAATTAAGCAGGTTTCTTTCCAACTCACAGAGCTTCAGTGATCCCAGGGTCAGAATATAAATCAGTCTGCATTTAAGTTTCAGCCTTTTTTCCAGCCTTCTTTAGAAGATGAGAAAGGATACGGAGACAACAGTCATGGCACAAAAGATAGAGAGACAGCAAAGATGAATAAACATAGAAATCATGATGTACATGTCATCCTTAGCAATAAACCACTGGTAGGTGTGAAAGACCATCTAGAAGAACCATGGAAGAAGAGATTTGAGAGCTAGAGACGAATTTGGAAACAGTAGTTGATTTAAAACACACACTGAACGTATTATTACTTACCATTTTTCAATACTTTATAAATGTCCTCGCATGAAAGATCATTGTTGATCTTTATTTTATATCCCAACTTCATAAAAACTTCTCTGACACTTGCAGCATCTGCGTCTGTACCCGAACGGGATGACATCCCTACATAAGAGAAATGTATTATTTTTTTTATGATTTAGATGGCATGGCCTGATTGAGCCAAACTCTTTTCTCATTTATACCTCTATCAGTTTGGAATATTGTTCCAGATGCACTCTAACAGAAAAAGCATTGCACTGTTATACATGCACACCATCGCCTTCTCTCTTTACCTCCACTTTAGACTCCTTATTTTTATATCTATCCATCCATATAAAGACAAAAAAAAGGATTTCATTTGCAAAAGAGAAACCATCACTAAAAGGTAAGACAGACTTTAGCACCTACCAATTTTTCTCCCCATTACTGCTATATCCTAATGTCTTCCCTCTAAGCATATTTGGAAGGATGCACTGAAATGAACCACACTCATTCAAACTATTTAATTTTACATTGCAATCAAAACAGGTCTACATATTTATTTCTGAAGAGTAACACATGCCACTAATTTATCTAAATTAAGGAAAAAACTTGAAAATTTAAAAATGGTACCCGTGTGTTTGTGGAAGTTCTTGTTGTTTATTATTATACACTGCCCCATCTCTGGATAATCCATTCTATAACTGTATTCTGGCAGAATTCCAGAGTCCATCGACTTGCTAGGAGGTAGGTTCTTCCTGTATAGAAATCAGACAAACTAAGTACTTGGAGGCCAAGATCAGCTCTCAGATTGTAAATCTATTCTGAATTTGAAACCAAAAGTCATATTACCACTGAATTTCTACAAGAAAACATTCAAAACCTAGAAAATGACCAAGACTCCATACACAGCTGTAATTCTGCCTTAACAAGCACACCAACTACACCACCTCTTGTGACTCTGCAAGAGCTGTCAGTTTTACTCAGTGTGTATCTGTTGAAGTCAGTATGGATTTTCTCATTTAAGCACATGGGTAAGTGGTTACAAGATTGGGGGGCGCTGTCATATGATATTCTACAAATAAAAAGTTTGTAATGCCCTTAAATCTAATATTAATTGACATACTAAAAAGAATGACTTCAGAAACAAATTAAGTTCCCAGAAAGCATAATCTGATGACAGGGTTACACCAGCGTAGTAACTGGCCGTCACTAGGAAGAACAGACCTGCATTTCCTCCCTTCCACCGTTGTAAATGCCTCTCACACTTCCACTTCTGCACACATAACCCCACAGCAGGTCAGGTCAAGCAGCTGAATTGGTTGCCACAGGTTTAGGTGAGCATTATCACTTCCATGGCTCTCGCCTTCTGTTACAGCCCAACATTTCTCAAAACTTAAATTGAAGACTTAAACCAGAAGTTCCTCACTTACCCTTTGGAACCAGGAATAGATTTTGCATCTGTCAGATCTTCCCCTGAACGTGGTCCATCTCCTGTGTCTGCCATTATGGCTCTCAATGATCAGCTTGAAAACATAAGAAAACGGAAACAGATGACAGTTCATTTTCATATGAAATACTACCTTCAGATTGCTCAACATTTGTTAGGTTTCCTTAAAGCCTTACACAACCAGAGAGCAATTTTTTAGAATTATAGAGAAAACAGGAATGTTAAAAGGTGTTAGCCACACTGAATAACTTTAGCCCAGGAGTACTAGTACTGGTGGGCAAAAAATAACATTTCTGAGAAATTCCTACATATATTTGAAAAGAAGAGCATGAAATATTTTTCTAAATTACTGCATTCTAAAACAACTCTGGGAAAAATAGTCTGCAGATCCCTGTGACCAAATCATCGAAAAGGCCTACAAAAAGCAGGATAAGAGACAAACAAATTGAAAACAATCTTTAAAATATTGTAATGTCCGTACATGCATTAGTAGCAATTTAGTATTATGAATATTGTGTCATATATGGATCTCCATAAGACCGAAACTGAAATCTAAAACCAAGCTACACAAGTTATCGCATGTGTGCAAAGACTAACACAGATTAGATTTTGGGTCATAGTATTTTGAGAAATAAAGGATTTCTCTGCATTCCACTTCAAATGAAACATCACTGCGTGCATGTGAAGGTAACTATATAATATATATAAATAATATATATTATATAAATAACATAAACCCACAATGATATAACTTTAAATAGTTGATGAAATAAGCTCTATGCTGTGGGCTGCTATTTACTTTTGATCAGAACACAGGACAAGAAGTGATGATGGATACCAAGCCAGACATCAGTTTAAAAGCAATAAACCTCCCTCCCAATTACTCTGTCTGTACTCATGGGACACATTGCCACAACTTACCTTTAACTTGGGATCCAAAAAATGATTAACATCTTAAAGTTAAATCGTCAGACAAGACAAAGTAATAAATGCTCAAAAGTGAAATAAATGCTTAGACCTTAAGAAGCAAACAAGGCACTATGAGGCAAGAATTTTAAAAAACTTACTTAGCAGATGTATTTATGGTAAATAGGGACGTATAAATAACCAGACCAAGTAGCAAGGTTTGCTGGTCCAATATGATGAATATTCTTAGTTAAGGCTTAGGCTCATTGGCGGCAAACTATATCTGCCATCCTACAGCACCTTATTATTATTATATTAGGTCTTTTAATATCTATTCTCTACCACAAACATCCCTTTTCTGCGTCAACAATTACTGATGTATCAAAAGCGCGACTCTGGGTACGTATAACCCTTTATCTTTCCTTGTTTCTTAAAAGACATTTACTTACCCTTTCAGTGACTTCAAAGGATCTTCAAGGTTACTTGGAAATACTTTTCCGTGTATCTTGGAGCACTGATGTAATTAAAAAATCTTCTTGCTCACAAAACGGTATCACGTAAATTTGTAGCACACTGGAAATTTTCTGAAAACCAAATTACAGAAGTATCAAATAAGCTTGGTATTTTAGAAATAAAATTTCTAAAATATATTATTGCGTTACATTCCAGAAATTCACTTTAAAGACAATATCATGGGGCAGGAACTACATCTATGATGCTGAACCTGCCTGCCTAGCACCATGATCTGGATTCATTCATCCTAACTTCAAATTCTAATGTCTTAAAAGTTCCCAATGTGAAAAAAGACGAGCACTTCTCAAAGGTAATTCAAGTGCCTAAGACCTGTAGCATGACAGGGGCAGGGAGCATTAGCATTGACAACAAAGTCTTCTCTAGAGTGACAATTTGTGCATCCATCCAGCTGTAACTGAAAAGCAGAGCTGCTGATCCCTGGCAAGTGGAAAGAACGGCTTTCATTGACAAGAACACTAGAAGTTCCTCTTCTCCAGCAGAGTCCAGCTTTCAGGAGTTTCTATGCCTCTTTCAACCCTGTCCCTAACACAATCATCCTTGGCTTTGGTTTCCAGCTTTCCTGACCTCCCAGCTCAACCCTTTTTGATCAAAACTTTATTTCGTAGGAAAACATCTACCCAGACTGGCTCATAATTCTGATGCGACTCAGGCTGTTCCTTCTTCTGGAGAAGCACAATCCAAACCCTTCACTGTGGCTGGGATTAATAGGAGAGACAGGGAAATGGTTAACTTTCTTCTTTGCTTGTTCTTTAATGACAGTAATGAAGAATCACACCATATAAAAAAAGCACAGTATCACTTCCCAACTCCATTTTCAAGCCAGCAGGTGTACTAAGTGTAGCCCGTATCAGCATGGAATTCAGCTTCTGCTAAAACCCCAGGTGTTCATCCCAGCTGTCTGGCACTGGGAAGATCTGCAGTGCCAGTGCTGCAAGCACCAGAACCAGTTAGTGCAAACTAGTAAATATGTGCCTACCTGAGCTGTGGTCGCCCCCGAGTATCATATACACCATGCCATTAGGGACTGGTTTTAATAAACTGGCAGGAATAACACTGGTGAACAGGAGAAGATCAAGTAGGCAAACTGGAGACCTAACAGACTGGGATCTATTGAATTCTTCTCTAACACCAACGTTAACCAAGTTGCAAACAATAAGATCTTCAACACTTAAGTGACCTTAAATTAAAACTTATCTCCTTTGACCCTTTTGCAACCTTAAAACTGCTGTCCTTGATCCAATGCCAAAGAAACACTGAAATTAGAAGTAGCCGCCAGCAAACCCTACAATTACAATGAACTACAGTACTCTGTTTCTGAAAAAATTAAAGCACATTTTGTAACACCATACCATAAAAATATTTCTTACTAAAGCCTTTTCAAGCCTAGGTCACGGCCTACAGTTTCAGTTGTTTAATGGTTAGAACCTACTGCATTCTACTGCATCACAACTGGAGCTTGTCTTTACAGAAGCCAGAGAGATACTGAATTAAAACTGGGTATCAATAGTTAGCTATTTAAATTACACATGCTTTATCTTCAGAATAGAATCTGTAACTCACCTTCAACATCCATCAATTTCTGAGCACCTTAATGCACCAAGTCACCTGCACTTCTTTAAAGAACAAAAGACATCCACAAAGGGATGTCTGTTGTGTTGCTAGGCTCTCAAACACACGTCTTATTAGGTTTTCTGCTCTAAAGCACCAGTCAGGGTAACAGCAACGCTCTCTGGAGGACGGTGCTGATTCTAACAGGCTACTAAGGATTGCCTCATCTTGGTTTAGGTAATGCAATGATGTCATGGTCGGTCATGCAGAATACCCATCTCCCTGCAGACAATGATCTCATGCTGTCAGGGATAGTGGCGGGGAAAAAATCAGGACAATGCATTAAGAATTTATTTTAAATTGTTATTCTCCCCCTTGATATTCTTTTCCCTGAAAGCTTAGGTAAGACAAGCTTTTCACTGTAAGGAAACTTAAAAAAACAAGTAGCTGAAATCAGCAACAGCATTTTTCTAATCTAGCAGAATATGTTCTGTAGGTTTCAGGAAGCTCATTATACAATATTTTATCTTTAAAAAATAGAAAGTTTTTTTTAAAATCCTATATAACAGAGATAGCGAATATAAAGATGATGCTACAATGATCTTTACAGGTACCAAAGAGTAAAAAATAAAGTGCTTCAGAAAGATCCAAAACTACTACACCCAGCAAGCTACCAAAAATGACCAAAGTCTCTCTGTATAGCAATAAAAGCAAAAATGTATTTTGCCTTATATAAATGCAGTTGTTCCAATGCTTTTCTTTTGATAGGAAAATTATAAATAAAACAACGTTTATACTCTTTTCCAGCCTGGATTCACTTATTCTACCTGGACCTACTGAAAATACATTCATATCATCACATATCATCACTGCCATAAGAACCACCAGGTTTCTTTTTGAAGCAATTATATATTCGAATTGTGAGCCAACGAGGCAAATTAACGACCCAGTGATAAAAATAATACCAAAGCTTCTCAGACAGGGAAGGAAGCAAATAACTGAATAGTCTCTAGTTACCAACTGTATCTGGAAATATGCAAACCACAGGAGACAAGACAACACATGCTCAGTGTGTGTCAGCTGCTACAGAGCAATGACTGTAGCAGTATTAAAATACACATCCAAAAGAGAAACAAGTATCGTAAAACATGTCCTAAAAGATTAGGAAAGGGCACAGTTTTCCACCTCACATGATTGCAAGAGAAAACGTCAAGCAGTCAAAGCAGTTTTGGGTTTTTTTCACACATGCAAATATATATGTGGAACATTGTGCTACTAATGTAGCCATGCAAATTTCTTATTTTCCATTCTACCACGTATAATAATAATAATTTATAATTATCTAATTAATAATGGAAGGAAAATACAGAAGCTGACTGTATGAAAAAACTACCATTTGTATTTTCTTTGGGGCCTTAAATGACATACTGCTACTATTAAATACTACTGCTACCACTACACTGATGGAAGCGTGCCAGTACTGTGACAGCCCTTCACATTGCTTCTGGTCTAGATGAGATCTTCAGAAAGCACTGCCATGGGGCCAGCATTCTGATCTTCCAAAAGCAAACAGACTTTCAGTTAGTCAGCACTAATCTGCAAAATCAGTGAGACCTGAAATTATTCTGAGAGCAGACTGGACCCTTGGTTATTAATTCACCTCTACCTATTAACCACATCACCACTGCAACAGGAAATAGCCCCGTTGGGCTCCTTACTGTTATGGGCAAGCCTAGCGAGAAACAGAATCATAAAATCGTTTTGGTTGGAAGAGACATTTAAGATCATCAAGTCCAACCGTTAACACAGCACTGCCAAGTCCACCACCAACCCATGTCCCACGACTAAACCATGTCCCTCAGCACCACATCTATATGTCTTCTAAACACCTCCAGGGATGGTGACTCCACCACTGCCCTGGGCAGCCTCTTTCAAGGCTTGATAACCCTTTTGGGGAAGAAATTTTTCATAATATCCAGTTTAAACCTCTCCTGGTACAACTTGAGGCTGCTTCCTCTTGTCCCATCGCCTGTTCCTTGGGAGCAGAGACCGACCCCCCCTGGCTACACCCTCCTTTCAGGGAGTTGTAGAGACCGAGAAGGTCTCCCCTCAGCCTCCTCTTCCCCAGGCTGAACACCCCCAGCTCCTTCAGCCTCTCCTCACCAGACGTGTGCTCCAGACCCTTCACCAGCTCCGTTGCCCTTCTCTGGACCCGCTCCAGCTCCTCAATATCTTGTAATGAAGATAATTAAAGGATATAATTACCAGTCGGAGGGTCAAAGACTAGATTACCAGCGCCATCCTTCAACCTCGCAGGGAACAGACCGACACCACCCCATCCAGGGCCGAGTTTAAAACTAAAGCTTTCTTCCCCTCCTCCCTCCCCCCCCGCTCCTTTTGTTTAGGCAGCTTCTCCACAAAAACAGGCTTAAACGAGCAAATTGTCTTGCCTTAAGCTGCAGGGAGAGCGAGCCCCTGCGCTCTCCATGAGGGGAGGGCCCGGCGGCCGCTCTCCCCCAACCGCCCGGGAGGCCAAGCGCCGCGGCGGGGGGCGAGCCCACCCCGACCACCGCTCGCCCCGCCACCGCC
>NW_015090868.1:6730315-6801502 GCF_001431845.1 Calidris pugnax | reverse complement strand
CGGCACGGCCTTCAGGCGCCAACGGCGGCAGCGCGCGGGCTGCGGCGGTGAGTCGGTGGCCGCTGCCTTCCCCCTAATCCCCTGCCACCCCGATGCTGTGCCCCGCTGTGCCGGGCGGCTCCCGGGCGTGAGGGGGAGGTGGTGCGAGGATGAAGCGGGGCTGGGGCGCCATGGCTGAGGGGGTCCCTGGACATCATGGCCCAGGGACACAGCACCATGGCTGAGGGGGTCCCTGGGCACCATGGCTGAGAGGGGTTCTGAGCGCTCTGGCCCAGGGGCCAATGCCATGGCTGAGGGGATGTCATGGCCCAGGGGCACTGTGGCATGGCTGAGGGGATCCCTTGGCATCATGGCCGAGGGGTACAGTGCCATGGCTGAGAGGATCCCTTGGGATCATGGCCCAGGGACACTGTGGCATGGCTGAGGGGATCCCTTGGCATCATGGCCGAGGGGTACAGTGCCATGGCTGAGAGGATCCCTTGGGATCATGGCCCAGGGGCACAGTGCCATGGCTGAGGGGGTCTCTGGGTGTCATCGCCAAGGGGCACAGCACCATGGCTGAGGGGGTCCGTGGGTGTCATGGCCAAGGGGGACAGCATCATGGCTGAGGGGGTCCCTTGGCGTCATGGCTGAGGGGCACAGCGCCATGGTTGAGGGAGTCCCTGGGCACCATGGCTACGAGGGGTTCTGAGTGCTCTGGCCCAGGGGCCAAGCACCATGGCTGAGGGGGTCCGTGGATGTCATGGCCAAGGGGGACTGCGCCATGGCTGAGGGGGTCCCTGGGCATCATGGCCAAGGGTCCCAGCACCATGGCTGAGGGGGCTGGGCCGCCATGTCTGACAGAGGCTGGGGTGCTATGGCCAAGGTGTCCAGCGCTATGGCTGAGGGGGGAGGCCTGGGCACTATGGCTGAGGGGCCCAGTGCCATGGCTGATGGGTCCCTGGACACCATGGTTGAGGAGACATGTAGACCTTGCTGTGGAGGACTGGGCCCCTCCATGTGCTCTGTCACACAGGGAGGGGCATAAAGAACAGGGGCCTTTGGCTGCCGTTCTGCGCCGTGTACCCACCTCACCACCCCTGTGGGAGAGCCCACGCGAGGCTGGTGGGGTTTTCGAGTGCTGAGCCTGTTGCGTGATGTTTGACTTGGTGTAACTCAAATCCTGTTGTTTTTTTTTTTTTGTCTTCTGTTTTAGTTCCTCTGCGCGCTGAAAAATCATACTTTTCTGACAGAATGGTGGTTTATGAAGGTAATCACCATCTGCAGTAATTTGTGGGGATGGTTAACACAATCTTGCAGATTTCAGCGAGCTAGATAAGTGTGAGTGTAGCGGACTGTGTCCAAGCAGGACCTTCCCCTTATGGTGGGGTTTATTCCCCACTGCTGCATGAGGAAAGCTTGGACATCATAGAGCCAATCGACAAATGCCTGCTGCCCTGCCATCCAGCCTCACACAACAGCCCTCTGAAGCTGAGGGCTAGTTTCAGCTTCACCACCAACTTGCAGGTCAGTTAGTTTCATATTTGTACATTGACCTTTGGTAGCAGGAGTCAGAGTAAGTTTAACATTAGAAACTAAGTTTTCCAGCGTCTCACAACAGGCGCTAGCCTGTTTTTTTGAGGTCTTATCACGAGGTCTGATATCCTGCATTTTGCACAAAAATCCTCAAAGCTTAATTGTAGAAGCTACTTCTACTGGGAGCGCAAGATGGAAATTTGATGCTCCTTGTTTTTTTGAGGGAAGATGAGTGGTGTTGTCAATATGTCACAGTCAGCTCAATGTAAAGACAACTAAGCTAATTTTCACTAATGTTAAGAAACTTAGCACTGGGGAGAAAGTTATTTAACAAGTTCTTCTAAGGCTGAATCAGTAGCTGGGAGAAAATCAGCATGAATTCTGCCATAGAGCTATGCTGCATGATACACACAGGCCAGGAAAACAATGTAATCACAGTATTTTGAGCAGGGGTTGATTTGCATGTCTAAGCTTGGTTTCTCAGCAGGTGTGGGTAGTGTGTTTTGGCCGCAATTTTTACAGATTTTTGAGTACGTGGCTTTCTTTTTTTTTTAACAAAAATGTAGGGACACGTATGATGAAATCACATGGTTGTGTTTGTTTTTCCCCGGTAGCACAGGGGAGAAAATTACCCTTTCTGAAATGGTGAGTCCATTTGTTTAAAAAAACCCACCAACCCACAACCATCTAAGATATAAAAATACAAGATGTCTACTAGCCTCATCGCTAAAAAAGAAATAGCCTTCCATTGAAGCGGAGGAAACAAAATAGCAAGTTCTTTAAGTCATCTCCCAGGAGACACATTTTTTTCCCAAGGCCTTCATGTGATCATCCTGCTGAGTCAAAAACACTGGTGTCCAAACATGGTGATGACAGGATTTCTTTCTGGCAAGTAAAATAATGACTCCCCTGACTTCTGGTGGGACAGAAGAGAGGGCAATGAAGTGGGAATTTTGCGGTAAACTCGAAAGGCTAGTCTGTAGTTACACCTCATCTGCAGGTGTAAATTATATGAGCTATAAATAGATGTGTTGTGTTCGATGTAGTTAATACAGGAGCTGAAGTTATCTTGAAAAGACCCAACACGTTGGGCTGCAGAGAATCCAAGGGTGTTTGGGCTGCAAGAACAGTGACAGATCTCAGTTGAAAGCAAGGGTCATTGGCCTTCTGCCAGGTTCAAATATCCTCCCAGCTGTGATTCTGCAAAAATACGTCTTGATCTAACTAGGAAGATTAAAATGAGTAGAGAATTATGGGAATTCGCCTTTGCTTCCCTTCTTTTTAATGGTCACCTTGTGGCAAAGGGCTGATGTAAGGAATGGCTTTTGCACCCGCTTAATTTACAACAGAGTCAACAGCATCAAAATGAAACTGAGAGTTGTGCTAGCACTTCTGAGAAATGCTGATCGCTGTCTCTAATTTCATGTTTCATTCCCAAAGAAGAAACTAATTGCCATAAAAGGAAGGGAGTGAAGGAAATTCACAGGTTGGGAGGCTGGTAAGGTCAGAGAGGTAGTATGTCTGTAAGAGGAAAAAACCATTCCATTATTTAAACTTGACGTAGGTACTAAACTATCAAAACACAGGCAGGCTTAGACATACCATGGGCAGAAATGTAGGTGTCCAGAAATCTTTACTGTGGAAAACTTGCAGGGGGATTCAGAGGATTTAAAATCTGGCCTTCGGGACCCACAAGAATATTGAAATACTTAAACTCACCACGTGGATCCAGCTGGTTAAAGGTTTAAATACTTTTGTGTATAGTCATCTTAATTTTTATCTCATTGCAACTGGGAGGTTGTTTTGGAAGTGGTTATGCTGGACAGAACAAAAAGATGCACCTTCATCTCTTTCTGCTTCTTGCCCCTCTTCATCTGTTTCACAGTTTCATAGTGATGCTCTTTATTGATTTGCAGGTGTTCAGAGGGGCAATGACTTTTCCCAGAAAAAAGTTAATTAAAATTACAAATAATTGTGCATATGTTAATGTGTGTTTATCCTTTGCTACGTTACTTTGTATCATTTGGATTACTTTATGTGACTAGAAGTTTAAAGGTTGCAAGATAGCAAGCATTACTGCATCATGTGCTATTTCTTGAAAAGAGATAAGATTGCTATCTTAAAATTGCAAGGAAGCACATGAGATTTTAAAGCAGATGAAAGTATTAGTGATGAAGAGCAAAGGTTGGTAATGGAGAATGGTGCCATCATTTTGGATTTCAGTTCTTTAACTTTGAGATACAAAGGTCAGAGGTAGAGTCACTGAAATCTGAATTTTTCTCAGTAACTCAATTGCTGTACTACCCATACAAATTCATTATCTCATTTGTCTCTCAACCATAAAGCAGAAATAATAGTATTTTTTCACTCCTTACTAATGTTGTATGGCCAATTAACACAGTTTGCATAATACTTTTTGAGGAGGAAGGCAATACCATTCTGTAAACAAAAATGAAACTTCATAGGCCTTCCCTTATTGTACATATTCTGTTGTTTTTACCTTTGATAATATTAATATGAAAGTCTTACTTCCAAAACCGTGTGGAAACAATGTTAAAATGAGTATCATAGCAGGGTCAGGTGTTGATTTGGAATACTGGCTACTTTCAGTTAATAAATGAAATACATTCAACAAAACCAAAATCAAAAGCAGTGGTGGGTACAGGGTATTTTAAAAGTGAGCAACAACCAGAAACTGATACTGATTTGACAATTTGCAATTGCTTTAGGACAAATGAAGAGAAAATGGGAAGAGAGAGTGAAGAAAGTGGAAGAACTAGCAGCTTACTATGAAAGAAACCCTCTTCCTCCAGTTTATAGACCAAAACTGTCCAAACCCTTTCAGCCATCCTCTGTTTGGAAAATATTCTGTCGTCAGGGTGAAGCTTTCAATTATGTGAAAACCTGCAAAGAGGTAAATTATTTGTTAGGTGAATGTCTCTACACTTCAGGTACTTTCAAGGTTGAACTTAACTTAAAAATTTAGTTGATAGTAAAATCTTTATCAGATTGCAAGTGGTTTGGTTTTTTGTTTCTTTTTTTCTTCTCCCCAGTCCTGAAACAGCAAAGAGGGGTTTTTTTTGTCTTTGTGGGAGATCGTACTACACTGGAGGTAGCTCTAAGAATTATTAGTTCTAACATGTGAATTGATCTGTAGTGTTAACCTCTAACAGTAAAAGTGCTTTTTGGTATCATTGTAGTGATAGATTTATTCCTTCTGAAGACGAGCGAGCTGTCAGGGTTGGCAGGAGAATGGGAAGGTAGAGAGAGTTGAGTGGGAAGAAAGAGGAGGAAAAAAGGGAAGAAAAAGAGATAAACAGGAGGCAGAGACAAAATAAAAACAGTAGAACTCTCCAATAGCATCAGAGTTCCAAGTTCAGATGATAAGAAGTTATGAGCCAAATAAAGATTATGCAAAATGTTTTCAGTTCAATACTTTTCAAAATGATTGCTGCTTTTAAAGAAAGCACTGGCTTTTTTTCCTTGCTGTTTTAGGTGTTTAAGTGATCCTGACAGTCTCTTTTCCAAAATGCACTCTTGTTGGTTTGGCAGTAGCGGGGTGGGTTATTTTTTTTTTTATTTCTTTTCAGATTTCATTTTTGGATTTAAATAATACAGAGTCTAAAGAATACCTGCTATAAAGCCATATGCTGCCATCGTGAGGAACATGAGGCTGTTCCTTTCAGGACATTGTTCCTCTTCCCATTAGATGTGCTTGCCACTGATCAGAAAAAAAAAAAAGACTTTACAGAGAAAAGAGAGTTTATATTAATACAGAGCAAAGAAAAGCTTCACATTTTTACTCATGTAACTGAAATCAGAATTATGTTCTTAATTAAAAACAGATGCTACTTAGCTTAAAAAACGATAAGTTTTCTTAAAGTTTCCTAGTATTTACTAACCTTTGACCAAAGAAATGAATGTCAAATAGGAACTTAGAATCATAGACTGAAGTTCTGAAGACTTTAACTGATTTCTTGGAATATAAAAAAAAAACCTCCGATGCTTTTATTTTAAAAGGACGTCCATGTTTTTGCCTTGGAAAAGAACACACAGAGTGGACAGAGGTTTTACCTTGTGACAACGTATAAAGAGCTTTGGTTTTATTACACGTGAGTAGTTGATAAGGTCCCCTGTATGTCACTGTAAGACAGTACTATACTGGATATACTATTGGCTGGCAATGACTGTTACTGGGTAGCTATCCCCAGTACCCGTCTGCTGCTCTGGCTAGCACAATCTAAGAGTCAAGTTTTATATGAAAACTAAGCTTGAAATTTTTTTCTCCATTTGAAAATTAGATTAATTTTTCATACAGTTGGAAAAAAGTCTATGTAATCTCCTTTTTAGTGCTTAAGATATATGAACGATAACTTACTAAGTTTTTTACTGTAGTTTCTATTATTCCTTAAATTCTTAACAGTTTTTCTGTTGACAGAATGTGTTGTAAGACTTAAAGGGGATGGGGAGGAGGAGAATACTTAACAAATAAATTCTAGGCCAGACAGATATCTTTGTTGATATTTGATGATGAAGTTAGTTACGAATTTTTCAAAGCACTTTTTTTGATATGGGTGGTTGATTGAAAAATAAAAGAATATTTAGGACTTGTGGGATCCATATTTGCAGCTGGTAAGTATGTATTAATGTTTATTATGAGAGGTTGTGATTTGTTTTTGTTTTTCCTTAGCATAGGTTATAAAACGAGTCTTATGCATTGCTATGAAGTCATTCCTGAAAAAGAGGCTTGCAAACTTTATTTTGATTTGGAGTTCTACAAACCAGCAAATCCCCGTGTGGATGGCAAGAGTATGGTTGCAAAATTAATTGAGGTAAACTGGAGCAAAGTCATGTTGTAGCTTAATATGAATTTGTTGTTGATTTAATATGAAACCAAAGTATTTACCACTTTATCTTGATTACTCTGTAGTACAGTGAAAAAGAATTGTAGACCTAGTGGTTATTTTTAAGGAAGTAAAAAGTACTTCATTAAAGCACAGTGAAGAGTCAAGATAGAGAATGTGAAAGTGAAAGGAGAAAATGGAGACCGCTGGTTGTTGGAATGCTTGTATTCACTCTAGGTTTACTGATAGGATAAGTTTGCTTTTGCAGATTGTTTTATGTGCTCTGGCACTTGGAAGCTGTAAAACTGAAGGAGTGTTTAGGTATTTTTCAGAGTAGCATCAATAAAAGTTCCATTGGGATATTCCTCAGTCTGTTTCCTTTGCCAGCCGGTGCAGTCATATGTCAAGGCTTTGGCAAATCCCTCCTCATTTTAGGTGTCTTCAGGTGGCAGTTCATTATAGTTGAGTTTGATGATGATGTGGAGAACATGAGGTGACTGCACTTAACAATTTGTTACCTGAAGTTAAATATCTTTGCTAATCATCAGTTTTCTTAAATAGTGCAAATTTCCAGTTTATTGCGAATCTGATTGGAAAATGAGCTCCACTGCAGATTCAGTATGTCAGAAGTGGAAAATAAAGGAGGTTTTTAGAGGGATATTGTTTTGGTCCAATAAAATCTCTTTGTGAGTTGCCATTTAGTTGTGAGACTCCTAATGCTTACATGTCCCTAGCTAGAAAGCAACAAAAGAAAACCACGATTGAGGTCATTCCTTTGTAAAGAACTCTTGATACAGAATCTGGAGGGGTTTACTCCATTGTGGATTAATTCTGAAATCGAGAGATTCCTCAAGTTAAGAAGAGAACTTTGGATGTGCTGGGTGGGGGTTCCAAGATGCTAAAATCCAAAGCTTCCAGAGCCTTAGGTTCTGAGTCCCAGTCCTGAACAGGAGTAATCACAAGATTAATTTATAAAAGGTTTTCAGAGCTATTTAGAGTCAGACACCTTATGTTTCCTGCTTATTAGTGTTCATTGGGTCATACCAATGAATTATCTAAATCAAACAGTGAATACTAACCCTATATATATATATATATATGTATAGCCTCTGTCTTCCATCCAAGGTGAGCCTGCAATACAAACGTTGTCACTGTGGGTGTGAACTGCTTTGTGGTGGAAAAAAAACAAACCACAAAGATAAAGGCATTAAATTTGACTTTGACCTGAAACTGAAAATCTGCTGAGCTTATCACTGTTAGTATATTCAGTGACTTGCGTATTTCGGGAAATACAGCCTAGGTCAAATTTGCTGTGTTATGAGTTAGTTTGAAAAAAAAAAAAAAAATCTTGAAAAAAGATGTAGAATCTGCATTTGTGTTAGGTTTTATAGATACTGCTATTAAAAATGCTAGAGAAAATAGCCTAATTAATATTTATAATTTCAGCTTGTCAGCCAAAAATTAAAAGAACTTTATGATGTAAGTTGTTCAGCCAAAGATGTCTTGAATTTAGATTCCAGTACTGATGAAAAATTTAGTCGACACTTAATATTTCTACCCCAAAAGACCGCATTTAAGGATAATATTCATGTTGGTAAGTGTGTTGTTCTCTCTTACACTGAGAAGCTGTCGCACTCTGTCAGACTCTCTTCATGCCCAGTTTTCCTTCTCCTTTCTCACCCTTATCTCTTCTTCTAGCTCTGCATCTTCTCTCATTCCAGTCTTGAGTAAATCTTGTACTGTATTTCTTCTTCTTTTATACCTCCTGTGGTTTTTAAGTAGTTTCTTCCTGTGCAGTGTGTATGTCCCAGCAGGGGATTGCAGAGAGCACAGGGACTATGGGCTCTTTGCTTTGAGTACCCAAGGACAGCACGGTGATTAATGACACAGCGCTGGGATTCTTTCTAGCCCAGTACAGCAGTACTGAAAATCTTGTTTTCCTTTTGAATTTACCAGTTATTTCACGGGGAGTTCACATGTACTGCTGGATCAAAGCTGTGTAGGGTTGACAC
This sequence comes from Calidris pugnax, assembly GCF_001431845.1. Taxonomy (NCBI): domain Eukaryota; kingdom Metazoa; phylum Chordata; class Aves; order Charadriiformes; family Scolopacidae; genus Calidris; species Calidris pugnax. The sequence goes on along the minus strand of NW_015090868.1, from coordinate 6,793,131 downwards.
GTGTTTTGTGTTGCTCTGAGGAATCATCTATGAAAGGTCCTGTCAGCAGGAACAGCTGGAGTAGAGCAAACTGTAAGGAGAAGCTGGATCTTGTCGGTCTGCCTGCATGTACAATTATTTTTTTTCTCCAGATATTTTTAATAAACGCATGTAGTCCATGGCCTAAGTATCACTTCAAGCCAAAATTCAGATCCTTACTCCAACACAGAGGCCATAGCATTTCTCAGAACCAATTTTTTCAGCTTTTTTTAACATTAATAAACCTATTTCTCATTCTTAGGAGCAGTAGAATCTGTGTCCCTAAACCTTTTGAGGAATAGCTGATGTGGCAAGTGGAGCACATTGGGAGCAAACTGTAAGGAGAAGCTGGATCTTGTCGGTCTGCCTGCATGTACAATTATTTTTTTTCTCCAGATATTTTTAATAAACGCATGTAGTCCATGGCCTAAGTATCACTTCAAGCCAAAATTCAGATCCTTACTCCAACACAGAGGCCATAGGATTTCTCAGAACCAATTTTTTCTGCTTTTTTTTAACATTAATAAACCTATTTCTCATTCTTAGGATCAGTAGAATCCATGTCCCTAAACCTTTTGAGGAGTAGCCAATGTGGCAAGTGAAGCACATTGTGCCTAAGTATCACTTCAAGCCAAAATTCAGATCCTTACTCCAACACAGAGGCCATAGGATTTCTCAGAACCAATTTTTTCTGCTTTTTTTTAACATTAATAAACCTATTTCTCATTCTTAGGATCAGTAGAATCCATGTCCCTAAACCTTTTGAGGAGTAGCCAATGTGGCAAGTGAAGCACATTGTCAAAGTTATAATCAAATGCTTGTAATATTGGCTGCCAGCCCCAAGTGTGACACAGAGCAGTCATTTCTTACATGATGTTGTGGTAACAGCTCCAAACCCTAAAAACTTAAATGGGATAACTGCAATTTTTAGTTTGAAAGTATGGTCTCAAACTCCTCTGCCACCGTAAAACTCTTAAGTAACACACAGATGATAAATAATTTGGTATGACAGCGATTTTAGCCTGTGATCTTGATAACAAGATTAAATTAGGCAGTTCTTTCAGTAGAAGCTGGAACTGTTTATTCTGGTCCATTAGTCAAGTGTTCTGAGAATTTGACATGTTTACTCTCAGACTTAAAATATATTTAGAGATTGCGTGTTCAACTTCTGCCTTTGCCTTTCCAACAAAATGTTGAAGTCACAGTAAAAACTGATTTTCTTTTATAATTGAGATAATTTCTTCTATTTCTTCTTTATATTTTCTTCTATAATTGAGATAAATATCAGTGTTAAATTCATGCCTGTTAACAATAACATTATACTCTAGACTTTTAATTAATGCATTTTAGTAACCTGCTTGACAAACTTAGCTTAAAATGTATTAGCTGTGTACTCTGTGCAAAATACTGTGCTGTAGTAAATAACTGAAAATGCAGATTACTTCATGAATTAATTTCACAGAATCTATACGAAAATTCTTTGAGGTGATGGATTTTGCCTAATAGTAAACTTTAAAAGGTTAATATATTTTTCAGACACATTCAAGTGTCTCTTTAAATTCATCATTGTGTTGTTCTGTCTAATAATAATTAAGATGAGGTATTGGTATTTACATGGCATAAACTAGAATATGAACTATCATATGTTGGATGACATTGTTTCATAAGCATTTTATGCCAGCTGTCATGCACAAAGTGCATGGGCTTAAAATGAAATATGATTAAAAACATTTAGTATATAATATTTATATATAATATACTAGTTAGAATGAAAATACAGGGGCTGAGTTTGTAGTTCATGTGAGAAAGCACAGACCATGTAGGTCCAAAGGAAAGCTGTGGAGATCAATGATTTTTACATAGAATTTTTGTATACATAGAATAGTTGTATAGTTAGTATAGTTTGTTATAGTTTTTACATAGTTGACAAGTTCCAAATATAAAAATACTGTCAAGGATCAAAAGTGTGAAATGCAGGGTTCAGTTCCCAGATCTGATCAGTCAGAAGAAACGGAAGAGAGAAAACAAAGGTGTGTGTGAGCAATCAAGAACTAACACCCAAAATAATCTTTTACTGACATGTTGCTGTTCTGACACCAGACTGATCACTACTTAATTACACACAAAAAAAAGGAAGTGGTCAACCAGGACTTTAAAAGATACTTGAGCTTTTATGATTGAAATTAACTTCAGTTCTGAAATAGGTACGTTTTTCCCCTGAAGATCTGAGTAACTCCTGTTACAAAGACCAAAAATTCTGTGTGCATATTTGAACACTCAGGGTTAAAACTATTTATGACAATGAATCATTTGTGTGCCTCAGCAGTCCTGTAATTAATTTTGAGAATGGTGACATTAAGGCTCGATACACCCAGCCATTCTGCTGATAGCTGCACAGGAGGAACCTACAGTTCATATTCTTTCAGGTTCCCCATGGAAGCTTCAACCAACAACTGCAGAACCCTCCGTGCCACGATTCCTTCCGCTTTGTAGTTTTTCTTCCACATCTGTATTTGTTCTTTTCTTTCTCCCTGCAAGTAATTTTGCCCTGGTTCTCAACTGCCTGTCTTTGGTTACCATCTGGCAGAGCCTGGGGTGCAATGGGAGCTGGATTACAACGCTAGGAGTTTGAAAAGTCATTATAAAATACTTTTGTAACAGTAATTTGTTGTTCCAGTAAGCCCTGGTCAAACTGTTACGCCACTTGATACACCGTGAAGCTGCAAGTAAACCTTTTTTATTTTCTGAAAGTGAAATTAGGGAAAGCATGTATTGAAGAATTTCACTAAGTGGTACTTGAAATATTAAATCAAACCAGGACATTAGTAAAAATTGTTTCCAAATACGGGTTTCTTAGTTAAGAACCAGAACCATTTTGTGCACTCGGCTTGGTCCAAAGGAGTTTTTTAAAAAATCCAGAACAGGAGAAAAGCAACCCTAAACTCCAACCACTTCCATCTTGGCCATTTATGAAAAATGTTTGCACAGGAACTATCAAGTTCTCTTTTGACTCGTAAATGATGTTATCTGCTTTGGGGGGTTTTTGGTATGTGTTTGTTTTTAAGGTAACTTCGTGAGAAGCATTTTGCAGCCTGCTGTGAGGTTACTGAAGAGCAAAGCTGCTGTTGTGACTCCAGAAGGAGGAGCAGGAGATGTTCTCCAGTGTTCTGCAGAGGCAGCTGGGTTAGAAGGTTCTCTTACAAACCTGGCAGCCATCAAAGATGCTTCTGAAGGGTGGGCAGCCATTGCCCATGAAACAAAGGACACGGAAACATCACACCAGGGAGAAAATTCAGAATTTGCCTTTCTAATAGTAAATGGTAAAGATGGAGACAAGCAACTTTTTGTGGATCTAGGTAAATATAAGAAGTGCTTTTAAACCTCTTTGGGGGTAGAACAAATGTTAAATGAGATGTTCCTTAATCTTTGATTAATCCTTAATCTTACTGTTGTCCCTATGGTCAGAATTTAAACCAAACACAGTACGTGTTGAAACCCTGCTCATAAACGCTGTACTTTCAAGAAGCCTTAGACTCTTGGTCCATGGAACTTCTTCTATTACTACATTTAATTATTTTCTTCTGAAGTTTGAAGAAACTCTTGCCACACAAGAGTTATCCTTGTTCCTAAGGATAATGCTCCTATGTGGATTAAAAGAGGATAGTGTGTATGGCTTTTGTGTCATTTTGGTTGAATTAGAAGCTGCTTAATTGCGGAACAAGCCTTAAAGGCATGATGTTCTGTATTGTTCTACACGTGTGAATTGAGCCTTTGTCCCCTCTTTGGAATGGCAGTTTCAGGCTTTAATGACAGAAATGTTGGGTTGGGCACTTCATGCCCCAGCTGGGCTGAGCCCGTTTGTAGCATTAAAATGTTAAAAATCTCCAGGAGCACAGCAGCCACAGTCAAACCAGAGTTAGGAAGTTCCAACCTTCTCCATCCCCACAGCTGGTTGCTCTGCTTTTTGCCCCCCATCTTAGCACCCTTTTGCACAGCAGTGTCTTATGTGCTTGAGGACTTCATCATGGGTTTGCTCAGACTTCTCTGAAGAATCCCCAATTCCTTCAAAATCTCATGGAACTCAGGATTCAATTTCTCACTGGCCTTGTCAGTATCTCTGACTTGTTGAAATGCAATCCCCAAGCTATAAGGCCCTATAATAGGCTTCTCCATTACTGACTCAGGATTACTTTGCACCTACTGTTCAAAAGTAGTTGTGAGTGGAAATTGAAAACGTTATTTACTGCATCACCTTTTAAGAATTCGATGTTACTCCCCAAAAATCAACCATCCTCAATATTTATGTTACGACATCACCTCAAAACTGGAAAGCTAAAATCAAAGTAACTGGAAATACTGAGTTACATCATGAGGCTGCAGTGACAGAAAGCTATGCAGCATTCCTGTTACATCAGTTCTGGAAATTCTTTTATCTTCGTGAAAATGAAATGCAACCCACAAATAAAGCACCCACATCCTCAATAAATTTTTAGATTAGGCAATGTTTAAAGATAACTCATATTTTTTGTTGTTGGTTTTGAGACTAGAATTGACCTTTCTGGGTACATGTTTCAGACAAGTGGTGTCTGGTCCACAGAAAACAGGAAGTTTGATGAATCTTAAGTCTTTTCTGGTTGAAATAATAATGCAGCCTTTTAAGCTTAGTTGCATTTCACAAACTTTGTGTAAAAGCACCGATTTCTTATACTGAAGGGAAACTTTTAGCAATGGTAATGTCAGAATGATTAAAACACCTACATAGAGGTGTTGAGTGTCTTAATAACATAAGCATAAGATATAAATATACAATATGAAAATATAAATATTTATATAGACATAAAAATGTACCTGTGTAACTGTGTTGCATTTCTTCTCTGGGATGTCAGCCGAAGTCAGTGAGAGTTTTTGTCCGTCCTTAAGGCCCGTGGCTGGGTCTAAGAAAAACTGCTTAATTTGCAAGCTCTAAGTATCTTAACTCCCAGCCAGCATTGTTATGTTAAGAAATACTTGTTTTCCTGCAGGAGTTTATACAAAGAACAGAAATTTCCGGATGTATAAATCATCAAAAGCAGGAAAAAATGTGATTCTGAAGATAGCAGAGGATAATCAGTTTGTCCCTCACTGCGAAGAGAATGTTTCCTTGGAAGAAGCCTATTTTCTTTCTTCCTTGATCTGCAATATTAGGTAATTGTTTCATTCCAATGGATTGGAAAATATTTTAAATACTTATTTTAGTGGTTTTAGTGGTTTTTCTCCTGCAGCAGTTACAAATAACTGCTATCAATGGGCAGTTGTTCCATGAACGTCGTTACAGTATAGTTTAGGAGTTTCTTTCCAGTAGAATTCCTTCAGTTTGAAGAAAAAATTTCTTGGGACTCTTTTTCCTTTTTTTAAAATTTCTTATTTTATTTTTTAACTTACCTTCAGTTGGTCAAGGAACAGAGAACATGTGGTACTGCTTCCGAGTTGTGCCTCGTTTCTCTATTCTGTATAGCTTTGAAGGGAAAAATTACGGTTTTCCAGTTAATTAAATCTGAAAAGTCAGAAAAATTCTGAAAACTTCAGAAAAATATTTTCTGAAGCATGATTAAAAAGGTAAAAAAAGGATTTTTGTCTGTCTTTACTCGTGTTTCCCATTTGGTACAGATCCCTCCACAGGTTGGATACTGGTACATACAATAATCAATTTTTCTGTATCTAAACCTCTGATATATCTTACCCAAAGCTGACTGTATCTTAAGATGATCCCAATCGTTGCTGCAGCAGAGAGAAGGTTACTGTATCTAAACCTCTGATATATCTTACCCAGAGCTGCTTCTATCTTAAGATGATCCCAGTCGTTGCTGCAGCAGAGAGAAGGTTAAATGGTACATCCCTCTGAAGGGATTTTTGCCAGGATCCCAATGTTGGTGCTCTGGAGGAGGGTTCCCTGCCCTCTGCTGGTGTGTGAAGTTGGGGGAAACCACATAAACTGGTACATCCCTCTGAAGGGATTTTTGCCAGGATCCCAACGTTGGTGCTCTGGAGGAGGGATCCCTGCCCTCTGCTGGTGTGTGAAGTGGGGGGAAACCGCCCAAATCAGAGGAAAAAGTGCCTGAGGGACAGTGGGAGGTGGCATCAGGATGGCAGGGAGCAGGTGGCCCAGGACTGTTCTCTGTTGTGTCTCATTGGGTTATGTCACAGGATGTTACACCACACCACCTTACGCTGTAAGAATCACACATTTTCCTTTGTTTCCTCTTTTCTTCAGAACGAGGGATGACACACGCATGCTGTCATCTGGCTTTCCTGAGGAGAGAAGAACATCTGCTATTTTAAACAGGGAAACTCCCAGAAGCAGTAGAGGTACCTCGAGCCTTTTCCACTCTATAGTAAAAGAGAAAAAAAAAACACTTCTTAAATTGGAGGTGCTGTGATTGACACCTCTGACAACCTCTAGGAGAGGTGGCCTGAATGGCATTTGCCCTCCCCCTCCCACCCACATGGTTTAAAGGTGGATGGGAAATAAACACTGGGTTTACCCCTGGTTTTATTGAAGGGTTTGGTGCAAATCAATCAATCACATGTGTTTTGTGTCTGTGCTCTATATAACAATTACCTTTCACAGTAACCAAATCAGTAACGGTGCTTATCGGTGGTCTTTGTTTTAACAGATCCCATGGAAGGTTATCAGGAGTCACCATATCCAGAAATTGATCATTTTGTTCATTCTTTGGTTAATAAAGACGGGGTGCAAGGAGGTAAAGACCATTTTGCTATTTAGAAATGAGTATTCCGCAGTGGTTTTTAAAGAGTTAATTAATTATTTTTTTGCCCCCCAGGGATACGGCGATGGAATTACTTCTCTCTGGAAGAAATACTTGTATACGATATTTCTGGTTATCGTTGGTGTGAAAATATTGGAAGAGCTCACAAAAGTAACAACATAATGTATGTTCTTGGACTATCCACTTTAAGACAGCCTTTTTTATTTTCCTGCTTAACTGTTATTCTATAAAAATGCTGAAAAAAGTCATCTTCACGCCCTTTAAAATACCCACCTAAAGATGCCAACATTACAAATCAGAGTATGGTGAAGTGGTTAAGTGGAACCGTGCTTTGATGCTTCTTCATTAGGAAGCTGAACAATCAGAAATAAGCTAAGTGGAACCGTGCTTTGATGCTTCTTCATCAGAAATAAGATAAAGAAAACAGATCAGTCCTAAATTAATTTATAGCGCATCTTAAATTGCATTTTTAAGTTATTCAAAAGACAAAGGTAGCTCCTGCTACCACTTCAGTCGAGATGAGTTTTGCCAGTGACTCTGCAAGGACTCAGACTTTTTTTTTAAAGCAAAATTAGTGTTGGAAAGTCAGGACATTAGAATTTCAGGATGTCATTAGTAGAAACGTTTTAACTTAAAACTAATTCTATATAACATTTAAAATAACTGAAAGATAAAGAATGTGTTTTTGAGAAAGATGTATCTATATCAAAAGCCCCACAGCCAGTAGGCTCAATGAACTGGGTTGTCTGATCAGTTGACAGGAAACAGTGATTTTTATCTGGTTTTTGTAATGAAATGATCTGTACCAGCAGCAGCAACAAAATCTTATCTTCCAGTTTAGAGCCCATACGCTAATCTTACTTTAAGCTTGGAAGAACAAAGCATTAATGTAATGAAGTTAAACTAAATTTCATTTTCAAATGCTAGTCTTAAAATATATTTCTTTTAAGACTTAAATGAAGAAACCTGAATACTGTTGGAAGTGTGTAAGAAGTATGTCAGGGCATGAAAGCCATATCCATAGATCCCTGTCCATTTAGTGTCAGAGTTTCATACTGTGCCCATTCACTTCATTTACGTGCTGTTTCTAAACCTTAAATTATTTCATTCTTAGGATTCTGGTAGACCTAAAGAAGGAAGTTTGGTATCAGAAGTGCCACGATCCTGTCTGCAGAGAACAAAACTTCAAATCACAAAGTATGTATTCTGCGATTTCCAAGCAATTACGCTTAATACTTTTTGGAGCGTTAACTTAACTTTACTTACTGCCGTGTATTTGGTTTAGGTTTCCCATTACCACCTCGGCTCTGTCTCCCTTTTCTTTTCAAAGAGGTACGTTTTGCTCCTGTCGATACACGCTGAAGTTCTTGTGAGTAAAGCTGTGAGGTGGCACCTCCATATAGCCATGTCTGAGTTCTCCAGCAGCAGCTCTAGCACAAAAAGTAGACGTGATCCCAGAATGCTCCAGTCAGAGGCACATCTAAGTCAGTGACCCTCAAATTTGAAGTTTGCTTAACTCTGTTTTAGTGTATTAAAGCAGTTCTGTTTACCCACGGGGGCAGAATATTTAAACCAACCTGATGCTGCACTGAGACTCTAAGCTCTGACCATAATAATTTTTTCCACTGAGTAAGCAGTAAGAGTTGGCATCTTTGCAACTTTTAATTTTACACTTTTAAATGTCATATTACATCACATATGTGCCAGATTAATGGCATGTTAAGTGCTACTTAACACTAATAGCTATTGATGATCTGCTTATTTCATAGAAAGTATAATTTAAATGCATTTTCAGGTCCTGACAGTATGTTTAAACACACACTAAAATTAGTTTTAACCAGGGACACCTCCCACCAGACCAGGTTGCTCCAAGCCCCATCCAGCCTGGCCTTGAACCCCTCCAGGGATGGGGCAGCCACAGCTTCTCTGGGCAACCTGGGCCAGGGTCTCACCACCTTCAGAATATAGAATTTCTTCCTGAGATCTCATCTAAATCTCCCCTCTTTCAGTTTAAAAGTGGAATAAATGGTATTCTTGTTTCTAAAAGGAAGAAGAGTTTGCATTGGTGGATGAAAGGGGGAACTCAGAAGAGAAACCAGAGCCACATTCTAAGGCATTAGACTTGTCAGAAAGGTCAGTCTCTCTAGAAAAAAGCTTCCTGTGGTCAGACAGCGAGTGGGACGACGCAAGCGATGACGCCTGTTTCCTCGAAGCTACCGATGACGTGGAACTGGCTGAAGCTGCAGATGACAGTCTGAATGAAGCCATGGAAGAAATTCCTGATGAAGTTCTTCTGGAAGCTTTAGGGCAGCAGGACCCTTGCGTTGAAGGTGGCAGGTGACCACAGACCTGGCTGGCAAAGGGACGGCCAGTGACAAAACCTGCTTTAACCGAAGGTGCATATCGCCTGCCTCCTGCCAAAGGCACTGCCACAGAGGCCAAAAATGCTCTTCCAGAGCTGGAAGACAAAGAACTGAGCAACAAGTATCCTCACAACTGCATGACCTTCAACAAGCAGGAGGGGATTGTGGAGGATTACATGGGGCTGAAGGGTACTGGACTGAAAACTCCTCACAAATGATGCTCCAGGTTTAGCACTTTTAACCCCCACCGCTGTACAGCTTCTGGTTCCTTAGCTGTACCTCTGAGTTTTAATGAGAAGCCAAGTAAAATAGATCTCTTTACTTCCAGAAACGGGAGGAAATTTTTTATTTCAAATACAAATGTAATAAAAATATTTATCTATTAATAGTTCAACCACTGTCTATGCGTTCTCTTTTAAAAGTATATCTTGCTTTCAAGGTCACATTACTAGCCCAAGACTAAAACCCAACACTGTCAACAGAGCACAGAAAAGTTTTACTACTTTACCTGGAATTGCTGTTTCATTAATCTCACTGATGTTCTGACTATTTGACAACAGGAGACAATATCTGATGAAGTCACTGACTTCTTCTAAACACTGAGGCAAAATACAGCAACAATGATTAAACAAGCTTTAAGCAATGACTGTTCTAATAGTTGTGCCTAACGAATGTCCATAATTCTATTAAAACGACTTAATGTTTCTCTGGTGACTTCCCTCTTTGTGCAGCCAGAGCCTTTTCCAATTTCTTATTAATGTTCTGGAAGTGTCTTTCTGCTCCAAGAATTCCCCGTGACTCCACCAGAAGAGCAGGGAGGCTGGCAGTTCCATACTGTTGAGGGAATAAAATGACAAGGCACCATTTTTAATTCTTGGGAAGAAAAAATAAAAATCATTTATGTATCTGTATTTCTATTTCCTCTATCTGAAATGATGCAACATGGTTTTTAAGAGTGAGAAAGAGTCTTCTCCAAGGGTGGGATTTCCTTACACCTGGCAGGAACGTAGGAACAGAAAGCAGCACACCAGGCCCTGTGCATTAACCTCCTTACCTAAGGGGAAGTACCACAGCTTCCCCCACCACCTTTCAACAATAGCAACAAAAGAAATTGGTTACTTCTTTCTCACTCTTAATCTTTCTTCGATTTCTATGAAAAAAATCTTGGGCCTGAGGACAACCTTCTACGTCCTTTGAACTCCTGGACTTAGACAGCAAGGGGGCAGGATCCTCTCTGCAATACTTCAGTTTCTAACATGAGACCCCAAAAAGAGAGTAAGATACTATAGTTACAGCAACGATTCCCACACTGCTCCCACAAAGACAATTAACAAAATACTGCTATTCAATGTAATTTAAAGATTAATAGAAATATCCACCAGTCAGGAAATAAAAAAGGGCGGGGGTGAGGGGGGCTGATGAAGAACAGTTCAGAAACACCCCAAAATATGTACTTACGACCACTTTTTGTTTTGGGTTTTCCTCTCTATAATTCAAACAGTCCTGCTGTAAGTCCTTTAAATCAGTAAGTAACTCAGTTGCCTGCCTCAAGGAAGATTTCCTCTCCTGCAACTCGGCGCATTCTCTTTGCAGCTGCATCAGTTGCCGTTCAGCCCTGAAAAAGATCAAGGCCTTGATGACTGTATCTGCGTTTTTATTTCACGAGGAACTACGAACGTAATTCCTCTGCAAAAGACTCAAGGAAAAGCCTGTATGTTATATGCAGCTTGGATTCGGGGAAGCCCAAGTGTTCTTCCAAAGAACATCACTCCTGTGTTGTGTATCTAAATGATACTTAAGATTAATGCCAGGTTAGAGAAGGGGAATCGTGTGGCCACAGGAGATGGAAACTACTCAGAGGCATCCCTGTCACACTGCAGAGGTGAACAAAATATGTTCTCCCACCTCAGAACCAAAAAAACTCTGTGCAAATTTATGATTTATCCTCTTTGTGATTCCAATTGTAACGTTAAGTGTTTTTCTTACAAACATATGGCCCCAAATACCATCCCCGTTACCAGTTAACCCAGAGAACTTGCCAGAATGACTGTCTAAGCAACGACCAATTGTAACGTTAAGTGTTTTTCTTACAAGCATATGGCACCAAATACCATCCCTGTTACCAGTTAACCCAGAGAACTTGCAAGAATGACTGTCTAAAGCAACTGAAATATAGACAGGAGAGCTTATCCTGAGCTTTTGTAAAACCAGTGAAGCAATACAGAAGTACAGCTTCATCAAAATAAAATGAAAAAAAACCCCAGAAAAGTTCCTTTCACTTCTGAATTATAAAATACCATGCTCAGTTCTTCAGGCTATTGTTGTGTGTCATTAGCTACATACCCAATTTGTTCTTCCCTGAGCTGCAACAGTCGCTGCCTTTTCTTTTTGATGTCTGTTATAACCTGAAAAAAATAGTGAGGAAAGTCATTGAAATGCTTCTGTAACTTCAAAGGCAAACATCTCCAATTTCATCAGCTTTTTCTCTTTGGAGTTTTACGCTTCTGATTCTGGCTGTGGAAGAACCCAAGATACCAGACCTCGTAGACCACCATATTTGAAATTCGTATTTTAGACATTTTAAAGAACTTTAAAGGGTTAAACTCTCATCTCCATCCAAAATGCTCTTAAGGAACACCGGATTTACAAGCAAAAGGAGTTTGTGATATTTTTGAACTCCAACACAACCATGGTTTTCCTTTGTTTCTGTTTTAAAAATGCAGACTAAAACAAATGTACGTTCAATATGATTGCCGTTAACTAAAGAATTAAGCATAATTAACCTGCCTTTAAGACAACATCTGATTTAAAAACAAAACCAAAACTGATCAAAAATCTAAATTTCACACCTAACAAATCTGATTTTAAACAACTGTGTAAGAGGCAAAATAAGAACGCTAGATGTGTATTCAAATTTGCATTTTACCTGCAGAGCAGCTACACCTAACAAATCTGATTTTAAACAACTGTCTACAAGGCAAATAAGAACACTAGATGTGTATGCAAATTTTCATTTTACCTGCAGAGCAGCCTACTGTATCACTTCAAATTGCCAAGACTTTAGCACACTAATTGCTACCTCCCAGAACAAGCTCTCTCTCAAATTGCCAAGACTTTAGCACACTAATTGAACAAGCTTTCTGTTGACTTTACTTGTTAAAAGCTATTTTGTCATTGAAAGGAAGAGGTTAATCCAGGCAGAAAACTTCTTAAATCTCTGCTTCGGGGCATCCACCTCTCTCCTGATGAGAGCACTGCCATGTTTTCCTGCTCTTACACTAATTCCTCCTCCTGCCAACACTCCCCTCTTGCATTTTCAGCCAGATTTTGCAGGTATTTAGGGAATGCAGCTCCCTTGGACTTCTCTCCTTTCAGCTAAACAATCCAATTCTACCCCCACAGGTCACCTGCTCTCCCAGGTTTTATAGTCACCTATGTTTCTTGAAGGTGAGCTCTCAAGATTTAATGGGCTCTCCAGAGGCCTCACCAGTGTTTATTTAAAAAAAAAAAAAAAAAAGAGACATTCACATATATAGATACCTACACATCCTAATGTGCATTCCTTCTTTTTACACCAGAATAGCAGTATATGTACAGAGTTTTACTTTCCCAAAAAAACCTCTGGTGGTTCCCAGTTCTCTATTTGTGCAGTTGATTCTGTAGGACAGTACACTTTTTTGTATATTATTCTTTTTACACCAGAATAGCAGTATATGTACGGAGTTTTACTCAGATCTTTCCCAAAAAACCTCTGGTGGTTCCCTGTTCTCTATTTGTGCAGTTGATTCTGTAGCACAGTACACTTTTTTGTATATTATTTTATTTCTTCTAGTCAACTTCTTGAAATTTCAATGCCCACCTCCATATGCTGTAGAATATAGTGATATCTATGTATTTACCTTAGCATTTTTCTTCTTCATATTCTTTAACCCCTGGATCTCCCTTATCTACAGAGGAAAAGAAGAATTACAGAGGGACTATGGAACTTGATTTCATCTCCAGCCTCCTAAAAACACAGTTGCAAGAATTATTTGGGAATAATATAAAAAGCTATTTAAAGCTACTACATTTGGTTCAAAGGAAGATTACAGGTGTATCTTTCATCTCTCCTCGGGCCAGAGGAAGACTGTTACACAAAATCAGTCATCTTGCACCAGTTAGTGCAAGTAATAATTCTTGTACCAATTAGTGTAATACTACCTAGCCTAATTTTTCTATAATTTTCTAAAAAACCTATAAATCTAGTCATTTTAAAACCTGCCCATCACTTAGAACTACTTTCAGTACTTATCCATTGTACTTATCACAACTCCTACAAAGTTTTGAGTTTATTTTACTTGTTGTAATTAGTGAGAAGAAATCTTAGGCTTCCAAGTGAACAAGCTTTTTATAGTTAGGTTCAAACTGTTAATAAAAAAAGGACGATTTTTCCTGAGAAAGGCCTCTACACAACAGTCACTGAGAGGCCATAAAAAGGTTAAACCATCAACCTTTTATAACAGTTTTATCCTGACAAGAGGTTAGAAAATTTGAAGTATCATAAAATAAATGTGTAAAGGACAACATAAACCCATAGGCATTTTGATTACAATGTAATACACAGCTCTATAATCACTACCACAAAATTGATTTTGTTTACGGTCTGCTTACCAGGTCGGTGATCTGGTCCTTGAAAGCTGAACAGAAGCCGTTGATGGCTTTTCTGCCAACGTTTGATTCTATCCTTTGTCTGGAGGAGTCAGGGGGACAAAACACAACCCATTTGGTTTAGTGAAGGAGAAATCTCATCCAAAAGCATTCCTTGGAGCAATGAATAAACCCCAGTGTTAAGCAGCCGCTAGCACAGGCAACTGTGGATCTTTTGTGTACTGGCAATAGCTTAAATTTGGCTTTGAAAAACATCATCTGTGTCGTGTTGTTCTTATGCTTGGAAAAAGTATCAAATTCCTGGAGACCACCTCAAGATCACATATGAAAAATATCATTAAAATAACATCAGAACATAAGTGTGCAATACCAATTCCCTAAAGGACAGCCCATTAGCAAAAACGCAGGTGGTTTGTTTTTAGAACTTTAGGTATTCAGCCACAGGAAAGCAGAATATTTACCTGTAATTTGCTGCTATCTTCTCAAATTCAGCCAGAACAACATCCAGCTCTGTAATATCTCTGGAAGATCTCTTCAGCTCTTTGGGACACCAAACCTCTACAGAGCACGAGCTAGTCACTGAAACAACAGAGTAAAGAGAAGCACTCTACAATTCAGGTACTGCTTCTAAAATAATAGAAAAGTTATTGTGCTCACCATTAAAATAACCATCTAAAAATTATCAATATTTTAATAGGAAACTTGAGAAGAGGGAAATATGAATTATCTCATCTCTGATCTCATCTCTGATGATGGAGCTATGATAGACTTATCTGGGAACACTTTAGAATTTGGATGATCGATTACATACAACTTATTTCTTATTTTTCATCATTCCAAACAAGTCCACTTTATTACACTAACTAATAAATTGTACAGTGCGCTGTAGATAAATCTGTTTGTGCTGTAAAAACTATTAGCCTGAGTTTGGGCAACCTCCATGACTCAAAGAACCATGAGTTGTTATATCATATTTGTATATGTTTTGTATCAATACCATATATATATATAAAAGAAAAAAAAAGCCATACACAAATAGGTTTCTTGCAATAGTATCATTAGCTAATTCCACAAAACTGCGTGCCAGGGATATCACACGCTTCACCCGCTCAGGGGAGCCATAGGCAAGTCCAGGGATGCAAACTGTGGGGATCAGAGCTTCTCATTTTAACTGTCACTAACGAGTATCTAGACCAAACCTGAAACTAAAACCTTCAAATTCTACAAACAATATGCTGCTACCTATCAGAAATGAAAACCATTGAGTTATGGAAAAGCATTCATCTTGAATGAGGAAAAGCCGTATGGGAATTCTGAAAAGTCTACTTTACCAGAAGGATCTGCTGTGTTCTCTGATGATTTGTCCTCTGATGATTTGTCTTCTGATGATCTGTCCTCTGACGACTTGTCCTCTGATGATTTGTCCTCTGATGATCTATCCTCTGAAGATTTGTTCTCTGATGACCTGTCCTCGGACGATTTGTCCTCTGATGACCTGTCCTCTGATCTGGCCTCCAAAGGCCGCTGCTTCTTTTTTGCTGGAGTTTGAGCAGTATTCAGGGCCTTCTGTGATATAAAAAGCAGATTAACATCAAAAAAAACCCCAAACCCTTAGGTTTACTCATTTAAAATTCTGAGAGATGGCATTTGGGCAGAACACACGGAAGTATTTCAGCTTTTCATGACTGACACATCAGTCACATTCACTGAGGGCTCACTCTTTTGCCAGAATTGCAGCACAGCGGTCACACCCCTGGACTGCATTTTACAGAAGGATTTTCAACACTTTCAATGAATTTCAGCACGTAAAACACTTTTATGCAAATCATAGGCCTATTTCCTCCAGTCTGCAGAGAGTTAACCCTTCCACAGTGCACCTGGAAGCTAAGGGGGCCAGAAGCATTTAACACTAATTCCAGTCTAAGCGTGGAAAAACACTCATTCCAAACCAAGTGGGCTTTTTTCTGTATTTCCAATATATATTCAAAATTAATTTTATCCATGGAAAATTCAATTCTCATAAATATGTTCTTCAATACTGAACAACCATGAGAGATTTACATTCCATTTAGTGTGCCACTCTTTAAGAACATGTATTCCAGATATAAAGAAGATATAGAACATATTGCTCATAAATATGTTCTTCAATACTGAACAACTATGAGAGATTTACATTCCATTTAGTATGCCACTCTTTAAGAACATGTATTCCAGAAGATATAGAACATATTCCCAAGAGAAGGGGCTACAGGACACAGGAACACCAGGCTGCTACATTCCCCATTGTCATGAGACTGTAGCTTTACAGTGTTTCACTTGGCCATCTACAGGAATACTTCGAGGATTAATTATTTGGGACATAATTAAATACTAAGGAAGAAACGAAAGGTCTTGCTCTCCAGGTACAGTGTTTCACTTGGCCATCTACAGGAATACTTCGAGGATTAATTATTTGGGACATAATTAAATACTAAGGAAGAAACGAAAGGTCTTGCTCTCCACTCCTCTCTTAATCCAGGCACAGCACAAAGTAATTTAAAATTAAATTGACCAATACACTCATGCAACTTTCTCTGTACCGTGTTCTCCTTAAGGGGTTCAGGATCAGCCGCGCTCCGTTTCTGAGTGTCACCACCAGATGTTTTCGAGTGATGCAGACTCTTACTAGGAAAAGAAAAATATCCACGTGTAAATCCACTACACACTGAGAGCAATCTTCAACCTTACAAACAAAATAACAACAAAATACAGTACATACAAACAAACATACAACAAAATCTTAGGTTTGGGGGAAACATTTTGTATCGCTACGTCACTCGGTTTGTGTCTCCTAAAACAACTACGTAAAAAGTTGCAAATGGCAGATAAAGGGAAATAGAAACTTTATCCCTCAACAGCAATCCTTGCAACAATTAAAAATCCATTACTACCTGACCATGTTGCTTTGAGAAGAAACTTCAAAACAGGAACAAAATTATTACTGAGGGTATTTTAGCAGGAAAGGAGGCATGGCAGGGTTAGAAATTAAAACACACAAAAACCCCCCACATTCTCATACAAGCTCTGTTATTGTCTTGCTAGTTAATTCAAATAAGAAATAGTTCAGATTTAAACCAAATTTGATTTAGCAAACGAGAAACACACTAAAATTTGTGTTTAAAGATTTTTTTGAAAATTAATTTTCTTTGTTACATGTAATTTACCTGACTTTTACTCATTTTCCATTTTTCAACTTTTTCACTTTAAATCCACCAGCGTTTAGAGGACTAATTAGTATCTCACAGAGATTTTAAAATAATCTTTTAATTTGGAAAAAAATACAGTAAGTACTTAAATCAATGTACTGCTTGCAAAAGGCAAACAGTAACTTATTCTCCCATTTCTTTTCTACATTCCCCAACCTTCCTTACTCTTTTCTCATATGGGAAATTCTAAGTTAAAGCATCTGTTTAATAAGCAAGTAGGGAATCCTGACAAACAGAACTTTTTCCCCCATTTAATCTAAAAAGCTAAAAGATTAAATGCTGGTGATTATTATTTATTTTTTTTTCACCAGACCTTCTTTCTGCCTTTTTCCTCTGGAGAGCTGAAACACGACCAAGCTGCTCATGTTGCGATTGCTCCTCTCCGTAAGCGCCCACAGCGGTACTGTGCAACGGGTGATCTGGGAAGGGCAGAAAATAATGATTAATAATGATCTATAAAGAACAGAAAATAACCCCTATCAAAATTGTTCCCCTCTGTCCAGGCAAAGAGCGTGGACACATCAGCGCTGCCCGCCGTCAAGCACGCACTTAGAATATTTGTGGTTTGCTCACTAATAAAAGGAAGTCTTGTAAAATACATTATTTGAATAGCAGGATAAAAGAATATACATAGCTAAAAGCTTCATAGTTTCTATATTCATCTATCTGCTGTTTCTTTACAAACTGGAACCAAAAGTGCAAGAAAGCTCAGCATGTCCGTGTGGCACACAGCAAGCAAAACATTTTGTACACTTGATTTAAAGTCTTTCTTTGCTATGGCACGCAGCAATCTTCTATCCATTTAAACAACTACTTTATAAGTTTTACCTTTTTAAATATGGATTTTCAGCTGATTTATTGGATGCTACAAGAAGACAGTCACAGCTGCTTCACAAAGTTTGTGAATGTAGAATTCTCAAAGGTGGCTACCAGGATGCATTAAAACACTGAGAACCTTAAGATTTTAGCCTGCCTTCTGTAGTGTATATTTCTTTTTTCAGGCATATTGCCATAAAAGTTTAGTGTTAGCTTATATTAGTGTTAGTGGACATCCTTTTTATTGTTTTTAACAGACACCACAGAAGTGAGGAAGGGCTTTTCCTTTTGCAGACTATCCCTTATGACAACCTGTTTGTTATATTGTTCTTTATCGTTCACTTTCAACGCTGTTTCTTGTAGTTACATGTATATTTCCGTCGATTTCTTAGTGTAATAACTGTTACAGTGGAGAAACAGCCCTTATTTTTTTCCCTACAACTTCTAATTACATGTTTTTTCTTACCAATGTTGACATGTATGTATTTAATAACAGAGAACTTCACACGGGAGCACATACTCCTTCTAAATTATCTTCCAGTATATTGAGGCCTCACAGCACAAGCTTTCATGAAGCATGAAAATGGCTTTAATGCTGCACTAAAAATAGTATGTTTTTATGAGGTTACTTTTTAAGTAGAACAACATCCCTGTGAATGTCTAAGTTTGCTGCCACGCAAACTTACAATTGCTCTATTGCTCTTACAATAGCAAAACATTTCACTTTATGATTTGTGTAATTATTTTAATAGAGCAACTTCAGATATTGAGCTTTTCTTTTAAAATGTAAACTCTTGCACAATTGCAATGTTATATTGCATGGAATTATACCATTCGGACTATAAAACTTTATAGAGAGCATTTTTCTTTTTCTTGCACAAACTACAGCGTTATTCTTGTTACTTCCTAAATGACAGAAAACGACACCACTATCAAAAAGCCCCCATCTCTCCTGCCCATAACTTTCTCTGGCAAAGAAACAATACCTTTCCCCAGGAAAGCATTGAAATATTTTGCCCATGTGTTTTGTTCATGAAAATCATGTATCAAATGACATTCAAGTTAATACTCACCAAACGAATCATCAAGCTCCTCGAGTTGATTCGCTTCTGCCACCTTCAATATCCTGGAGACATCTGGTTCCTCTGGCATTAGCAATTTCCAGCGAGAACGGGAGCTGGCTTCGTGTTCCTGCATGAGTATGAAATTAATCAATAGCTACTTCATCCAGCTTTTTCGGCATAAAACAGATGAAATATGACAATGAATTTCACAAACATTTGACTAGAAATACATTAAACTTGGACCATGTTGACAACTGAGCTACGATACAAAGTACTTAAGGCATGTGTTTTTTCCTCAGACTATGTTTTTTCCCCTCCAAGAGAACTAAAGGTATAAAACTAATCTATTCTATTTGCTGCTATACTGTAACGTGAGCTTTATCTTATTTTATAAAACTAAGTGCATAAGCTTAGAAATCCTGTAGCAGTCTAATATCTGGTTTTTATGATCTGTGGCCTTTTTCTTTTCAGGTGCTAAAATATTTCTTCTTTCACCTCTGTATTGCATTACAGTCCATCCTTGTCCAATCTAATGATTCTCACTTTAAAAAAAAAAAAAAGAAAAGCAATGCACAACTTCTTATAAGAGATAGAATTTATAAGTTAAGCATCAATTTTACAAGATTGTTTTCAAACTCTAGCCTATCTGAAAGTCAATGGCCAGTTTTTCCTGCCTGCTCCTAAAAGAAAAAAAGAAAAAAAAACACAGGAAAAGGAAAACCCCAGGACCCAAACAGTGCCCAGCAAAGCCCTGCGTTAATGCCTGCACCTCCAGAGCCAACGCCACAAGGGCACGGCAAAACAACACAACGCTTGCTGCTTTAATTCTGCTCAAGCTAGCAAAAACTTACCTTTAATTTACTTCTGGAATGACTTCTCTTCCTTTTCTTCTTAGAGGACATTTCGTTGTTCGATATAAGCTAGTAAACACACAACTGAGGATACAGTTGCCGAAGACGGTGACAGTTACCCGAGGATACCAACACAAACCCACTTTCTGTGTCTCAATACCTGGCAGAGAACGGGAAATCTTTGTTAATTCAACATATTATGCATAACTCACTTCAAAAGCAGTAAAACTCACTCTGTTAGAGCAGCCCAACGCCTGCCGTAGCAAGTATAAATCAGTAACAAGACATACATATTAAAAATGTAAAGCAAGGCGACGCATAACGCTACTTACACCTTTACTTTAGCTCCACAGCTGCCGCTCCCCTTAGGCGGGAGCCCCAGGCCCGGCCCGGGGCCTCAGGGAGGAAAATGGCGGCCGCCGGCCCCACCGCCCGCCCGCGGGGACACCGACCCCCCCAGGGCACCCACCCGCCTTCCCGCCGCGATTCAAACCGGACGGCGGGAAGGGTAGGAAGGGAAACGGATGGAGAAGGAAGGGGAGGTGCGACGAGGCGGCGGAGCGCCGGAAGGGGAAGCGGCGAGAGGGGCCATGAGAGGACCGCCCCCTGCCCGGGGAGGGAAGCGGCGAGGCCGGCCCCTGTCAGGAGGTAGAGCCGGTGTGAGGGGACGCTTTAAAACGGAGTACGGAGGTACTTGTACACCAGTTTGTTGGTTGGGTTTGGGTTTTTTTTTCATTTTAAAGAGATGAGGAGAAAAGCTATTTCCTCATTCCAAATATAGAGGTGGTGGGGTTTTTTTCGGTGTCCAAACATATCCCATTGGCGAGCCCAGCAGCAGCTCTAGAAGAATTGACCTGACCATTTTTTTCCCTACAAACCACACTAAAAAAAAAAAAACCAAAACCCACCCAAAACACAGGTTTTCTCCTCTAGACATTGCCAGAGGCCAAGACTTAGTCCCTATCTAGCAACACAAGCAAACAAGATCACCTCTACTAAGATAACCTGAGCTCTAAGATAAAAAAAAAAAAAGAAGAAGACTTGCAGCAGTTCAGAAAAGAAATTGATTTGAAACATGCAAAAAGGTTGCTGGCTGTAAGAGCGTACCAATAAAAAAAAAAGATGTAATTCTAGGTCTCTGGCATTTAGTTAGTCAGCAATTTAATTACTAATGGGAGGCTTAGCAATTTGTCAACAAAGCCTTATTGGAGGGGCCCCTGTCATGTCACATCTTTCCATCCATAAGAGTGTTCCTCCAGGGATCTGTTGTCCCCAACCCTGTTTTTTTCCAAGCAAATAAGCTAAAACAGGGTGAAATATCACTTCAGGAGTATCAGGTGGAATGGTCTCCTTACAATTCTAGTTTAACAGTCCACAAGCTGATGGTACCAAGCAGTAACACAGAGTCACAGAATGGTTTGGCTCTCCCACCAGACCAGGTTGCTCCAAGCCCCATCCAGCCTGGCCTTGAACCCCTCCAGGGATGGGGCAGCCACAGCTTCTCTGGGCAACCTGGGCCAGGCTCTCACAACCTTCACAGCAAAGAATTCTTTCCGGAGATCTCATCTAAATCTCCCCTATTTCAGTTTTAAGCCATTCCCCCTTCTCTTATGGCTCCCCTCCCTGATCCAGAGTCTCTCCCAGAGCCCCTTTAGGGACTGGAAGGGGCTCTAAGGTCTCCCTGGAGCCTTCTCTTCTCCAGGCTGAACACCCCCAACTCTCTCACCCTGTCCTCACAGCGGAGGAGCTCCAGCCCTTGGACCACCTCCATGGCCCTCAGACTACGTGGTGTACAGACAACATACAGCACAGCTTAATTTCTGCAATGAGAAGTGGCTCTTGCAGAAAGCTTGCTTTGACCAGATGAGCAAAGAACATAAACATTAAAGCCAGCTCTCATCTGTCTCCATTAGGAGAAAGATGGTGAGACTTCACTCTTTCCAAGTAGCATACACACATTTGAACATGTATTAAATAAACAACAAAAAATTTGGTTAAGAGTTACTTCACCAGGGATAAAGGAATACAGAAAATTACTCAAAAGGGGAAAAAAAGCCTACTGCAACTAGGAGCAAATTGTGCTTATTTCACAGTAACATCAAGATGGCTCTAAACACTGTCTTGATGGTGATGCTTCATGTGCTACGGTCTGATAAATCTACCCATGAAATTTTCATACACCACCACTGATTAGAGCCAGATGCGTGGTATAA
This sequence comes from Calidris pugnax, assembly GCF_001431845.1. NCBI lineage: Eukaryota > Metazoa > Chordata > Aves > Charadriiformes > Scolopacidae > Calidris > Calidris pugnax. The sequence goes on along the minus strand of NW_015090868.1, from coordinate 6,771,147 downwards.
AGGGGGAAGGGGAAGAGGGACAACACCACAGGAACAACAACCACCACCATCCCCAAAAGCAGCACAAGAGTTAACAAAATTCTAGATTTCACTTAAAAGCCATTTATGATGATGGTAAGAAACCATTACTGAAGACATAGAGCAAGTTACATACACCACCATCCCTTTCTTAAAAATAATGGCCAAAAACCTACCCATAAATACCAGACTGAAGCAGAAAGTCATCTTCCAGAAGTAAAGTTTCACGAACCAGCATTTCTGCTCCATTTAGAATATTCGGAGCAGCGTAGTTTCACAGCTTGTGGGAGTTACCAAGTTACACCTCAGCAGCATCCTTCCTTGATAAAACACACTTCACACACTTGAAATGCAGAAATATTTATTTTGGTTTCCTTCATTGGTTTTGAAAATTGTTTTGGTTTTATAAAACATAGAAATAGCCAACACTAAGCAAACATTTGAATTCCAATGTAACAAACTACCGCTCTAACAGTTGACTCGGATTTGTGTACCTTTAATTGCACACAGGTATGAAATTATGCTACAGAGTAGTGCATTACAATCACACACAAATCTTAGTGCAAACCTTGTTGTGCTTGTATTTTACATATATCCATGTTTTCAAAAAAAAAAAAAACCAGCAATGAATGCTAATGCAAAACCAACTCTGTTAAGGATAGCAAAAGACTTATGCTGTAATAAGGCTTATTTCTGCTGATTTCTCAAACAAAAAAGGTAACTAGTTATTTTTGTAATTTATCTGGGAATTAGGTTTTTAATCCCTGAACAAATACCTATCCTGTGCCAACGCACAGTTCCGTTGGGATATTTAAATACTTCCCAATTGCTGCAAAGCATCAGGCAAAAAACAAAATAACCATTCTACCTGACCTAGTTTGCTATTCGGTGAAGAAATACTCAGTGGCTCATACGTAAAGCACAGAAAACCGAGAGGTTATGTCAGAAGCTCTTCTGCTTACAGAGGACCTGGCACATTTTTAAATTAAAAAAATGCATTTTAAATACAGGGAAGCGAGTGGGTAGGACAGGTGGGGTGTTTACCTGACTGTTAGCACAGCCCAGCCTCCTGAATGGTTTTGGTTTTCAGTCTGTAGTGTTGTTTGTTTTTGCCAGAGTTGGGATCTGTTGGTTTACAGGGCTGGCATTACCCTGGGGGGGTGTTAAGGTAGCCAAGGCCTCCCCAGCTGAATTACCCGCACTTTCAGCGTGGAACCAGTGAGGAACTGGTACTCAGCAGTCTCATCCAGGTGGAGTTCTGACTTCTACCCTTATGGAAAGCAGATCTCAGAACTGGCTACAGATATAAGAGGGAGAAAAACCACTCAAAATCTTTGCCCCAGTTAATATTAGGACTAATGCAAGGTGTGATACCAGCTGTACAACTGTAGAGGTGGGTTTTTTTTTTTGGTGGTTGGTGTTTGTCTGGGGTTTGGATGTTGGTTTGTTTTTTTTTATTAAGTAATCCTTCTGAGGATGCAAGATAGAGGCATTTTCAAACCCGCCAAATCCTTAGTGGAATTGACAACTGCAAGAGACACCGCAGACAGCAAACATGCTGGCAATAAGAAAACCTTAGCTCCTTGGTGAAGGAGAGTCCCATTTTTTTTGGCCAAGGAAGTCTTAAATAACTTACATATATAGTTACCATTTATAGTTAAGGCTCTTTTTGGAAATTGTAGGTCACCATAAAAACAGTATGCAACACAACTCGACAGTAAGGCAGTGTGTCCATCTCTTCCGTGTTCCTATGGCAAGTACCCATTTTTGTACAAGTTAATGATTGCACAGTTTCCTTCCCTAGGTTTGCTGTAGTCAAAATTACAGATATGAAGGCCAACAGTAGACATCAGACGCGCGCCGCTTTCCCTCGCCGTTCCGCTCAGCAGTTACATTTTGGCATTAGCATAGAGTTCATCTATCTGCGACTGGAAATATTTGCGCAGCTCTGGTCTCTTCGCCTTCAGCGTGGGTGTCAGCAGCCCGTTTTCAATAGAAAACATTTCCGTGTGCATGAAGATGTCTTTAACCTGGAAAAAGAAACATATCAATAGCCAAGCTGCACTCCTCGGAATAGACACGGCCATTAAAAAGATTGCCCCGACATCCTAACAAAGCCCACCACTTTAAAAGATCTTCCAGCTGCACATGAAAATCTCTTTCCGCAGAGTCATATTATATTGGGATTGAGCAGTTTGAAGAATGAGGTATTCAGTTCTCATTGGCATCTTACCTGTTCAAATGACTTCAAACCCGATTCCTTCCCGATCCTCAGCATGTCTTCCAGAATGTGTTTTTTGAGGTCCTGCGGATACAGGAATACGTTGTACGGCTTGAAACAGCTGGTGCAGAACAGCTAAACAGCTTCCTCAGCCAGGACTCACCTTGTTTCTGCAGAGCTCTTCATACGAGCCTTCAAATCCCTTTTTCTTGGCCCAGTTGCGCAAAGTCTCAGGATCGGGTACCACAATAGCTACTAAGAAGGCCTAAAAAAGGAATTTTTGTCAAGCTTTTTTATTTTCCTTTCTTTTGAAAATCAACACTGTTGTTCCTACACATTTCTTGCTCATCAGGATTGTGGTTTGGACAGCAGGTCTCATCCTGCTGTTAAGTCAGCATCTTGCTGCTACTTGGATGAAGAGTACAGTTCAGAAGCTTGCACTTCACAAGACTAGTTCTCTTAAGACCCACATTTCAATTTACACTCGCAAAAACCTGGACTACTTGGGTTTGTGGAGGTTTTATTAGGGTTGGGTTTTTTACTTATTATTTTCCCTGCACACTGTTAGCAATTTATGTCCAGTCATTAATACTCAGTTAAATTATTCCAGCTGTACTACATGGTCTGGAATTAAATCCAAAAACATGCTCTGTAACTGCTGGAGTTGAAAGTGCATTCAGATCCAAAATCTGTAATGTTAAAAAATTTTAAGATTTCAGTCTCAAAGTTGGGGTTGGGGGGAGGGAGGAAAAGAAAACTCTTTTCTGCCATCTCCTCTTGCATTAAATGACCTGAAGAAAAAAATGCTTACCTGCAAGCTCTCTCCGTGGACAAACACTTGAGCAAGCGCTTCACTTCTCAGATACACGTTTTCTATTTTCTCTGGTGCTATGTACTCTCCCTGGGCTAGTTTAAATATGTGTTTTTTCCGGTCAATGATCTTCAATGTACCATTCTGTTGACAGAAATAACTTCCACTCAGAAGAGGCACTTCAAGTGAAAAACCAATCTACGCAGCATTAGCGTGCCATGCTGGATCACATAATGAACCAGAATTAAAACATGCAAACAAGAGCTTGTTTCTGTGTGTTTCAGCTTCAAGTATTACTGTGCAACCTTTGTTAAGCATTCAACAACAGACCAAAAGTGCTATTGCCTGAATTCTGGTTTAATACAAACTTAAGTGCTGGGAATGATCCAAGACAGTTTCTTTAAGGTAGATGAGGTTGTACAGTAAAATAGTGCCAGAGCACTGCCAAAGTCATGTCAGAAGAAAACAGGCTCTGCACCCATCTAACCTAAAGTAGGGAAAGCTTCAGGATTGGCACTGCCAATACCTTTCTAGCACACAGATTTATCTATGACAGTAATTACCCTCCTCCTAAAATTATTTGTCTTTCACCTAATTCTTTGTGTTTAATACCAAATATTTTCAATACTTTATTTATTAAATTCCTGCTAATGACTACAGAAGTACATTTCAGCTCTATAGGTTAACTTACTGGTAGCCATTTCCCAATATCTCCTGTGTGGAGCCAGCCATCTTTGTCCAGAGCTTCTGCTGTTTTTTCTGGATCTTTCAAATAGCCACGGAATACGTTTGGCCCTTTCACACACACCTGCAAACAGCCACTTGTTAGTTTGTTAACTTCCCTTCATCGTAGCACACACACTCTTTGCAACGGGTTTCTCCAGTGGTTCTCAATAACCCCCACTAAAAAGGCAAGACGAAGTTTACGCATTAGTACAAAAATCTCTATTCATGGTTTTTGAGACCTAACATTTTCTATCAGTGTAAATATAATAATAAGTAGTAATTGGAAGCATCTATTGTCTTCCAGCCTAGCAGCAGTGTTCCTACCCGGTATTTGAATAATATGAATTTATCAGAGGAAATTTATTTTTATTTATTTGAAGAAATTCTGCTGGATCCAGAAATGTTACCCCTCAGCCTGGCAACATGTCTGTTTCAGCTTCAGTACACAGCAGGTGCATCACACTAAAACTAGTGACAAAAAAAAGCTGCATATCACACAATCACATGTTTGTGGTCTAAAAGTAAACAGTTAATACCTCAGGGCTTAGAGCGCTCCAGGCTTCTCTATAAATGAAACCTGCAATTTCTTTAAATTGAAGGTTGTCTGGATTTGTATACCAAGTAGAAAAACTAAGAACTTCTCTGGATATAACTGGATGTATTGGCATTATTAGGATCAAAAAACAAAGGTCACAAGATATAAGAAAAGCACCAACAAGCTCAAAGGTTTATAGGTGAAGAGATTGCCAGAGAATCAGGGCAAACCTTACAAGCTATATTAAAAAAGATCTGTAGAAAGAGAATATAGAAGTAAAGCAATGAGTGAGGAACAAGGAGCAAAGAGAGCCTGAAGTATTCAGAGATGATCCCAAATTTAAGTATTTCCTTCTCCAGATAACACCCAAGGGTGTGTAAGTTTTCTTTGGTGGGTAGAAGGGGCACATGGGACAGGACTCTTGTTATTTAAGGATCAGCAGGACAATAAAATATCTTTTAAGAAGTGAGGACAGACAGATAAGCAAGATAAACAAGAGGCAAAACTCGAGATTCCCACTGCATACAACTGTGGGGGAATCAGGAGTCCAAAAAACCCTGAAAGCTCCACACAAGAGTCCCCAGAAGCAACAAAGATCCAACCATCACACCAGCTTGGGAGTGCCTCTGCATGTGTGGGTGACAGAAGACAGTAAGAAGAGCCTGGTAAATATTATCAGGACTATAAAAAAAGATCTACAGGAATGAGATAGAGAATCCAGCTTTAAGTTAAGACCACATTGGGCTGATAAAATACCAGGCCAACTATTAGTCCAGGGGATTAGTACAATTGTAAAATGGGCAAGGAACTGGCTAAGAAATCTTCAGGCACTAATACCAATTCTCAGACTAGAAGAAATCACTAACGTAGTTCAGACCAATTCCTGAAAAACTCATCCCAAGTATTCCCAGTGCTAACCTCAGCACAGGATATAGGAATGCTGTGAGCCACACCACAGTGAACAGGAGATGTGTCAACAGCAAGGAGACGAGAGTACCAGTGAGGGTTCTGATGCCCTCACAGAAACAGTTCCAAACTCATCAGCAAACCAAGCTCAGGTTTTAAGAACCAAGTCATTTCTGCTCTAAAACACAGCTTATTGGGAAGGATATGAGTAGAGAAGAACTCTATACGTCCCAGTCAAGTCAAAGGCTGACTAACCAAACATTTCACTTCTCATGGCTCCTACAGTCACAGGGTGGCAGTAGGTGACAACTCTCCTCCAGTAGAGGCAGCAAACCATTTATTTACATGTATCCTGCTAACTGGCACTAAGACTTTAGCTGCATATCAGCATATATAATTCTATTCACAAGTTTATCCTTCTTGAACATGGAGAACTAGCAGGAGTGAAAAACAAGACTGACAGAACAGAGAATATTGAAAGCTGACTCTCAGAAAGGAGGACTGGGAGTGTTAAATCCAGCTGAAGAGCAGGACAACGAGGAAGAAGATCTATTTTAGGCAAAGGATAATGACAGCCAATTTTATAGCTATGGGCTTCAGTTCTGTGAAACAAGTTACAACACTTATTTGTTAAATTCAGAATAGTTGAATAGGGGTGAAAGATTAAAGATGGTACCTGATACATTAAGGGGCTACTGCATTTTTTCAAGTCCAAAGAAACTCCTAATGTAGCAAACTTTCACAGTAAGTGCAAGCCAAACATTTTTAGAAGTGTTTTTTTATAGCTACTTAACTGTTTCTCATTATGACAATTTATACTTAGTTTCTCTAGCAGACTGAGCTTTAAAAGCATATTTAAATTGAAGCAAAAACTGCTGATGAAGACTAAACATGGGGTCATATGCAAGACAGGAAAGAATCTTACCATTGCTTCCTACTTGCAAATAGTTTCCCACCACCAACCACAACTAAATTTCTGGGAATTAAAGCCCAATGATTTATCTTTAGTCTCATACAAATTACAACCAAAACAAATCAAGATTATATATTCTTTGCAGTCAAATTAGCTACTGGCTTAAGCTGCTTTTTATTTACCCATTTCTTACCCACCAACTGCTTGAAAGCATATGGAAGACACCAGTTAATTTGCTTTCAGGGTTTGGAGGGGGGAGAGGGAGGGAAATAAATCACTACATCAACATCCGTTTAAGAGTCTACAGACAAAGTTCAAGCTTTATATATATTTTTTTAAGTAAAATATATTGAAAAAGACAGCACATGGCATTACAGACAAAGCTGAGTCCTCAAAGTGTAATTTGTAAAACACACAATTTTTGCAGACTGCAGAAAAAAAGTTGAGAAGAACATGAAGGCAGTTGTCACAAATCATTAGCAGCCTTCATGGCATTTTATCTCCATTTCTCTTAATGGTGTCCCAGCCACTTTAAATTACCTCATCTCACACATCACAAGGTGGGTAACAAGCTACACTCATCAGCTCTTCTTCAGCACTTGGCAGGGCATGGAGGAAAGCCCTCTGCAAGCACTTTATTGAAGGATACAGGCAGGATAGATATATAGAGATATATATGTACACAGAAATAGCAAGCTTCTCTGCTTTCCCACAGCCAGAACATGGAACACTGGTCATACAACCATAAATACATAGTATGTTATCCCACAATAAGCTGCTTTTTCTCCCCTCCAATACACTATTTTCTGTTTTGCATCTGTGAATCATTAGCTGACATTGCACACAGGCAAAGCAGACATCTGATTTTAGGTAGCAGGCCACATTTACCTCTTTTACAAAATTCAGTTACTTGCTATTTCTGGAACAAAAAAAAATGTTTTCCAAGATTCCATAAGAGGCTTTTATTGAGCTTTTGAAATTACTTACCTCACCCTCTCCTTTGGCAGCCAAGTAATTCATTTCTTGTACATCAACAAGCTTGATGATACTGCATGGCATGGGTGCTCCAACATGACCTATTAGGGACAGTAACACTTCAATAGCCTGAACGGCTTTTTAGTCAGGTTCTTAGAACAATAAGCTGGTTACATGCAAAAGTTAAAAAAAAAAAGGTGGAAAACTGATTTCTGATAGTGTACTACACCAATACCAGTACAGCAATAGCTTAAGTTTACTGGGACTGAAACATTGCATTCTCAGATATCCCTAGAATGTTTCAAGCTGAACCATGTACTCAGTCTTGCTTTTTCCTATAATCAGGATCCTCACTCTCGGGACATATTTAAGTAGCAAAAGTCCCACTATAGTTTTAATTATCAGTGTTATTTCAGTTAGGGAGCTAGAGATGTAACAGCTGACAGAAATGCAGCCTGTTTGTTCCAACACCAAAAAATACCATTTAAATTTCCAACAGTGTGTTTATACAGAGCAGATTCTTGTTCTGCAAAAGTGGTTGATACTATGACTTCCCCTCTCCTAAATCCACTTCAACTTCCAAGGACAAAGCCTATTACAAGTTTGGATTACTGAACCTTCCTAAGTTATTTAGGGGTAGAAACTTCAAGGGATCCCTTCAAAACTTTTTTACTTCACTTGAAGGAAAACAGGTGCGCTGAAGACTAAATAATGGGATCAGGGACCTCTAGAGCATCCCAAAATTTGACAGGCAGACCCCTAAACACCATACCTGCTGTCCAGTCACCAGGCAGTGACAGTGAGCATCCAGCTGTGCATTCTGTCTGTCCATAGCCTTCATAGAACTAGGATGTGAAACCAGAAGACTATTTAAAATTCTTACTTTTCAACATACAGTTTCTTCATTAAGCTGAAATTAATCACAGAATGGTTTGGGTTGGAAGGGACCTTAAAGATCACCCAGTTCCAACCAGGGACACCTCCCACCAGACCAGTTTGCTCCAAGCCCCATCCAGCCTGGCCTTGAACCCCTCCAGGGATGGGGCAGCCACAGCTTCTCTGGGCAACCTGGGCCAGGGTCTCACTACCAAAGAATTTCTTCCTAATATCTCATCTAAATCTCCCCTCTTCCAATTTAAAACCATTCCCCCATGTACAATCTGATTCTCCCCAGTCCCATCTTCAAAGCAACAACACTACAATAATTGTCATGTTGATTGGATTCTCTACAGCAGTTCTGAATACTTCTGTAAGGAACACAAGTCCCAGGAACTTAATCCAAGAACATTAATTATTGCTTATAGCAGCCCACATAAAAAAGTCTTTCCCTTAAGATAGTTCAGCTGGTTACTTCAGTTATAATAAAGACTTTGGGATGAATTCGGAAATCCCAGAGGACAGAGAAACTCTAGAAAGGAATATGCATGTGTGTCGTCTCCAAGAAGAATGCCAGAAAGAATTACCCAGTCTCAGACTACTAAAAATGCTTTAACATCAAAGATAGAATGAGTACTAAAAAACTCTGTTTTAGGATTAGGGCCAGGAAACTCACCTGACAGCCAAGAGCTGTTCTCAGGAAGGTCAGAACACTTGCAGATACAGGTGCTGCCCCTGTGATCATGAGCCTCACTTTTCCTCCCAAACTTGCCTACAACAGACACAAGATACTATGGACACCATAAGCATTTTAGAGAAGTTTCCAGAGTCTTTTTCCATCCCACCCTCAGCCACTGTTCACCTACAGTGCCACCCACAGAGATTAGAGATTAAAATTTAGTCTTCTATTGCAAGTTGTAGCAATTTTTAGTTTTCGTAGCGTTTTTAATATCATTAATGTCTGAAAGAGGCCGTAATCTCAAACATACAGTATCTACAAAGACTGTGCTATAGTGTCACTGCAACACACACTCAGCCAGAAGTCTAAAAGAGCTTAAGTGATGGCCTTACAGCAAGGACTATTTTTAACTGCCTTCTCTCAGCTTCTCCTACACCCTGAGCACTATAAAAAGCCGCCCCAGGGGCACATTGTACGACCAAGGTTAGGGCCACAGCCAGCGAGTGCCAGCTAATAACAGGCATAGCTTACTAGTGACCCAACAGCCAGGAGACAGTAGGGGCTACAGGTGGCACTAAGTCACATTCAGCATTCCTCCTCCTTCAGAAGGACAGTGTTTGCTCTCAAAGCAGCAAGAGACAAGCACCAGGCCGTTTTACAGAAACCCCCCTAATACAGTTAGAGTATTATTAGAACGAAGGGAACTGAAAAATGGAGTTGGAAATGAGCTGCAATATCCACCATGCAAAGACTCATGGACTCAGAGGCTTTCAAACATACCTGTATTTTACGGAAGATGACTTTATCCCAGAAACTGTTATTTCTAACTATACCACTTCTGAGTTCTGCTTCTTTCCTCTTGGAAGCAAAATCCAGCATCCACCTCTTTAATGCAGTATCTGCCTGTCCAAAGATCTGTTGACAAAAAAGATCTGTTATTAGAAGCTTCACAGACTACTGTTCCCTTTCTTACAGAAGCATGCAGAGACTCTTAACAGTGAAAACGAAATAAACTAAACCTTTGTTGGTAAACATCTTAATTCTGGTAAGAAATACTTGCATTTTGGCTTTTTACCTCAGTTAAAGAGATCTTCACCAAAATTAGCACTTTAATTCCTGTTTCCCAATCCAACTGTGTGATGCTTTTTCAATGTATAGTTTCTCCACTTCAAAGTATGATTGAAAGCTGATGTTTTACTTTTCTATTCCACTTTGATCAAAAGCAGAATTAAGTATAATCCTTACATATCCTAGAGAGCACACCATCATAATATGTAAAGTAACACAAGGTTTTCTGAGGACATACAGGTCCCTTCAGAAATATCTGAGATTTGTCTTGCCTATATAAACTTGCTCTTTAGATTACTTTTCAAAGGCTTCTTCTGGTTGTTCTCAGTCACAGCAGACAACCACAAATTAACATACTCACTTGGAAAGAGACAGACCCAGCAGCTTTTCAGCATTAGCCCCCCCCTAATTTCCCACTTAACTTCACATGCTGGTTACTGCAAGGCTGGGCAATGTTGAACCAGTGCCACAGACACATACGTGAAAGCCTTAGGGCACTGGAGTCAACAAGCAAGATGACATCAGGAAAGAAGAGAGTCCCAAGCTTTGGCTCCATTTCCCAAATTCTAGTACAGAATGAAGTGGTAAAATTTAAGTACCACAGGCAGGGCTTTAATTCCTTCCCTCCAAATGTATCAGAGTTGAGCAACCTGGTCTAATGGGAGGTATCTCTGCCCATGGCAGGGGGTTGGAACTGGATGGTCTTTAAGGTCCCTTCCAGCCCAAACCGCTCTATGATTTGTTCCTGGGGCCAAACAGAACCTTGTTTTACTCACTGTTCCTCTAGTCTCCTAATTAGAGCAGTGCCCTGGCTAAGACAGCCCTGCCATTTCTTTAGCAGTCACAGGACTTCCTGCTCTGTCCTTTAACTCCTCTGGCTGTATCCTAAGATTCAGCCACCCACCCACAGGCAAAAGGATGACTTAAAAATCTTAAATTCAAGGAAGAATCTACTTCTCAGATGACCCTGGGCAGGCAAGCACAGGAGAGACCGGGGTTGCTGACACACCCTCTCCCCAGTGCTCCTGACTGGCTGGTTTCTAATTCTCCCTGCTAGAAAAACGCTGGCTGCTGCGTAGGAAACTTATATGCGTCCATGCAAACATAGGCAGACACCTGACCTTGGTTTGCAAATTCCACTCCATGAGTCAGATGCTAAAAGCGTGGCGTGCAGATGCTAAGCTAAGTTCATGGTGTAGGCTGGACTTAAGTAACTTGCTCAGAGCAAAGCAGTAAGTCATTAATCAAGCTAGAGAGAACCCAGTCCCCCGGTCAGACTTTTCAACACCAATATTTGCTGCCTGAAAATGTTTTCATACAACCAGTACTACTCTCTGCACTTTCAGCTCTATTTTAGAAAGATAAACCCATTCGCCAGCATCTGATTGAACGTCCCAGAGCACAACAGTTCCAGCACAGACTTCACAAAGTCTGTTAAAACCCTGCACAGATCCAGACTCAGCCTGTAGACTTACCTTGTCAAACATTCTGTTCAATAACCTGGGTACTACAGGAAATACAGTTGGCTGCAACGTTTTTAGGTCATCCATAAGTAGCCTGATATCCCCTTGGAAGAATCCTATCCGAGCTCCGTGGCACAGAACCACAGTCTGTCAGGAAAAAGGAAAATAAAGCCTGAAAAGACAGCACGTATAATGTGTTGTAGCTCTATTTGTACAACAATCCTATGCAGAGCAGACCATGCAGTATCCACCTTAAATCTTCTCAGATTCTGGACAAGTTCTGCAGCAATCTCAGACTATAGGATGGGAGTGGAAAGACCAAATAGCATGACATGCCTGGTCTTTGTCAGAACGAGATATAGCACAAAAGCCCCCCATCCAAAAAAGGGCAGTTGGCCAATAAGGCAATACCAGCAACTCAAAGGTAACAAGAGACTGAAAAAAAAAAAAAGCTTTAAATAGGAAAGTTCTTATCAGGCTTATTTAAAAGTACTGGAACTTTGTTCCCTGCTATATACTAAAAAAAACAGCATATGCTATGTAGTGGTCCAGCAAGGATTTCTGCTGTGTGCTACTTGCTTTTCAGTCTTTTGCACTCTTTTCCTTCCTATTTCACAAAACTGGTGCAAGAAGAGTTGTTAGGTGACTAAGATGCTCCTCAGAACATTCTAGTGGACCAGCTGATTATTTTTGCATCACTTAAGACCTACACCAAGGAAGGCAGGCTTAATCCTATTTTGCTCTATATTCTGTGCTAGAGTCTAAGTGTAGACCTATATATCCCTTTTCTTTTAGTTTTTTTATTCTTTTTAACAACATCCCTACTCTTCTTTTGTTTCTCTATACCCACTTGTTTTTCTTTCTTCTCCTTCCTCCGTAACACCTCTTCCTTCATTCCTGCCATCCATCCTCATCTTTTCTGCACACAAGACACTAAAGTGTCACTTCACCTGTGTTTTGCCACCACCTGCTAAAAAGCTGCCAATGCATCAGCCAGATGGAGTCAGCAGGAACTGCCTTTGATAGGTGAGAACATGTTTGTCCTGTCAAGTTCACTGAGCCTCTCTACCTTCCTTAGGAAGCCAAAAAAAAACAAAAGAAAAATGGAAGAAAAATCCACAAACACGGACTTAACAAGAGGGGCAGGCTCTAAAGGCTGCTTGCTTCTCACAGAGCCTGTGTTCATGCCTACCCCAAACAGTAACAAATCTTTTCTCTTTTCTACTAGAGATGTCCTTGTGTAACCTCCTTATGTAAATACACAGGTAAACACCTACTGTGTAACGACCTCAAACAGCAGAGGAATACTGAGAGCCAAACACTTTCTTCTGATTTTATCCTCTAGAACACAAGTTCCCATCCTGTTCCCGCTGCATGGTAAGGAACAGAACTTTTACCTACAGAGCTTGTACCTTGAGATGCAAGACAGACATCAGTAAAAGACACACTGAAGTATAACAGGTATCCAAGTTACCAGGAGAAAAATAGCTCTAAAAGCCTACAGGCACCTGTACAGCTCAGTTAAGCTTTATTCCCTATCTTCATAACATCCATACACAGACATGTATGCATTGTAACCTCCTTATGTAAATACACAGGTAAACACCTACTGTGTAACGACCTCAAACAGCAGAGGAATACTGAGAGCCAAACACTTTCTTCTGATTTTATCCTCTAGAACACAAGTTCCCATCCTGTTTCCACTGCATGGTAAAAAACAGAACTTTTACCTACAGAGCTTGTACCTTGAGATGCAAGACAGACATCAGTAAAAGACACACTGAAGTATAACTGGTACCCAGGTTACCAGGAGAAAAAGAGTTCTGAAAGCCTGCAGGCACCTGTACAGCTCAGTTAAGCTTTATTCCCTATCTTCATAACATCCATACACAGACATGTATGCATATATACATTACTATCTATGTGTATATAGAAACGCTTTTTTGGTAGAAAGCTCAGGTTTCTCAACTGAAATCACAGGATGATTTCTGGCTCCATGTGCCTTTTCACACTTGCACAGAGGCTGTTTATTTCCCTATATAAACTGGGCCATGACTACCTTCCATATACATATAAGGGAGAGGTGTTAATTCAGCTCCAATAACTATGGTAATTAAATACCTGTGCCTCTATATAAGCAGCTTGAGGAAATTGCATCCTTTCAATAATTCATACCTCTTAACTATGGGCTCAGAGGTCCTTATTCAGACTGCCAGTATTAAGACAACCTGAGCCTCCTCATCTTCAAAAATGAAGCCCCAGGTTTCACTATATGGTAAAACAAGCTAGCCAAGAGAACTTCAGAGTTTGTCATTAAATAGCATTAACAGCCACTTTCATTTCCTGCACAAGTACTCCACTGAAACAAAACCTCTCCCTTTTATTGAAGTTTCTTAGAAGTAATGGTATGTTTAACCAACTTAAAATTAGTTGTGTAAGCAAACAGGATGCCACATAGTAAAATAATTTTTTAAAGTTTGAGGACTGAAAAGTGGAATGGATTTTTAGTTATGCACTGATTATTGTAGAGGGAATTTCTAGGGAGTTTATCTGTGCTAAGGGATTGTCCCATGTTACAGTAAACCAATTGCTTAGCAAATATAGCTGTAGGGTTAAAACTTATATTTCAGCATGAAAGCCAATTGTTTAGAACTCACTAGATGTTTATGGGATATTGTTTTCCTGAACCCTACCTCCAGCTTTCATACACATGTGTAACTCAGAGAGGAACAGTGTGTATCACTGGGACTCAGGAGACACACACCCTGTAAGAAGAACGAGCTTCTCCATAGTTGATACAACAAATGGGTGCTTACCTCAACGACTCTCTCAAACATATGAGCCAAGGGCAGGAATGATATCAGAACGTCATCAGGGGAAGGCATAAACGTTTTCTGAAAGTGGAAGTGTCCGTAAAATTAAATTTTATTCTCATTGATGCTCTAAGTTAAACACAACAATGAAATCTGAAATCTAAACTCTAAAGCAAGGCCTTTGCTTCAGTTTTGTTTGTAATGAAGCTGCATCAGCTTTCATTAAAAATATTACAGCCATGACTTCTAGCATAAACACACACTGCAGAAATAGTCATCTTTTAGATTTGAGTAGAGTGACCAATTTATTACAACTTATCACTCAAATGATGATGAATAGAAAAAATTCTGAGAGAAATCACAAGAAGTTCCATTATATACACCAGGAGGGAGAGGCAATGAAAGAGTTAAAGTACTGTGCCTTAAGGGTTTAAAAAAAATACACACTTTCATCTTAAATTAGAAAGTTTATCCAATTTGCCATAAGCTTGATATCAAGAGTACCTTACATGATCTAATTATGAGACCAGCTGCATAATTTAAAAACAATTCTACATGCAGAATACTTGACAAAATTGCAATTGCATTTTTAATTACATCTGTATATGTTAAAATTTAGAACTATCTTCTTAGCTAGTCTGTAGATTAACTTTAGTCATCTACTGTAAACTAAAAGTTAACACTGTATCAAGTAAAAATACAGGGTCATGCTTCTTGCTCATTTATGCGTGTGCTTTAAGTATTTTGGGGGATCAAAATACATTATAGCTTCTCCCATCCTTAGTGCAAAAGGTTAGCCTCTACACCAACCCTCTGATATAGAGCTTGCACTGATGACAAATCCAATAAGCCTCTGGCAGAACATAATATATACCCACATCAGGATCTTTATAAGATTTTGCTTGGATCAGACCAAATTGTTAATCTGTCAGGGTCTTGACCCTGACAGAACAATTCAATAAGTATTGACTTTTGACCGAGCACGGGCAGAGCGCTGTCAAGTTACATTTTCACTTGGATCTTACTAAAAGTTAAGACCAAAGTTAATGAGATTTCAGTGTTGGTTTTCCTTCCCCTTCATGCAAATCCACAAGGTTAACCTTTGCCATTTACCTCTGTAGTTTTCACAAAAGCTGAAGCATTGCTGACTATGTTTTGGTGAGTGATCATTGCTCCTTTGGGGTTTCCTAAGGAAGAAGCACATCAGCATGCAACAGTTAGATTTGTTTAGATCCTTTGAATAACCAAGCAGTGGCAAAACTAATCTAACAGCATTTCAGTCAATCAGTCCTCCTTCAATATTAATATCTTACTTTGTAGATCAATTAAAGGCAGAGAACTTGTTAACACACTGTCAAGTACAGCTGGTAACAGTTTAGTAAGTTTGTGTTCAAGTCCTCAAATTTCATAAGGAGGACAAATCCTTAAGAAATTGTCATGTTTCTTGGACAAGCTCCTCTCATTCAATATTCAACACTTCCGTGAAGATGCAGTTATCAAACCCAGACTAATTTCTGTTCTCACATCTGCTTTAAATGCATAGTTTGTCGTTGTACTTTTCCCTTCTTCTCCCTGCCAGAGTTGGATATTAACTTAGAAGTATCAACTGAGTGACATCTAGACAGTCCTCCTGTTTTAATCTTACAGGAAGGCTGCTTAGAGCTAACGAGCAAATTTCACTAATACAGTACAAAAAGACTACGGAAGAACTGAAAGCCTGATGCAGAGCCCTTATTATAATGGAAATATAGGTTCAGTACTTATTTCCAAGCCCAAAACCATAACACCTCCACACACCCCCAACACTGCAACGCTGTATTGATCAATGGGAAAAATCAAAGGGAGCCTTACCATAAAACTTCCCCAGCTACTACTTGCCAAAAAGATGCAGCAGCAGGGGAGAGTCTTGAAAAAAAAAAAAGTAGGAGGGCTTCTGAATTAATTTTGCACATACGGGATAATAAATTCTGCATAATGTAATGAGGTGTACCTGTCGTTCCACTGGTGAAACAGATGACTGCTAGATCTTCTGGCTTTGGAGGCTATGAGAGTTAAGAAAGTATTAGTATGGTTAAGATAGCAAGAAAAAAAAAAATTTCTGGACAAAACATTGAAATACTAGTGTTACTTTTGAGCTATGGGAGGTATGGAGATTTGCTAGTTTGATCTACAGAATACTATCCAGTTTCAGATTGTCACTTTAATTTCATACTTACCATAGGTTTTTGCCTGTGTGCTCTTCCCAGATCCTGCAGAAAGGACAGAAAGAGGAGAGACACAGTTTACACCTTAGCATCTAACTTTTTTGCTCTAGATTTACCAGACAAATGTTACCAAACACCCTAACATTCCATTATTTAGACTGACTGTTAAGGCATATTAACTTCCAAGAAGAGTAACAAAGGCTTTAAAGGACATTTTAAAGATATATAGAATAACTACCATGTTCTACAAATACAGAAGTGATAACTAATCTAAACTCACAGGTTTTTTCCAGCTAGGAAACCAGAAGTCTCTCACTAGAGAGGCTCAAGGTTATGCAGTTCTGACAATCCACAGCAGGGAATCAAGCCTGCACTCATGCAGAAGAGACATGTGCCACTGACAACCATTGAGTAGATGGCACAGGATTCATCTCAGCAAGCACCTCACACCAACATCACTGCTTGTGAGAAGGAAGACCGAGTTTCCCCATGAAGGGTCCTGGGGTGGTCTGTACTCCTCATACTGAAGAGTGGAGATCACAAGATTGTCTCCTCCAGAACCTCTTCTCCCCTCTCCATCCTTTGGATCATTCAAGCCTGACAATTAGTTATGTTGTATTTCTTTAGGCAGAAGGGAATGGATAGCAAGAAGATCCTTGTATCATCAAGGATATAAGGATCAAGAGGAAAAGTTTCAAAACATCACTTATTGTCATGCCTATTTAAGACTATTAATAATAATATCTTAAGGACTTATGCATAGGATCAAGAGGAAAAGTTTCAAAACATCACATTGTCATGCCTATTTAAGACTAGGAATAATAATATCTTAAGGACTTAGGCAAATCAAAATGGACCTTTTGTTAAGTATAGCTTTGGAAGCACCCATTGAGGGCAGGCACATCAACCCCACCATTGCCTTTACATTCCAAGTGCACAACAACAGAACTACACATTCCTTTCCCTAGCCCTACACTGCCTTTAGTATGATGTACCTTTTAGATTACCCAAAGAGGTTTAAGAAAAACAAAGGACTGTCTGGAAACACTGTTAACATCCCTATACCTGTAAGTTTGCCCTTTTGAAACGCTGTCATTATGCAAAAATTTGCCACTATGAAAACACAGCTCAAAACAAAAAGCACCTTCATACCACCAGAAACTCAATGCTCCTACAGCCCAGTTTTGAGTAAGATCTGGTATTTAGTGAATACACAATTATCTACGTATATATCTTGTTGATATCCTAGATCAGAACTCCAACATCTCTTCCTACCAAAGAGCCATTTATTCACAGCTCTAAGTAACCACAGTAATCCAAACATCACATGCTGTCATTAAGAAAGAACAAAGTACTACTGGAAGTCACTGCTTAAGCATTCACCCCCTGGTTTTGTTTTCCTGTAACTAGAAGATGCAGTGGAAAGCATCTTCCTCTGCCAGAAAAAGAGTTCATTCAAGGAAAGAAGCCAATTTTAGCATACCAACTTGCACTTGGGCCCATCTTTTCCCAAGTTTAACCCAACCCTTTTGCCAGCGAGCTACAGCACAGTGTAAGTTACTCTGTATGATGTTTCCAGCCCCACTTCAACCCGGCAGCCTCGCTGAGGCTGGTTAAACCCAACCCTTTTGCCAGCGAGCTACAGCACTGTGTAAGTCAACTCTGTATGATGTTTCTAGCCCCACTTCAGCCTGGCAGCCTCACTGAGGCTGGTTAGCAACCATTCAGTTAATTATCTTTTAACCAACACACTGGCATTTTTGTGTCTTTACCAGAAGGTGGCCCTGTTAACATAGGAGCTAAGCCTGCTGTGAAAACAAGTTTAGTGAAATGAAGTATTTCACACTGGTTACTGACACTTGCACAAGACAAACACACTTTTATTTGGAGATATGCAGTCAAGTCCTGGTGAGCCAAGCCTTCACCAACTCCAGCTGGAGCCAGGCTCAACCCGGTTTCATAATCTCACAGTAAAGATGCACTTTGTCCAATTCGATCCTGGGACAGAGTTCTCCAAACAGTGAAGTTATGAAATAGCCTTGCATAAGAGATGTATGCAGACAAAATAACTACAAGCAAAACCAGACTTGAACATTAAGTGGTGAAGAAAAATGGCTTCTACTTCCAAAACCTGGAAGTCTTGTTCTCCTACATTACCATAGGCTTGCCCTGGAACAGTTTACTGCCATTTTCCTCCTCCTCCAGAAAATGTTTTGTAGATTCAGTGTTAAGGGGAAGATGCCATTTTTCACAAGACCAAAACCTACACTGGCTCTTTTTGACACAAGTATTTCTGAAACATTAGTCACAGTATATAATTATCACATTACTGCTTCATATGGGCAAGCCTTAACACTCCGATCTGATGTTCATTCTGGACTATGTTAGCCAGCTTTCATCCATCATCTTGGTATACACAACTTTTACATTCTGAGCATTATGAAATACTAGTAGCAAGTTGTCTCCCTTCTGGCTCAGGGTTTTTTGTTTTGTTAGGTTTTTTAAAATACTAGTAGCAAGTTGTCTCCCTTCTGGTTCAGGGTTTTTTGTTTTGTTAGTTGTTTTTTTTTTTTTAAGTATTTTTTGTGTAAACTTCAATCCAAGAGATAGTTAAGTATTTTCAAACTAATCTACCACATTTTGCTCAGTCCTAACCATCTGTTCGTCAGACACTGTCCTCTTCCTCCCAAAGTAAATGGGAGGAAAGCAGTACAGTAGGTTAAGCATACTTACCTCGAGTTCTCTCATGCTGAAGACTTCCACCCCACACTTTTTGCCACGTTCCACAAGATCCATGCCAAAAGAATCCATGATAACAATGGTGTTGAGTATTGGAGTTTCCCCCTTTTCCACACTGGTTAGCAGAAGTTTGGCCTTGTCAGCTTTGTCACAGAAAACCAACGACAAGTCAGCTGATGAAAGAGAACAATGTTATCAGTATGACAAGTTGAGTGTAGACTAGATCCATACATACTTCAGAACGTGGTAATGGAAGACTCTTCTGAAGAAGGCTGAAGAAGCCCTCAGTCAGCTCTTCCATCACACATTCAGTCACTGAGCTACTGGAAGTGTCCTACCTTTGTTCACAATGTAGGTAATTGCCTCAGTTCCCAGTGTGTCATAGAGTGGCACCACCACCATGGAGAAGGCGTAGCATCCCTGCTCAATGATCACCCACTGCACAAAAAGAAGAGATGCGAGTCACTACATGTTTGCTTATCATAACAGACCTCCAAGAAAGACTCATATTTGGATTCCAACACAGAATCCAAGTAGGACAGAGTCTTGCTTTGTACAAGTCTTGCTAAAAAAAAAAGTGGCATTTCGTATCATTTGTTTACTTTGAAGACCTACTACATTTTTACCTGTGGAAAGAGGAAAGGAAAAAAACAATAAGGAGCTATGGGAAAGATGCCAATCCAATTAAATTCAACTCTGCCCCTAAGAGTAATTTTATGTACTTTTGCAAAACCAGTTAACATTAACTGTCTCTTTAGTTTACCTATTAACAGAAAGGGACTTGAGTACAAATTTTTTTTTCTTGGTTTTAGGTTATTGAGGTAGCCAAAGCCTTCAGTGTTCTATATTACCATGGTATATGAATCAGTAAAGGACTCGCTTGTGTCTCGACACACATTAAGTTTATATACACAGAGTATTCTTACTTCTGCATTATCTATATCTCATTTGATGGCCAGATATGGAACATAAACAGTTAAACTAGAAATCCTTTGGAAAGCCCCAGAAAGTTTTTCAGCGCTTTTCAAGACTAACCATCATTCTTTAAAAGAATCCAATATGAAGACTTCTACAAAAAAAATCATTTACATCTCTACAAGCTGCATTAAGAAGGATTTGCCTGCTAACAAGTGCAGTACTCAACAAACATGCTGCCTTCCTGCGTGTGATGCCAGCTGACAGGGCTTTGGATGAAATCAGGCTTGCTGTAAAAGTACCATCAAGGTAAAACAGTCAGGCAATTCTTTTTCCAGAGAGTAGCTATTAGGTATAGTTTGTAAACAACAAGCTACACCAAAATACAGGGTAGCATGTGACTCCTGAAGTGGTAGCCTCAGGACACATGAAGAGGCCAGTGGAACTGGAACATTTCATTTTTTTTCCATCAAAAAAGAATGACAAAAATTCTCAGACACCCTACCTTTATTTAGTCAGTTACAGGAACAAAACAACATGCATCTTTAAAAGTTATCAGATCTTACAATTTGACAAGGATTGCATTAACAAGGGTGCTCCTTTCCCTTCCCCGCCCCCCAAACGCTGTCACACTTCCCAGTGTTTTTGCAGGACAGTAGCCAGTTACCTCACCCCCGTATGATGACAAGTTCAAACACCATTCAGCTGGTTATTCCACATAATATCTCACACAGGGGCAATGTTAACAGAGTTGCTAAATCTCAGTTTTTATGAACTGTTTATTATGGGCAGCTCTCTACTGATTGAGACAGCCTTAAACACAGAGACTTTTTCTGAAACCATTTAAAATAGGCAAATTGTACATCTCTTGTCCAAAGAGACTTATAAAACTAGTACTAGACTTTCATGCAGACATTAGACATACTGGTAAGTCTAAGCAGGCACACCTATCCCAACCAGCATAAACTCTATTTTCTGAACTACCAAGACATTTTTCTACCATTTTACCTTCTAAAGTTAAGAGCATTTACATATAAGAATCAAACCTTGACAACCTTGACACTTGAGTTCTCTCTCAAAGCCCAAGCAAGCAACTAGTGCTGAATACAGACAGTGGGGAAGTTTGAGAAGATCAGAAAAAAACAACATTAAGGGACATTGTATATTTCACTGTCCTGTTTTCTCAATCCAAAATAACTTCCTTGCTTGCAAAAAAGATCATCTGTTTTCCAGCTACTCAAAGAGAAAGTAAGATTTTTTTGCTTTACAAATCCCAGTTTATATTTTTACTAAGCAGTTAAGCAATATGCTAGGATTTTCCCCATCAGGGGATTTCCCCAGCAGTTGTTCCCTGAACTGACAAATGTGAATCATTTCACACCAAAAAAACCTTCAAATAATCTTCTGTCTGGATTAGTGATTATATGGGGGATGTCACAACACCCATCCAGCGGTTTTCAGCAGGGAAAACCCCAGATTTAAAACTGCTGATTTAAACAACCCTTTCCTGCTTATTCCAAGCCCAATTCAAAAGCCTGCAGGAGCAATGGAGCTCAAGTGCATTTTGTCTCTATGAACCAAAGCAGACCACACTACCCTGCTCTCCTTCAGAATATCCATCAACCCAGTCAAAGACTTTGTACCCAAAGGTCTATAGACAGTTCAAACTGCCACAATACTAACATCTGGCTCCCTTTTTTAGAATTATAGAATGGTTTGGGTTGGAAGGGACCTTAAAGATCATTGAGTTCCAGCCCCCTGCCCTGGGCAGGGACACCTCCCACCAGCCCAGGTTGCTCCAAGCCCCATCCAGCCTGGCCTTGAACCCCTCCAGGGATGGGGCAGCCACAGCTTCCCTGGGCAACCCGGGCCAGGCTCTCACAGCAAAGAGTTTCTTCCCCAATATCTAACCTAAATATCTCCTCTTTCAGTTTAAAACCATTCCCCCTCATCCTTTTACTTCCAGTTAACCATGTTATGATCACAGGAGACTGAACTGAAGAGTCTGTAACATGATGTCATTTAACAGCTTTCCTAGTTGGAGACATCCCAGCCTGTTTTTATTACATAAATAAAACTGTAGCTGATTAGAACCAGAATTCCAACAGGAAAATCCAATCAGCAAACTACTGTAGATTTCAGAGTCTGGAAAAAACGCTTTTCTTCATGTGTACAAGGCTAGAGTTAGAGTTCTTTTTGTGGTGTAGGGTTGGGAGGGGAGGAAGGGGTTCAAGGTCACTCGTCACACAGCTTGCATTTTAATGACATCAGGGAGGGCTCAGTGACAAACTGAAATCAGAAGAGATCCACCAGTAAGCTGTTATCCAGCACGACTGAGACACTGATACAGCTTCTAGCTCTGTCAACACTGTGGATGGCTCCAGATAATGGCATCCTGCTGGGAGCGTTTAATCAAGAGGGACAGTATATTCTTGACAAACCTTAAGAACCCATCCCCATGTCTTAATACAGGCTTGGATTCAACCAGCTCAAGCTACTAAGCACATAAACATAGGTTAGAGAAATTCAGTCCTATTAAATAGATTTAATAAACAAATCTAGAGAATAAATATTTACTATTTCATAATATTTTTTAAAACAGCAATCTAGAACCACTTCGGGGTTAAAATGGAGACACCAGCTAATAAATCTAACTATGCCTATGGTTGCCTCAGGTTTGTAACATCATTTTACTCTGTGATGTGATCTTCTTTGATTATTTCACTTTTAGTCTTTCTGCCCCTTTATTAAACTGCAATTCGTTTTCAATTTTTGCCTTCATCAGCAGTTCTCCTTCCCAGAATCTTTGTGCCCAGGGCCTCTGGCACAGACAGAGCTATCACCTTGAGCCATCTTCTATTTGTCCAAATATTTAATCATTAAGTGCTTTGTTGGGTTTTGCAGGGTTTAAATACCTCCTTATGATTTCAAACCACTGTCAATTACCTCGTACTCCAACACCATTTTTTAAGAGAAAGCAAATGGTTATTACATCCACTAAGTACTGCATTAGCTTCCCATTAAACAGTCCTCCTCTATGATCTGGAAAGACCAGAAGAGAATGAGTTGACTTCTTCTGCATTCAGCTCTATGAGTTAAAGAAAACTAAACAAAATAAGACACTAACAGTCAAATCAATTATCAGTTGCATTTCTTAGCTAAAGATGCCATGTCTATGGCTTGGGGGTTTACAATGTCAGCCTTTAGCCTTCCCCTCCCCTTAATGCCAAATCAGCTCTTAGTTGGGAAGCTCAGGAGACTGCCAAAAAGCAACAGATATTACAAGGAGGCCATTTCAGTAACAGCTCGACCACCAATGCACACCCTGTCAATTAAATTACCTCAGGTCTGTTTTGTGCGAAGATTCCTATATATTGAATTTGCGACGGTTTGAAGCCTCGGTGGAGTAACGCAGAGCCCACGCACTCAGCTCTGTCTGAAACCTGAAGGGGCAAAAAAAAGAGAGAAGACCAAAAAAAAACTTGAGAGCAAGCTCATCAGTATACACCACTCAACATTATTTTACCTTAAGTCTTAGAAAAAGAAGGCAAATAAGCAGTATGAAGCAGACAGAAGTTTTCTAGGCTATTTTGGACGTCCTCTGTGACTTTGATAACCTAAACACTGCAGTGCCATTGTACCACACTGATTGTAGATACTACACTTGCATATAGACAACATACAGCAAACAAGACACTTAACACTTTGAAGGCCAACTTGATTAAGTTTAAATGTTAAGCTCACATACACAGAAAAGGCTGGTTTGTTCTATCTGCATCAAACCCCAGAAGTGACCCTGGAGTGATTCAGCGTTGTGTTTTCGGCTCAATCACAAGCCCTACATGTGCAACCCTTCTGCTTCATTCAGTGCCTAAGGAGGAAAAGCCCATCTAGTTCTGCAAACAAAGCTTGGGAAGGCAATTTTCTGAATTCTTTCCATATAGCACATGACCTGAATCCATGTTAGTCACATGACTCAAACAGGAAAGCTTTATTAACGAGAGGTCACACCTAACAAATGCCCAGCAAAATGACCTTGGAAAGTGATGTTTGCTACATACAAAAGGTGTTTAATGATCTTAACAGTATGCAACAGGCAAGCTTTATGCAAATTTGAAGACAACAACTGATTAAATCAGGAACGACCTAAAAGTGCTCAGCTGTTTAAGATTTGCATAAGGGTATTTTTAGGAATCATGAAGGAGCATGCTACTAGTTAGAAGCATATCTTAACACCCTATACAACCACCAGGCAGCACTATGGAGACAAGTTGTCAAGAAACAGAAGTAACATCTGTAGATAGGACTTTTCCCCAATGTAAAATGAGCCTCTCACAAGCAAGCACCTAATGTAGCAGCAGTCCCAGTCCCCAAATACTACTTCAAAGCTGCAGCCCTTCAGAGACAGCATCCAAGTTCTAAACAATTCAGCAATGAGATGCTAGAAGCTGCTGAGAACCCCAAAAAGTTCATAGATAAAACCATTAATAAACCAAGTGCAGGAGATACTCTTTTCTTCCCCTTGCACATATTTCAAGCTGTTCTTTTAAGATACTCTAACAGGAACTAGAACCTTTCTGCAATATTTTGCTACTACTTTAAAACATCTATAAATAATTGAGATTTGTTATATCACATTACTGCATGTTGTATTGATGCTCTCAGCAAGCAAAAGCAGGTCTAGCATTATTAAGTCTGAGAGACTACTCTATATCACATTACTGCATGTTGTATTGACGCTCTCAGCAAGCAAAAGCAGGTCTAGCATTAAGTCTGAGAGACTACTTACCTCTTTATAGGAGATCCACTCATATGGCTGGTTTGGTTTTCTAAAACCTAGACATGGACCATTATCTAAAAAAGAAACCATAATCAAAAGTTACGCAAGATTTAACTGGCTCCTCTGCCCCAACACCACACTAACTACACTCTCGGTGTTAACCCTCTAGATTATTTGCAGACACCTTCAGAAGACAAACTTTGTTTTTTTAGGAGGGGGGAAGCTGAGGAAGGACAGAGGCAACATGATTGGTTTAGGCTAAGGAACACAGCACTGACCTTATTCACACAACTCTGCTCCCCAAGAGGTCACAGTTAAATTTGCCTTCAAGAAAGCTCACATCTGATCCATTTATCATATTGCTAGGTAGATACTCCCTGTCCCCAACTACATTTCAAAAGAGCCCAGACCTTTAGTTCTTGTTGAGAGTTATCTTTAATTTTAAACTTACTTGATACTTGCAGACCCCTTTGGAAGACATCATAGACTGTTCTCACATCATCGTAGTAGAAAACCAATGGTTCATTGCTGTTAAGAAGAGAGGACCTTCGAGCATGCTCACCACCCTAAGAAAACCAATTAGAAAGGTTAGACACACTTGTTGGTTATGAATGAAGAGGAATTTCCTGAAGGAATAAAAAACAACTCATCCATTAAGCTTTTTTATGAGCCTCAGCACATTCTGCTTGAGAGAACTTCAGTGCTGTTCACCACCAGGGGCAAGATCTGCAGGGCTTCCCAGGACATTGTTTAAAGAGTCAGACTGTTTCCTGCATTACTAAAACCCTGACAGGCAAAAATCTTATTCCTCAACTACCTACAATAACACAGAACAAGCAAGCAGCACAAAATGCCTTTTGACATTCCTTACTAGACACAGGGTTTTTCTTAATAAATATTTTACTCTGTTATTGCAGTATATAGCATAATTAATTCCATCAAGCTTCCTAAATGCCTCAGAACTCTCTGGATACAATATTAATGCTGATACTAATCTACTTTTCTAATTAAGATTACAAAACAATCATGCTTCAAACTGTGGTTTCAAAACCTAGATGATTTTAAGAGTGGTCAAACCATCCTAGAACAAGTGTTCTTCTAAGTAAAATACTTCACACCAGATAGAAATTTAGTCCTTTAAACCAATTTAAAGTTCTATCTTACAAAAAAGGGTTTCCTCTTGAGCTAGAGGCAGGCAGGACAACACTACCCTGAGGATTAAAATCAGAGGAGGTGATTTTAGCAGGTGAACATTTATATAGAGTACAATTGGAAGTAAATACAAGAGTTTTATAGTTTTAATATAGCCTTTTTTTAGAGTGGCATTAAATAATCTCATTTTATATCAATCAAGTTTCAGACATTGCAGTTAATACAAGTACTAATGGGCCACATTTATTAGTCCTGCTACAACAGACACCTACAAGCAAGATCTTAGCAGGAACAGTCCACCTGGTTAACCAGAGGGTCTTGGGTAAACATTGCACAAGACTCTATCAGTGTTTGAAGTCAACTCCTCGCCCTTTCACAAACTCAAATCTTAACTAAATCTGTGCCTGAATCGTGCCATCATCCACAGTGTCAAAAACCTCTTCATACACAATCACAGGCTCTTCCTCGCCATTGGTTTATTTTCCCATTTTCAAAGTACCCTGGAAGACCAGAGAGCATCTGTTCATGTTTAAGTTAGATAAATGCAGGTTTATCTGTAAAAGATGTCATATTGCCCATGTCCACAGAAAGGAGTTAACACATTAAAGGTACATAAGAGAGGGGAAAAAAAACCCCAGTATTTTAACACCTGTTTAAGTTAGATAAATGCAGGTTTATCTGCAGAAGATGTCATATTGCCCGTGTCCACAGAAAGGAGTTAACGCATTAAAGGTACATAAGAGAGGGCAAAAAACCCCCAGTATTTTAACACTAAAATAAGTGTAACTTGTTTAGCAAAACATTATGCATAAGGCAGTGCTTGCCACTCCTTTGGCAGCAAGCAGAAATGTACACTGTGAACACAACCCAGAACAAGTTAATGACTGGCTTACCTCTAAAAATCTGTAACATTAGAAATTCAAGAGCTTACTTGCACTCAAACCAAAATCTACTCCATGGGAAATTAAGAGCTTGCTAGTACATGCCTTTGCCTGGAAATAAAAGCAAGACTACTTGCTTTATTGCACTGATTTAACAGATATTGGATAACTACGGTCAACTTCTAGATATTTCCCAATTTTACCACCTCTGGAGCTAACCTGAGGGAGATCACATGAAGTAGTTTGTAGCCACAAACATAGGTAATGTCCGTAAGTGCAATGTATCAAGAAATATTTGTTTTCTCCTCATCTGAGCTACTACTGTTTTGTTTACATGCCCTATTAGCACCACAAAAGCAGTTTTTGCAGGGTCTGGGGCACTTACCAAATTTGAGCATGAGACTTATCAGACAGACTGCACAGTGCTTGGATAGAACACTGACTGCACTGACCTTCTGAAGAAGCAGAAACTCTGTAACACTACTGTTGAAAAGACCCCAGCAGTTCTCATGAGCTTTCAGTAGAGGGAAATATAACCAGCCTACGGTTATGCTTAATTCCACTCTGGGGAAAAAGAATAAGGTAACTGAATTTTCAACAGCCCTAGAGAAAGTGTTTCACTGAAAAGCACCCAGCTCCTTGTGTGAAGGCCATCAATTCAGTGTTATTCTTCAGGGAAGCAGTGAAATACACGTGGATGCGCTGAAGATCGTTTAGACCTTACTTACACTCCCAGTTAGAACTCATCTACTAGGCAATATTTGGTATTGGCCTACATTTTGCTTGAGAGTAGCAAGAACGACTATTCTAAGAGCCTGTCCAAAGGGTTCTTATCTAGAATGTTTGTGCAATATCAGGGACAGTTCTGTTCACAGAAAGGTTTTAAAAAATCATTGATCATTATAACAGGGTTCTTATCTAGAATGTTTGTGCAATATTAGGAAAAGTTCTGTTCACAGAAAGCTTTTTTAAAAAAAAAAAATCATTGGTCATTACAAGCACCAAACATTTGAATCTGAGGAGTGGAAAGTTTGGCTGGTTTCACAGAAGTTATTCAAATGGGATCTAGCAGATCTGCCCAGTACAGAGGTAAGCACTCAAAAGGGTTGTCAGTTTTACCAAAGTGTTCTTAAGGAGCCAGGCAATAAAATCTTATTAATGTGAGAACAGCCTCTGGTTACTCAAGCAAAGCAGCCCTTGCAGCAGCTCAGGGAGTCGCAGGGAATTGACCCATTACACAGCAAGAGCTGGACATTAAGAAAAGCCTTGGCACTGGTTCAGAACAGCAGCAGCTGAGGGAAAACAGATTTATTCTACAACAGAGGCATGTATTACTCTGTCAATGCCTTTTTGGGTCACATAACAAGATAGCTGCCTTTGTTCAAGCCCTGGGTTTGCTTCTTGTTGACACAGGCTGTTTAGGATTAGCAGTAATATCAAACCAGACTCTTGGCTCCACCATGCCTCAGAGGCAGGAGACCCAATTCTCATTTTCCCCGAGAGGGAAAGCACAGCAGCAAGTGGTGCTTAGGTCACCAGCATGCATATTCTGAGCAAGCAAGAAGTATAAACTGTTAGAGTTTTCAAAGCAGCCATATAATTTTAAGCGTGCTAATGCCTAGGTAAGCAAACAGCCAGAATTGATCACTTAACAGGGAGACAAGCATGTGTTTAATCAAGTGATTCTTGAAAGACAAGGCAAGCTACAGTTCTGTTAACGTATCAGGAAAATGCAAGGAGGTTTAAAAGATCTGAATTCTTATACTAGAAAATACTGACATCCTACTATTTATGTTCTCTCCTCCTACATGTTTTAGCAGAACTTGAGCCAAATAGAAATATTTTGGTTTTTAAAGCAAGATTTAACATATTTGACAGCCATACACCTGCACTCAAATCAATAGCCAAGTTATGCAGCTATCCATCACCAACGGAAAGAAGAACCTACAAGCTGACAGATCCAGATGTGCTTACAATTACAGACATTATTGAGGGTGCACAAGCTTTGCCAAACACAGGACTAGGGCCTTACTTCTATTACTGTAATTCTGAAATTCTTAACAATATGGCACATGACTGAGTATAGCATGAGCCTCAGCAGCACAGTCTCACACTAGTCAGACTTTATTTAGAATTACTCTTCATTAGCCTTGTCTCACCTCCTACAGACAAGGGGGATTCAAGTGGATCCTGAAAGAATTTTCACCTAGAAGTCTGAGGAGTTCCCCTGAAGAGAGATCAGGTTGGGAGCTTTGAAGACAAGAGGGTTTCTTTCAGCGAAATGTAACTGTAGTAATGCATACTTTAAAGATGATACTCCACATCTTTTAATTACGGCATCTACTCTAGAAGAGCTGATACTTAGAGTAACTCTTTGTACCTATATCCAGCTAAGCATGCAATCTCTATGCTCACTCAGTGGCAGTTAAAATGGGTCACTGGGTGCCGGCCTACCAAATCAAAGCTTTCCAGAGATGGGAAGTGACCTGGAACAGCAGTGAATTGGATCTTTCTCCTCTCATCCAAAGTTATGAAAATTTATTATCAGAACATGTAGAAACTCTACTCCAGTCACTGACTTCATTTAACTTTGCTAGAGGCCAAGGAAATAAGACACAAGTAAGAATTAAGCAGGAGCTTATTTATAGTTCAAAATTTTTATCATTAATGAACCGGTAGATTAGGTTTTAAAACAGTAGAAAAGAGGAATTGCCTTCTGCTGTGTCTGTTTTGGAGCACATTTCTTACTCCCTAGACCTTTTACTATTGTATTGCTTAGCCAAAAAAAAAGTTAAGACATAATTTGAAAGAGTAGTATTTGATAATTTTTTTCTATGGAAGCGACAATCCATCTTAACAGTTGTATAAAAGAATGGAGTAAGTGAAGTGAAATTCTACATGTAGTGAGGAACTGAATCCCAAGCACTGTATTACACTCTTGTTATTGTTATAAAAGTACCAATTCTAACAGACACTTGAAACCAGCTTCAAAACATACATTCTCATTTGATTACACTTTAATACAGTTTACAATATTAAGGGCTGTGTCATCTGAAGCGTCAATAAACAAAACTGGATAGATCTTGGTCACTTCAAGATGTTCTCAGTTCAAGCACTTTTATCACCAAGACATGCTAACACACTCAGCTGGTTTATTCACTTAACTTTCACTACTGTTCAGTCTTCCTATTAAAGTGTACTTTCTGCAGAGACACTGAAAAATAATGCTGTTATATCACATCAGAGCAAGATAGGTAATTAGTAGAATATGGATCAGTGAAGCATTACATAGTTTAGGGAAGTCTCATACCACCAAACAATGATTTCAATCACAGCATCCAGCAGTGATGAGCTATTTTGCCCAAAGAGGTAAAAGCGGTGAACTAAGACTGCTGTCAAGAGTCTCAAGCAAATAAGCATTTGTCACTGGTTTTATGGCCAGTTAAGAGTCACTGGTTTACCATCTTCCAACACAAAGCCCCCCAAATCTGCTGAAGTCTCTACTGACAAGTGAGGCCCTCCACAGCCAGAAAACTTTCCCTGCTAGTTTATTCCAGCCACCAAACCTTGCTCTTCCACAAGACTGTTCCACCCAGCACCTGCTGCCAGGGTTGGCAAAGCTCACCAAGAGAGGTAAGATCTAATCTCTGGATCCTTACTCTACATATGTTCCTTGAAAAGAGACATTTTTGGCAATTATCACATTGCCAGAGCACTTTTTTATTTCCCCTTTGTGTACTTCTAACAGCAGACCATTTCTTGCTCTAGTAACACATGTCAGTAAGTTTACTATAGAAGATGATTAGGAAATAAATGGTACTAACTAAACTTTTGAATGGAGGCGCCAGCTAATGCTTCATTCTTCAATTTCAATATCATCAAACATTGCAAAGAAAGTGCTTGATTTGAGGCTATGACAGGAGTTTGCTTTGCAAAACATCATGAAAGTCTACCTACTGTAAATTTCAAACTGCTCTGTCGCATTTGTTTACATCAGTTGGTAGCCAAATCTACTCCTAAGCACAACAAGAAGTCATGCTAATTGCATTTGATACAGGACAACTAGATGCAGCCTATCACGTGCTAGAGGGAGACTTCAATTGCAAGTATATATAAAAAGATATCTGTAATGGTAGTTTCTGACTATAAAGAGTACTGCAAGAAACTGTCAGCCTTATAATCCTACATTTTGTAAACATTTCCTTTGAAGATCACAACTTTTTAAAAGCAGTCTCCTTCCTTCAAAAGGAAGAAAAGCCTTGTCTACCCTGAACACACACAGACACACTCTTGAAAGAATGAAAGAAGTGGTAAAACTTGACTCTGTAGTGAACAAGGGAATTGATATAACTGCTGCTGAGGAAACCCCAGCTATGTAATCAGTTGTCTATATTTGCTTCTAAGCAACAGTTCCTCCCAGACTTTCCATATTTGACTTTACTATTAAAAAAAACACCTAACAGCAACTCTGTCTGCTTCTAAAAAGCACAAGAGCTAAACTAGCATAACCAGAGTTTAGCAGGTGGTTACTTAAATTTCAACTTACTCTATGGCTGGGATCTCTTGGCAGGACTAATATATCTTTCCACAGATCATCTGAGGACAGTTAGTACCCTCTTCATGCTTGTAACCCAATATAAAGTCTTATCTGTCAGCTATTATAATCTAATTATAATAACAGAAAATTATTAGCTTAATCAGTATACACCAGCACACACACCCTGACCCCAAGACCTAATTTAATAGGTCATCACCTAAACACGTGGCCAGGAATTGGAAACTGCTCTGAACCAATTCTAACATTCACAAGTCTCCTCCCACCAGTCAGATCAGAAGCTCAGTTTTCTCAGCACAAAGACTTTCTCCCAGGCTAGGTATTACCACTGACATCAACCCTCAAACTGGTTTTCACATTGAAAAAGCTAAAACACTGAGTTCAAGCCATATTTCAGAAAAAAAAAAAACAAAAAACCAAAAAACCACCATGCCCTGAAATGCATTTCCCCCTTCACTGTAAGTTTGGAAACAGTCACGTAAATCAGTGTTTGGTCTCTCCCAGAAGACAGCAACCATCAAGTGACACTTACCTCCACTTCCACAGACTGCATTGCTAAATCACATGGTGGTTTTAGTGCTTTCGGCCTCGTCGCATACCAGTAGGTCGTGAGAGCTGCGAAAGCACCGAAGCCCATCAGCGTATTTGTTGGAAGGGTGCGCACATACTGTCTGACATCCCCAAGTTCTGGCATCCGTAGGTATCTGAACAACTCATGTGCTTGCATTGCAGTTCAGTGCGGGTTGTCCCGATGCTGGAATCTGTTGATATGAAAGAAAGTTACACACAAAGATTTGAAATCCCCTTTTGATTCACTGTTGTTGTAGGAGAGCAATGTATGCTTTGTCCTCCTAGCTTCCCACTATCAAAATAATTTGATCTGCCACTAGGCAGGCAAGGCAATACCTTTAGACTTCTGTGCTGCAATTAAGCAAGCAAGCAATTACAGGTTCATGCTCTAGAAAAACAGGTGGGGCTCACAGGAGGCAATTTCTGCAGGGTTTTAATATTGCTTTTAACAGGCTTTGCATTTTAACAAATGTTTTGCCTTTTTTTTTTCAAGGATGGCTTTTCACAAGTGCTAAATATTTACTTGTAGAGTAGCTGTACTGTCAGACGGTTCAAACAGTAAGTATCAAACAGGGAAGTCAGGGGTATAAGATGTTAGCTTGCCTGCATTAACCTAACAGCATCCTAACCCTATAGCAGGAGCTGGATTTTTCACCTCCTAAGCCTGTTAAGTAAACTCACTCTCTCTTCTACTCTCTGTTCAGCTGTGCACAGAAAGCTCACTACAGCAAGCTGCCTTCACAGCTGATATCCTCCCGTAGCTCCTCTACGCTAGCAAGCTTCCTATTTCTCCCAACACCATGCCAGCAATTTATCTCTGGTCACGAGGCAGCCTAAAGCAGCATCTAAGGAGGCCCAGGGCAGCAGCACACAGCAATATAATCAAGCACAGGAAGCACATTTGATTTGTCACGTTCGCGCAGAAGGAAGAGCCCAAAGAGGCTGCTCCCCCCGACATGGATATTCCACAGCAAGAACCAGCCATGGAAAAAAAAAATATAAATAAATAAAAAGGATCACAGTCAGCTCAGCTGGTGCTCTCCTCTACAGCCAAGGTCTCCGGGGACATTTGTCACATGCCAAACCCACCAGCCCCTGCCCAGTAGGTGAGAGGTAAGCAGCAGGCCTGCCCGGGGGCCAATGGTAGCCGGCACCCGGTCACCCCACTGCCTGCTGAAGGGCTCCTGCCTGCCCGGCTGGCACCAGCCCTCCCCCCTGCCTGTCACCCCTTCGGCCCCCTGCCACCCACCCACGGCCACTGTCGGGAAACCACACGCCTTCCTGCTCGCTCAAAGAGCCCGAGATGTATTCACACAGATAATTTAGGTCCGGCCGCTTCCTATGGACAATAGAATTAAAACAAAGGGCTTAAACGATGTCAGAACGTGCACTTAAATAGCTAGAACACACTGTGTAACAATGCACTGCTGCAGAGGAGACGCTGAAATCCAAACGGGCAGAATTATATGCTTATTAGTTTTAAAGCCAACCATACCAGGCTAAGATTTCGTATTTCTATAGGAAAAGTCTCTAGTTTACAGCCTGCCCTTGAAATCTTTGCTGCTGCAAGCAGTTATTCAAAGGAGTTGTCTAGTTCACAAAAAGAATAACCAGTCTTTGGACAATTATTTGCTAGAAACAGCAAAAAAAACCCATGAAAATAGTTCAAAGGGCCCATGATTTCACAACATTAGCAGAAGGACAGGCAAAAGTAAGGTCACAGATGGGGGGAGCGTCAGGATGGAGTCAAGTTCCATCTCTGTAAGGGTCCTGGACCCAGGGAGAGCTCCCAGCCTGCAGGCACTGCTTGTCCTCCACACTTGCCTTTGCTCTTACAGCATAACCTCAGGGCTCCAGCACCCAGACACCCAGTGCAGGGACACTACAGAAATGCCTTTTGGTTATTTGCACTGTGATACACCACAGCCTATGCCCAAAATCCATAGCACATCAAGATGCAGTAATGGAAGGTAGAGAAGAACCAACTATATTAACAAGGGATCTCTCCATCTTCCTTTGGCATAAAAAAATTAAATAGTAATAATTTCTTAAAATATCACTTACTGACTGAATAATTAGGATTACCATGCTGTAGCCTTTTAGGCATAAAAACGTGCTCATTAGCATTGGAGGCATGAAAACTACCTCTTAAGTTTTAATACACACAGATGAACAGTCAGAATAAAAAGTCATTCCAACAAGGATATCTTGGCTTACCAGTTAATTTTGGGTATATTATAGACACCATGGTAATGAACCAGAAGAAGGGGGCTCTAATGTATGTAAGGGTTAAGAGCAAGCTTAGCTCTTTCCTCCTCAAGGCCTGCAATAAGCATCTTTGACTTTTAGAACAACAGATACTGGCTCTCCTCTCTGCGTTAGTCCTGCACACACACTGTATGACTTAGGAACGTGGCATAATTAGAGAGTTACTCTTTCAAAAGGCTGTGGTGCCATTACAGCTAACGAGAGCTGAAGTAAACATGATCATTTCATTCACAAGCCCCACTGTAGTCCAGGAGCTGTTATGGTTTCAGCCCAGGTAAAGAGGAATAGAGCTGTACAACCACTACTTTTCATTGCCTCGACCAGTTGTTTGCAAAGAAGCTTGAAACATAAAACTTTGGGTGGTTACCCCACAAGTTATCACCAGTGACATAATGATACATTTTACTGCTTAGGTTTATATTGAGGGATGACATTTTTTTATTATACCTTCTGCCTCATCAGCACAAAAACCAAGATTAGGACAGAGTTTTCCACAAGACTAAGCAATTCCTAGCTTAAACATTATTCCTATCAACTCCTGCTTTCTGTATTTAAGACAAAGCCAGATGCAACAGGGAGAATAAACTCACATTCTTAATGTATGCATCTTAACATATGCCCCATCAAGAAAGGGGCCTCCAATGCCTCCCAGCTTTCTTTGATCCATCTCAGTACTTTCTTGGCGCATGCTCCAATCACATCAGACATCCAGGGTCTTTACCAAGACCAAGGAGAGCAGTTTAAACTGAGATACAGAGATCCTCCCAGCAGAATCAGGATCTGGCTTTCAGTCCTGTCCTCAAGGAAGGACTCAGCTAAGTTTGCTCACCCAAAACAAGCAAAAAAAAAAAATCCATGCTCTCTTCACAGACTCAGGTCCTACAATTGCTTCTCATCCAGACAGCACTTGGACCACAAGGAACAGACACAAACTCAGCCACAGCGCGAAACAGAACATAGCAAATGACTAGAAGTCAAAGACTGAGACCTAAAGGAAGAAGATCCCAGATAAGAGAAGCACCAGACTGTGATACTCTGGCTGCTACATGTAGCAAAAAAAGAAAATAGAGCAGAACGGCTAATGTTGAAGGTCAAATGCATTTTTCCCCTCAATGCAACCAGTACACCTTGGTTCCTTCTCAAATTGAGAAACAGTAACAGACAGATATGGAAAAGTTGTTTTAATAACAGAGAAAACTGCTGTAGAGATAACTACCTGTGTCCTGGCCACAGCAGTTCCCCAAAATCCAGCCCATGAAAGCAGTGGCATCACCAACTCCGTTAAGGATTTCTGTGCGGCTCAGACAAAGGCAGCTCTCTCTGCTGACACACACCCCACAGCACCCAAGGCTCGTTCTTTACAGCAGGGCCAGTATCTCAAGGCAACGGCCCAAGTTGGCAGAGCTCCGCCGTTCTCTGCTGCTCCTACTCGCGGGGTACAATGGGCTATTTACAGCGGGCAGCAGCCTGCCCATTGTCTATCCATAGCCAGACATGGTTCGAGTGCCACGGAAGAGAACAGGAGAGCGGCCGTCAGCTTCTGTACCGCAAAGAAAACAACCCCGAGAGCCAATGGCCCCTCTGCCCCTCCAGCCCAGGCTTTGGCCCAAGGGCACGCTTCGCACTGCAGCAGCCCAACATGAAGGCAGGTCCACCACATCTATGTAAAAGCAGCAGCTGTGTTATTTCTGCAGCCTCTCGCAGGCAGGAGAAAGCTATGAGACAAGTTTCCCCATCTCTTATTATGGGGAATATGGCATCAAGATGTTTTCACTGCGATACGCTGGAACAGGATCAGCCACCCCTATACCTTTGAGTTCTCCTGACAACCCCTTGCCATTGCGGTTTGTTGTTTCCTTACTGCTACAGGTTACACCACACAGTTCCCACGGGTCTCTGTTTTACTCAGGTCTTTCTCCACTCATCTTTTGAAAGAGCAAGTGCAGAATCACATTCAAGCTCCTTCATTGCATATAAGAGTGTAGAAAAAAATAGCTTTGGCCATTAACAAGAGAAATCCTTTTGTCTGAGTAAAATACATAATCCTAATCCCAGGATGCATTTACAATCATCTTAAATTTGAGCCAGTCCAACCCGTCCCAGATACTACAACCCTCTTTGTGCTGGCCAGGCACTCAGCTGGTTGTGTAGTCCCACAAGGGAGGTGACCCAGCCAACACCATTTTCCTGGCTTAGTTCTGATGCTAGTTCTCAGCTAGACCAACTCTTGTCTGGATGACCAGTTAGCCATTAGCTCCCAGAAGGAAGCAAGACAGCACAGCTGGGGGAAGGGATGGGCTGTTGGAATACTACATCTTAAGCACAAGACTCCAAACACCTCCCAGGATTTTCTCCCCCCTGCCCTGCAGTCAAGGCAGTGACTTGCCTGAGGTCTTGCAACCACCTGTGGCAGAGCCAAACTGTAACCAGCAAGGAAGCCACAACCACCCCAAGACACAGCAAAGAAGCATAGGTAGAATGAGAATCCAGCTATGAAGAAGCCTTGGTTTAAGCCTTGTATAATGAGAACATGACACCAAGATGCCTTCTGTGGTGCAGCTTGGCATATATGACATGACAGTCTCCTCTAAGCCACAAAGGACTTTTCCAAACAAACCAAGTACTGTTGAACTGTCTAATCCACTACTCTGCCCTCCTCTTCCACCAATCCACTCCCCAGTTAAAAAACTAATTATCTCATCTTACCCAGAATCACCTAGATCGCTCAGCCAGGCGTCAGAGCTATACACCCTCCTTTCAAAGCTGTAACTGACAGATCCACTTTCCTGCAACAGTAAAGAGAGAGGAACTAAAAAGCTGTTAGTGAGGAACCTATCCCATGCACAGACAGGAACCTGCAGGTCCTTAATATTCACCCCTTCTCTTCATCCCCCCAGTCCAGCTCTAAGCAACCACAGGGCATCATGGAGTGGTTCAGGTCGCCTCTGCTGGTTCAGTTTCTGTTCCTGCATTTGGGACAGGGCAGGACCAGAGGGAAGCCGCCTGGAAGCTGGACTCAGGTCCATCAGTTGGGCCACGCTGATTTACTTCATAAGCTGCAACTGAAGTTAAGACTCTTGCTGCAACCTTTAAGTAGCGCTACATCTGACACTGATGTGTCAAGGCTCTGTCCTCATCTGCAAGGAAAGTCACAGCCCTGTCCTCAGAGGTTTGGCTGCAATCCTCCTGCAATCAAGTGGAACAACACCTGGATTCTTGCCTGTTAATGATGTCCAACAAGTAATCTGAGTGCACTCCAATGAGGTCACTGGAGTTTATTCAAGTTCAGGAGCTGAACCACATGACAAGAACCTGCTCAATGCCTTTTGTGCAACTACAGTCCTCCAGCGGCACTTGGTGACCCTGTATATTAAGGAAAACCAACACTTCCAACTAAAAGCTTTGAGAGAACGATCAATTTAAGTTTCCTTTGTTCCAAGCCTATACATATACACACAATGTGTCACCGAACAGTCTTACCAGTTTCTCATCTTCAAAGACCATAGAAGATGTTTGCAAATAATCTGTTTTGCAGCCTGAATTACTGTCCATCCCTACTGCATCCCTTCAACTCCAATATGCAAATACATCATGGCAATACTCTGTTAATTGAGCCTCAATCCAAATACAGGTTAGATAAAGAAAAAAAAAAATCAACCTACAGAAGCAAGTTGCTACAAACCAGCAGCTTTCTTGTAGCACTAACAGCTTGAGCAGATCATACTTATTCATTCTACTCCTCCCAGGAAAAGTCTACTATTCAAAAAGCCCAACATCAAGTTCACTCATGCTTCAGGTACTCACCTGAGACTCTGCAAGAATGAGTTTCTTACTCATGCATCTGTAACCTGAAGTCTAGCAGAAGGCAGCCTGGGTCAGGTACACTAAGCCACATTGCACCACACTAGGTATGGTTGTTTTTTGTTGTTTTTTTTTTTTTTAAACACCCTTCCAAATGTAAACACTAACCCTTAACACTGCGAGACTGGACAGATCAGCAAGTACTTACAAGAAGTGACTGGTTCACCGAGTGACCTCCCAACACCAGAATCACAAGAAAGACTATGACAAACCAAGCAACCTTTTGACCTCAAGTACTAAAGTATGCCTGTATTTCCCCTGAGTCAGTAGTAGTAAACATTTTCTTCTACCTTTCCTACAGAACTAATCCATCCTCGCCAGGCCATTAACACAGCCCAACCGCAGAGGCAAAGTTTTGGAACCAAGGCACATGCAGTATCAAACTAAGAGAGCTTAAGAGCTTAACAATAATTCATACAAGAGTCCTTTTCTGCAAATGGGACACCATGGACTACAACTATAAGCCTTAAATGGTCCAACTACAAAAACAAAAAACATTTTTTTTTTCTCTAAACCCCTACAAAACCACACAAACTGTTTTTACTTTTGGACAAACTACCCAGTATGACCACAATTCAAACCCTAACCAAAAAGGACTATTCTACGATCATATTTTACTCTCTGTAGATTAGTATCTCCAAAAATTAAAGGCAGCAAAAGACAGCAGAAGCCTTGTGTTATCGAGTGCCCTTGTTTCAGGAGTCAGGCAGGATCTGCAGAAAGGCAAGCCCCCCCATCCACAGCCAGGGTTCAGCCTACTGCCTGTAAAGGTCAGTGCCGTACGGCAGCGCTTCCTCCAGCCACACAGCATCGGGAACTCCCACGCAAAACCATCCACTGATGAATAAACCGTCTGCCCTCCTGTTTGTGAGGATTTCTGGGGAGTTACCGCTGGTTATATTTAGTGTATTAAAATGTTTAACATACCTGAGCTTAGCAGAACTGAACTTAACATACCTGAATTTAGCAGAGCAGGGGAGGAGGATGTGGCAGGCAGTCTATTTATCTGACTACCAGAAGCCCCATCTATCAAGCAGTGTATCCCCTTGGGCCAGAATCTCTCTCCCTCTCTGCTGCACATTTGAAAAATTGCATGCCATTAGCCTTTCTGAATCTACTCATTTCAATTAATTGTATTACCAAGATTTAGAAAAACAAAACACAAAAACCTACTACTACCTCCTATTGCTCACATTAATCAAAGTGTTGTTTTCTTGGAGGGAAAGAGAGAAAAGAAACCATTTATTCTTCCCCACTGGAGCGCAACACACCCCGGCCAGCAAAAGTATAACCTACCCCTACCTCCTCCAAAAAAAACCCCCATGCAATACTCATTTCTAGTGGAGCCATAAGGCAGAAGAACCATCTACAGAGACTTTACTCAAGAAACAGGAGAGTCACTTACCCAGATAACTATTTCAAAGTTGTCTTTCCTACCATTCTGAATTACTGGTTTTGTTTTTCCCATTGACACCAACCTTGTACTTGCCCTTGAAGCAAATGGCTACTTGGGGATTTGCTTCTCAAGAACCAAAGACTTACTTCCAACCTCGTGTTGGCTGATTTGTAGCTGTAAAACAGCATCTACCAAATTTAGAAGCTGCCTTTTAAATTCGTTACAATCATGCCATCCTCAGAATAGGCTAAGGCCGTTTGCTGAAGACCTTGAATTGAGTACGCTACACACAACAGCTACTTGTAATTACAAGCTTTAGATTTTCCCCATCAGCCATCCTCAGATATTTTCATATTCCAAGTCAAGCAGGCTAGATATCCTTGCACTTTAAAGAATGAAGCAGTAGCAGTATGGCTCCGTGAGGAACTTCTGCAGTTCAGTTTTTGTGTTATTAATACTACTAATGTTGCAGGAGGAAAAGAAAGGTATTTTTCAGCAAACTCAATGCCGCCTTACGCTCAGAATTCCTTGATCCAAGAAATCTGATCCAAATCTCTGGAGCTGCAAAATCTCAGCTTGTGAGTTTGAGAGCACATTCCAAGCAGAGAGGCAAATACAAACACCCCAAGCAGGCTCAGGAGAGACTGCACCGTTCCCTGTGAAGCAACGTGGATGATAAAAAAAATATAATCTGCATAACAGCACATGGAATAGCTGTGTGGTCCAGGCACAGATATAGAACCACAGGGTTTTGATTGCAGTCTCTTTAGATGTCACTCTTTCCTATCACAGGACCTGACCACCATATCTGATTCTAACCCGAGCAAGGCATCGGTTTGGACAGATTACCAGGTCCAAGAGGGTGCCTTTAACATCCCAGACAGCTCACAGACCTGGCCCTTTAGAAATTCAGAAGGCTTCAAGGGTTGCAATTCCTGTTCCACAGGAACGAGAAATGTATGCATCCTAGAACAAAAGCATCGCGCAAAGCCGGCTGAATCCCTGCGCTGAGGCACCGCAAGCCCTACCTAACAGCCGAGCGGCAGGCCTGCAAAGTCAAAGCCGCTCAACCTTCCATTTTAGGACAGTTTCCCTCACACTGCATTTCCATACACGCTCCCAACTGCTTAAAAAGAAAAAAAAACAAAACAAAAAAACCCAAACACCCAAGCTGCTTCACGTACATGCTGCATTCACGCCCCTAAGAACGACCTAATTGAAGACAAGGTCCAGCAATTCAACCATGAAACCCCTCAGGTTAACAGGCAACACGGAGCGGCCGGGCAGCACCGGGGGCTACTCGGGGACCGGCTGGGGCGACGACCACCGGAGCCGCTTACCCCGGGCCAGGCCGGGGACGAGGGCGGCGCTGGAGCCCGCACGATGCCCCGCAACACCGGGGATGGCGGGGGAAGGCCGGATCCCTGAGGGGATCGGCGGCCCCGCCGCCCCTCACCACCCGGCCCCGCAGGTGACAGCGGCCCCGCGCAGGCCGCCCTCAGCCCCG
>NW_015090868.1:6682317-6730305 GCF_001431845.1 Calidris pugnax | reverse complement strand
CCGGCGCGGCCGGGCCCGCCGCCTCGTCCCTTATCCCCCGGGCGGCGGCGACAGCAGCAACCCCCCCAAACCCCGCTCACCTCCCGGCGGCAACAACGACCACGGCTCTACAGTGCGCGGCTCCCCCCGGCGCCGCCCTATTTAAGCCGAGCACGGCGGGAGCGGCGTGTGCGGCTGCCGGGACCCGCCTCCTCCGCCCTCCCTCCCCACCGGCGGGCGCTAGGGCCCGGCACGCCCCGGCCTTCCCTGCCCGCCTCCTCTCCCCGCCCCTGGGCCACGGCCCGGCCCGGGCGCTCGCCTCACGGGTTCTCGACTCACGGGCGGTCGCCTCAGCGTCCCCAGTCTCACGGTGCCCAGCCTCACGGGTTCTCGCCTCACGGGCGTTCGCCTCAGGGTCCCCCGCCTCACGGGAGCTCGCCTCAGGGCTTCCCGCCTCACGGCTGGTCGCCTCACGGGCGGTCGCCTCAGTGTCCCCCGCCTCAGGGTCCCCAGCCTCACGGGAGCTCGCCTCAGGGCTTCCCGCCTCACGGGCGGTCGCCTCAGGGTCCCCCGCCTCACGGGAGCTCGCCTCGAGGCTTCCCGCCTCACGGCTGGTCGCCTCACGGGTTCCCTCTTCACGGGCGATCGCCTCACGGTCCCCGGCCTGACGGGAGCTCGCCTCAGGGCTTCCCGCCTGACCGGAGCTCACCTCACGGCCTCCTGCCGCCGCCGCCGCCTCACCGTTTGTCAGGGAGTTTGAGGTGCGTCCCGAAAAGGCACCAAGTCGGTGACATCTTGACAGTGGTGGGAGCTGGGTTTGGGTGGCCGCCGGCTTCCATCAGCCCCTTTGATGGGTAAACCATCAACCCACACCTCAAAAATCCTGCCGTGATGCACACTCTGCGTTGCCACAGCTGGCTCCCTGTGGTTCACGGGGGTTATTTGAAGTGTGGACATGAGTTAAGACTACACGCATTCATATATAACATAAATTATCAGAGGAACTTTTATTTTACATAAAGGCAACCAGTCTTTCTTGTCGCTTCAGTTTATAGTGGAGTATACCCATAGGACTTCCTGTAAAATAGAGTTACTAGTAAATTAACAAGCCTTTCATCACTTTTTAGCAGGAAGGAGGAGCGCGCTTGTGAAGCTGTGGATGGTCCCTCACCTGCTCTCGGGTTCCGTTGTGGAGGGGCCCAGAAATGCAAAATAAATGCCTTTCTCAGGAAGGGAAGCAAAAGCCCGTCATCCAGGGGTGCATCGGATGGACCACAGCTGTTGACGGGCACAGAGTCCATAGCACCATGAAAAGTAAGTCCAAATAAAGCACGGGCAGCACAGACATAGGCCACTCTGGTGGCCTGTTGCTCTTGCACCACACATTGTGCTCCTGCAGACACAGCCAGGCTCTGCCCAAGTGGCTTTTTTGCATTACGTGCAGGGTTTTGGGTGAAGGAATCGAGTGATGTAGAAATGTGCTGTCTCAGGCACCGGTGACTTCATGTTTTGTCCTGAGTGCATCTGTCTTCCATCTGCCAGCCACCAAAACTCATTCTGATTTTATCTGCTGTGCTAATTAATCCTTCATTATCACATCTTTCTCCGTAAAGCCCATAAACAACATTATTTTAGCCCTCTGTCAGAAAAAACTTCAGTGAACCCATTTTGCCTTCTCTCTCACTGGAAAGCGGGTTTCCAAAAAGTCTCTTTTGTACATACCTTTTAATGAAATTGCAAAAGCCCCAGCTTAGCAATATTGAAATAGGTATCTCACCAATGCCAGGTATCACCTCTCTACTCCTACTTGACACTCACCAGATTATACATCCAGGGACTATGTTACTCTCTGAAATTGGCTTTTTTTCCAGCTGGTCAACCAAACTACTTAGAAAAACAGATACAGAAAACAGGGAAGTAGGAGCTATACATCAACAAAATTTGTAATGACAATATTAGACTGACGCACACAGGGGAGCTAAGAAACCTGGCTCCTGGGGATCAGCATGGGCTAGGACACTTTAACAACTACATTTGCATTTTAAATTGTATTTGAGATGTCACCAACTCTTTTTTTTTTTTTGTCAATGTACAGGGTGCATGGGCTCTAAACCCATTTCGTTAGGGAAATCTACTCTCATTAAGTTAATCAGATAAATGAAATAAGTAAATAAAGAGATCTGAAAGGAGATTTTGGCTTTCTTGCTTAAAGGGAATTCCCTGTGTTCCAGTCTGTGCCTGGTGCCTCTTGTCCTTTCACTGGGCACTGTTGAGAAGAGTCTGCCTCTGTCTGCCCCCTGAAAATAGGTATTTTTACACACCAACAAGATCCCCCCTACCCTCAAGTTTTCCCTTCTCGAGGGAGAAGGTGATCCTTGGAAAATCAACCAGCTTTCTTGACCCCTCTTCTCCCCAGGACCATTTAGTTAACAGGGCAACTATCCTGTAAATTGATTACCCAAAACAGCGGAGTTCCATTTCAGCGATGTATGGATATTATAGAATTTTCAGCACCAGCATTTGCTTTTCCCGATAATATTGACATGGAAGTACTGTTCTCGTATACATGTATTGGCTATCATTGACCAAACAAATTAAGCATCTGCCAGAAAGAAATATCTCTTAGCTGTGTTCTTTTAATTTTGATTTACAGAGCATGCACACCACTCTGCTGAATCGGGTTATCCCAAGCGTACCATTTGAGAGCCATCCCAAGCGTATCGTTTTTATACAAAACAGACTGCCTAGCCTTCTTACCATACTGTCTCCGCATCTGCTAGCACTTGCAGATGGAATCTCGAGAGAGGGAAAAACAAAGAAATGTTATGTAAATAAGCACTTCAACATGTCTAGCATATATTGCAATTAAAAAACATGAGCTACCGGGGTCCGTGGAGTAGGCATCGTTACTTACGTCTTGTCAACCCTCTTCCCAGTGGGAAATGGAATAATGTTTCTTCTGCATTTGTAACCGTCTCGTACACTTGAGAAAGGGAATGTAAGGAAACGCCTGGAAGAGGGAATGG
Source organism: Calidris pugnax (assembly GCF_001431845.1). Classification (NCBI taxonomy): domain Eukaryota; kingdom Metazoa; phylum Chordata; class Aves; order Charadriiformes; family Scolopacidae; genus Calidris; species Calidris pugnax. Next base: position 6,727,300 of record NW_015090868.1, on the reverse strand, counting down.
GGTCGTTCCATGGTGGGGAGGGAGCCAGCAGCTGAGGGCGACAGGAGCTGATGGGTCCAGGCCACCCATGTAGGTGACACCAACTGGTTCTGCTGACAGCTCTTGGCAAGTTGAGGTAACGGGTGAGGTCTGGGGTCCCTACCCAGTGCAGAACAGTAGGGAGCCATGGGAATGGCATGGCCTGTGCCTGAGCTTCAGTGTAGACCCCAGACCCCTGGGCAGGGGTGTGGGTGAGGGTCCCAGCTGAGGCTACTCAAGGCTATCGGATCCTACAGGTGTCCCCAGAGCCCTAGCAGTGACACCAGCGTGCCCCACTCTCACAAATATCTATGGCATCTGTCTGGTTGCGTGTCACCTGGGGTAGTCCTGCCACACATGGGAACCTAAGTTTCTTTGTAGTTACATACTTTGCTCTGGTGAGACCCCACCTGAAGCACTGCATCCAGCTCTGGAGTCCTCAGCATAGGAAGGACATGGACCTGTTAGAAAGAGTCCAGAGGAGGCCATGAAGATGCTCAGAGGGCTGGAGCAGCTCTGCTGTGAGGACAGGCTGAGAGATCTGGAGGGGTTCAGCCTAGAGAAGTGTCCAGGGAGACCTTGGAGCCTAAAAGAGCCTAAGACCTTAGAGTCTTCCAGCCCCTAAAGGGGCTCCAGGAGAGATGGGAAGGGACTCTGGATCAGGGAGGGGAGCCACAGCACGAGGGTGAATGGTTTTAAACTGAAAGAGGGGAGATTTAGACTAGATATTAAGAAGAAATTCTTTGCTGTGAGGGTGGTGAGAGCCTGGCCTAGGTTGCCCAGAGAAGCTGTGGTTGCCCCATCCCTGGAGGTGTCCAAGGCCAGGCTGGATGGAGCTTTGAGCAACCTGGTCTGATGGGAGGTGTCCCTGCCCAAGGCAGCGGGGGGGAACTGGATGATCTTTAAGGTCCCTTCCAACCCAAACCATTCTGTGATACTATGGCATGACAGCTAGAGCTGGGAGAAAAAGATACTGTGTGAGGAAGGGACTAGAATAAGATCTAGGCTTGCAACAGATGACTGGTTTGTTTAGGACAAGTCTGGTTACTTCTATGCCTTTTTTTTTTTCAGATCTATCTCACTGTACAGGTGCATCTTCACCTGAAATGTTCACAGCACATCACATCAGGCATAACGGCAAACATCCCACAGGTAAGAGCCTCCCAGGAGTAAGAAACTCCATCCTAGGCCAAGAGAGAAAGATATATTTGGGGTGGATTCCTGAAGACTGTAGTAATCTGTCTTCCTTACACATGAATGAAGGCAAAGGCAAACACACTGGTGTCAAAAACGAGCTGTACTGGAAGGTGAAGGTCTGCGCAGGGCCAGCCTATGCTATGTCTAAGGGCCACTTGCTGTGTTACCTTAAGTAGTTCTTCAGCTTAGAAAGACAGAGGTCGTGACTTTCATGAAATATAGGCACTCTAAACTTTGAGACATCTAGCCAGAAAAATAAAGTGCTCATGAAATCTCTGTATAAAAGCACAGAAAAAAGTCATTTGCAAAACCTCTATTGCAGGCCAGAAAAGAGCCATGATATACATATCCATACATACAGAAATATTTTTCAGGAAAAAAATAGAAACAAAACTAGAAAGCCAACTTAAATAGCAAATGTATGTTTTCAAACATGTAGTTACTTCTTTGGGTTTTTAGGGTTTTGTGGATTTTTTAAATGCAGAAAGGATTTTTCAGCTATGCCTGCCATTCCTTAGACTTTCTGTTACTGTCTTTGTTTATCAAATATTTCTCCTCCTCCTGCCCCCTACCCCCTTGAAGATCAATGCATGGCTTATGGTTTGGCATATTCTGATGACCAGCAGCTGTATGAACTGACAAAGCCCCCGTTTAGTTCACACTCAGCACACAGGAACTGCCCTTCCCGCAGCCCTGGGGTGTCAGTTTGAAGCCCAGAAGGTATGAAGGAGATCAAGGAGTCCTATGGAAATAATGTATTGTAAGAAGAAGTAAGAAGAAGCCAGCCTGGCCATAACTGATGCGGCTTGCTTAGGTCAACCTAATGAAAATGTTATTTCCTCGAGTGAGGAGGCACCTGTATAATGACATGGAACTGGAATAAAGCAGCAACAGCATAAATCAGCAATAAATTAAATTGTGCTCAAGGCAGTTCGTTTGCCACCGGTCCTTTTTCTTTCTCTCTGAACTTTGGTTCTCGGGCTGCATTTCCCACCCCCTGCCCCTTTCTCCTCCAAGCTCTACACATGTGCAAGTTTACTACTTGCTTCATCCAAACGATCAACATAAAGCTTTTCCAACTTTAAGTAAAACCACAATCAGGAGGAGGATGTTCTGCTGGTTGTTTCCGCCAGCGCAATACGAACAAGCCAACTTCTCCACTTTGCCTCTTCTAAAATATTTTCCCCAATCACCCCAATCTCTGTGTATCTCTCTTTTTGAAGGTCAAGGATGTCTCACAAAATAGATAAAGTTTACACACTTTACTTCTAAAGTCTACTTGAGAACAGGAGCTGCAATGTATAAAGCTATTTTACAGAAATATATAAACCGACAATAATGCTCCACCTGCTCAAGTGAATATTAAGTAAAATATTACACGGAGATAATCAGAGCAAGAAAGCTCAGGAGTTAAATATTTATTGTGTTTAAACTCCAGCTAAGAAACAAAGTGTCTGTGTCAGAAAATAAAACACCGTCTCATCGGCTGGAATGTGTCCTGAGCACAATCATTTCTGGCCAGGGCTGACAGGAGGAGTAAGTTGTTTTATTTGCTGCAGTTTACGGTTCCCCAGAACAGGTTTCACACCAAAACCAAACAGCAGAGCCCTGGCCAGCAGCGACCTTCAAATGCACGGCGTGTTTTCACATTCTTCACATACCCACACCTCCTTACCACCGTTTCCAGCAAGTATTGGTGCACGAGCACAAGTTCAGCCCCAGGAGCCAGCCAGATGTCACGGCGAGGGACATCTGATTTTAAAGGCTATCTCAAGATGTGCGTGCTCACGTGGCCAAACCCGCCAGCTGAAGAGCATCCTCCACCGCTGCAAGGGTTCATTTGGGCTCCTCCAACTCAACATGTGCCTACAGGGGTCAGAAAGGGAAGACAGAAAGGATTAACGAGGACTGAGCCTCAACAAACCTTATTTCTTACAAAAAAATTCTGCATACTGGAACATGTACACCAGGGCAGGGGGGCTGGAACTAGATGACCTTTAAGGTCCCTTCCAACCCAAACCATTCTGTGATTCTATGATTAATTCTGTCATTTGCATTTTCGTATAACACCTACATCACAAGGCTTGAAGCCTGTGTGTGATGGGAGCTCTGCTTGTGAAGGGACGGCCCCGCATCTCACCTGCCCGAGCCCACCAAGTGCCACACGAGGCAAGGCTACAGATGCCAGGCCAAGCTGATGGGCAAGCAGGCCTTGGAGGTTATCAGCTGCCTGGCTTCAGCAGAGGGAGAAGATCCCAAGGAGTCACCCATGTAAGCACAAAAAGAGGCTGAAGTCCAGGCTTCTGGAAAAAAAAACAACAACACAATTCCCACGTGTGGCAAGCCCTGCTCCGGTGTGTGGAAAGGGGGACGAAGAGAGGTTGGTGCTGGTCTCTTCTCACAGGTAATTAGTGACAGAACGAGAGGGAACGGCTTCAAGCTCCAACAGGGTAGGTTTAGATTGAACATTAGGAAGGAATTTTTCACCGAAAGAGTGATAGGGCACTGGAACAGGCTGCCCAGGGAGGGGGTGGAGTCACCATCCCTGGCTGTGTTTAAGGGCCGTTTAGATGCAGTGCTAAGGGACATGGTGTAGGGGAGGACTTTGTAGAGTAGGGGAGATGGTTGGACTCGATGATCCCAAGGGCCTCTTCCAACCTGAATGATTCTATGATTCTATGAAGTGCAGGGAGCTCAGCTTGGCAGCTGGAGTAGGTCAGGCTTCAGTTAATGCTCCTTCTTGGCCACAAAACCTGAGGTTTGCACACTCCTTCACGCTCCGGCGCAGGGCTGTGTTTAGGCAGGGCCAGAGCTAGAGCCAACACACAGGTTAACGCGCTGGGGAAGACCAGCCCTGGGAATGTTTTTAATAAAAGGCTTGTCGGAGGTGGATAGGATCAGCGTGGCCAACATACACCCCCTTGAAGTATTCCACAACAAGGTACGTCAGTAAACTACATCTTCATTTGGGATAAAAGCCAATTCAGGGATTAAAAGAACAACCTGTCAAGGCCCTTCATCATAAATCAGCCGCATTGTCTCTGGAAGTGGGTGGAAACAATTCCACCCTCCGCACTGCCATGGGGTGATTCACTGAGCCGCGCGGCACAGGAAAACAAATAGGCCTGGCTCCTGAATAACAAACCTTCCACTGCAAACTCCCAGCTATAGGAAACAGAAAACAGACATGAAAAACAGGCTAAAGATGCCTCTCCTTGGTAAAACTGTGCTAATAAGTGGAAAATAAGCATTGTTTGGCCACGTCTATGTTATCAGGAACCACCATTAATCGGATTGTACACTGAGCATATATCCAGTTGGCTACACAAAAGATCTGCTGAGTACTGGCACTGTTTCTCTGCTGGTGAGCACTATTCTGAAATTTCTATTTCTTATATAGGGGTGGGCCTGGAGAAGCATTTGAGTACTACTTTGTGTAACAAAACGGTAAATTTTATTAAACATTATTTGAAGTGCTTAGTTTTATTTTTATGTAACATTATTGGACATCTATGTATCGGTTCTTGAGAAAACTGATTTTCCAAAATTGGTGTCTAGAAATAACTAGAAGCAACAAACTATTACTAGAGACAAAATACCCCTAAAACTTTCTCTATCTCAAAAATAACAACATTAAGTTTCTTCCTTATATTTTCTGCCGTGAAACAGTGGCAGAGCCTATTGCAATGTTGTTTAACCTCTGTGTGATAATACAAATTTTATGTGATTACACCTCTTAGGTATTTCTGAGGCTTTAATCACTACCAGATTCGGAGATCACTCAGACAAAGAGATCTGAGTCTTTTAATCACTACTATAAATTTGGGATCTGTAAAACACATGGGAGACCCTAAAATGAAGGACGATGGCACTTGCAGAACACACAGACAAGTGCATTCCCCATCAGACCAGGCAGACCAACACCGGCCGACTCCAGCTCCTGCCTGGAGCAACACACCAGCACCTCAACTCCTAACCAGGCTCCCACCATTCTATTTTTTTATCACTTTTATGGTACCTGAGTGTTTTTGTTACAAGAATCAGTAAGGATGATGGTCCTTGCCTCTTTCAAACTTTATGATATCAACGAAGGAAACAGAACTAGAGCCTCTAGAATGAGTTAGTGAGTCCTGGCTGCCACCAAAGAGCCCAGCACAATCACTGCTGCTCAGTGGCTAGGATCTGTCTTCAACAAAACTTTATGGCACCTTCAAAAACAAGTGCCGAGCCTGAATTTTGATATATCGTTGGGTCACTATTTAGATAATTACTTTTTTTTTTTTCCAGAGGGCAAAGGCATCGTGGGAGCATAGATACATTCTGAAGCGCGAAACAGAGTTAGGAGCTAAGAAATTAACAATTCGTCACGATAGGTGAGAATTATATATTACTTATTATTATTTTACTTCAAGATAGGTAAACATTTTAGTTTCTTTTCCTATTTGATCACCCATTCACTGTACATATTTTGAAGTTATTTAATATTCCAGTGACATTTAAAGAGAAATCATACAACAGATCGATTTGAAAGAGCAAGTTTGGTCTCTGCTCCTGGCAACAGCAGCCGGCGGTGCCTGGAGGGTCTGGGTGTGGGCTCCTGGCAGCAGTGACAATGTGTGGCACCCAGGGTCCTCGTGCCAGTGGCAAGGATTTTGTGTGCTTTAAACCAGACTGGGTGCTCCTGGGCTCCAGAGCTCAGCGCTGGCCCTGGCTGACTGGCACACACTGCTTTTGGGTAAAAAGGGCAACAGGTGGCCACGCTGGCCCCAAGGTCATGGAGGAGCCCAGCCCTGCCTCCCCAGCTGCCAGGCACCTCGGTGGCCCGGGGACAAAAACTGCATTTGCATTCCCATCCCACCTGCAAGTAGGTACCGCTGCGATTACATTTCCCATTATATGAGGAATTGCTGACAGAACTTCAAAAAAACCATGCATTTCAGGCAAATTTTTTTTTTAAACTCTTATTTGCCTGAAATGACCGTGGAGAATGAGGACCCAGGGGTATTAGTGTGTAGTGCTGAGTACATTTTAAAAAAAAAAAAAAAAAAGCAAGATTAAAATAGACTTGCAGCTGAAATTACTAAGGGTTGAAACACATGATTTGGCACAAATCCTTGAGGAATGCAGCAGATATCAGTTTGGCTCCACTGAGTTAATGACAAGCTGAAAATTATCTAATGAGCGCAGACAAGGAAGTTTTTGCTTACTCGTTTTTGGGCTTAGGTTATTAAATGCACACCCACAAGGTTAAATACAGGTGCTGCTCTTCTCACTAAACCCACCGTGTCTTGGAGTGAAACCACAAACTTGCACAATTGCTTAGCCAATCTCAAATGCAGTAAAATATTCAGCATCCTATACTTCCCCTGCAGGTTTTGATGTTAAAAAAAACAAACTAACAAATTGTAAATGGAGTAGTCTTTCCCCAGAAAGTGAGATAGTATTTCCCCCCGCCCCTGCCATGGCAACTGCTTATCCCCTATAATGGCCCAGCTCTGCCATCAGCCAGCCTCTCAGCTCCCTGGCCGGGCCACAGGGCACCCAGCATGATCCCTGTGCTCTGCACCCCCTTTGGAAAGAGAGTGACGTTATACCAGGTGCATCCTGTAGCAAATCCCTCTTACTAAGCACAGACTCATCTTGAACCGTTGGTGGCAACAGCTGAAGCTGAAAAATTAGCTTTGTGAAAATACAAGTTCTTTCATATTCCTTCGATAGACTCCATATTCTCTTTTTGTCTTGAAAGGCTCGTCAAATGCAACTTCCTCTCGACTGTTACCCCTCTAAGCACAGAAAAAAACCCTTTCCAAGCCCAGGCTATAAACCCTGGAGCAGCCACAGTCCCAAAGTATGCTGAGTTATCAGAGATCTTGCTTTCACCGGGATGAAAGGATCTTTATCAGGTTTCCAGAAAGTGGTGGAGGGCATGTCTTCATGGCTTTGCCCCATGCAGAAGGAATTTTCCCTCCCCTGAGAAGGTTTGAGCTTGTCTAGAACGTCACAAAAACCTGTCAGCATCCAGCAGCAGCGTCCAGATATTCAGAACACAAAGTAAGAGCTACATCATCCTAAACTTTGGGAAAAATCTACCCAACTAAAGCATGGCAACAGAGGTTTCCTGAGATTTGTCGTCACCTACTGTGGCACAGGGTGGCCAACTATGAGGACATTTCTGACAGTTTAATATAATAAGAATTGTGAAATGGAAAGACAGAAGTGGGTGGAATGCAGAGATCATCTTCAACCTTTTTCAAGCAGTCCAACCAGGCCATATACACTAATGGTCTCCTCCTTATCACTATAGTAACTAATAAGCCAGCACTCAATTTTTGGCCATCCTATAGCGTGATAATGTACAGAAGTAGCCTCATTCACCTTCTTTGGGAGTTGATGAAAATCTTTCCCCTGGCTTCAACAGAGTCTAGATGAGGATATTAATAATTCACAGAGGGTGCACTGGACTGCCTGGAAGATCTATTGCTGCTCAGTGAATTTTTATCTACAGGAAGACAGCACTGGCTTTCCACACTTAATAATTCACAGAGGGTGCACTGGACTGCCTGGAAGATCTATTGCTGCTCAGTGAATTTTTATCTACAGTAAGACAGCACTGGCTTTCCACAGTTGCTGTTTTCCCTACCCTTGGTATGATCAGATTTTAAATGCCCATGTAGCTTAAGAATGTGTATGTCTTAAAATGCAAGTTCTCCAGCAAGTAAAAAAATTCCCTTCAGCATCCATAAAGGATTCCCACAGAGTTTTACCAAAGCAAATGGGTTTGACCAAAGTGTCTCTGACAATTTTAAAAAATTCAACATTAAAAAAATTCAAAATGAAAAAAAAATAACTGACATTAAAAATAAATTCTCAAGAAAGAACCATTACTAAGCATCTCCACTGATAGAGCTTTGGCAGAGCAGCAGCACCCTCCTGGCAAGCAGGGACTTCTCTGCAGGACATGCAAATACAAAAAGGCCTCTTCCCCAGATTGCAATTGTGTAGATCCTCTGATTAGAAGAGGAAAGATGAAATCTTGGGAAGCAGAACGCTAGATATGGGGTTTTTTGGAGGGAAGATTCTGTTTTTCATTCGAGACCACAACTGTAAAAGTAATTAGTTCATTATCCTTAAGAAATAAAAATGTAAAACAAATTCAAAGTGAAAAATCAAAAATAGTGTTTCAAATTTCTAGGTAGCTACTTGTACCTTTCAGATAACACTCCAGTTTTAAGATTGATGTAAAATTCTTTACAAATGACCCCCAAGGTCCAACCGAAACAAGTTACCTTCTGGTGAGGAAGGACTCTCAGGTTAGTCTTAACTCTCTCAGCCCTACCTCCACTGACATCCAGGACAAGATTCCCCTGACTTTCCACATGGTAAGGTCTTGTAAAAAGAAAGTCATCTCCAATTTGCTTAATAGTTTCTCTTTGAACCAGCAACTCCAACTCTAATTAAAAAAAAAAAATAAATAAAAAAACCCCAGTTAATTCTTCTTCCTCAAACACCCTCAAGACAGACTTGACCCTTCTTTCAGTAACTTTCTGGCACAGAAGTGTTCCAGCTTCTCAGTTAGGGAAAGTGTAGGGTTGTTTTTTTTTTTATTAAACCCTTGTATTAGGATCCTTGTTTTTTCTTGCAAAGTGGGAAAAGAGCCAAGAGTGAGAAGACGCGGTCAGTGGGGAGAACCAGGGGGGATCTGCAGCCCTGTTAAATTCCCCTTTCTTCCCCAGGAGCTGCATTTCTGTCCTGCTTCCTTCCACGCAGAAAAACCTGATTCTTTTCCAAAGCAAGCAAACAAATGGGTTTTATTTCAGTCCTTCGGGTCATAGAAAAGCACTTGCTTGGGATAGATTAGTCACGATTAGTAATTCTCTTTCCTGTTTGCAAGTATTAGAAGTAAGTCTAGAACTTGTACCCTGTGTTTCAGGCTGGTTATGAAATGTTCATTTTCAATATGATGCTATCTTGTAGACTTTCATTTTCCTTTATCTGTTTTATCCATACACAGTCTGCATGCACAGATTTGAAGCAGACTTATTCAGAGAACTACGTGCATTTAATAATATTAGACTTGCTACAAATCTCACAAGCGACAAGAATACTTGGGTTGAGTGGAAAGGGGAAAAAAAAAGCATTCAACCAATATCCAGGTTTGTCAAGGGACTGACAAAGTGGGGAATAGTCTCGTTTATATGTACAGCCCCTGAAAGTACATAGTGCGGATGAAATTCAGAAAGATTATGGAGAGATGTTTAATCCAAAGATCTCTGCACAGTTGAGAAGCATGAAATTGGTATCTTACCCTGACTGAATGGGCTTGCAAATAAGTATGAGATGTAGTGATTGCAAATCTTATCAGTATTTTATCATCATAACTAAAGCACCAGGCATCTAATGGTATATCCATCCTAAATTTCCTCAGGCTACTTGTCTTGATAACACCCAGAGCTTTTTCCAGGTAAAGTCAATAGCAACAGTAAAATGCTTGGATTGTGGCTAGAAAGGAGATATTGTCAGGGTAAACCCATTGCTTGATGAAAATTTGTTTTAACATCTTAATCATGGCTTCCTAACTTGTTTTTTGTCCCAGCAAGAGCCTGTACACTGACAGTCTGCATTCTGTTGTCACACCACGACCGCGTTTTCCAGGAGGAGCCCTTTCCTCCACCGTGACCCCAGCACGGTTATTCCACATCTCCCACACCAGGACAACAGGCCAGTCGGTTATTCCACATCTCCCACACCAGGACAACGGGCCAGTCTTGGCAACCTGGTCCGGTGGGAGGTGTCCCTGCCCATGGCAGGGGGGTTGGAACGAGATGATCTTTAAGGTCCCTATCAACCCAAACCATTCAGTGATTCTATGATTTATTCTATAGCATTAGGAATGATCAGTCTTACACAGGTTGCGTATCACATTGGTAAACTGTGGCCCAAGTTCAAAGATGCAGTGTTTAAAGCAACATTTATCTGAGAACTATGGTAGGTAAGCCTCCATATACTCCTCTCCTCTCTCTGCAGCAGGGTCCCCCAGAGAGCTACTATCACATCTGGACTGGGAATGGCTCCCAATTTGGCTCTCGGGAGCATGGCCGCAAGCCAGGAGAGATAAATCAGACATGGAAACCTTCATGAGCAGCTGCTGGGTTAAGCAAGGTTATAAGGAAAGAAAACCAAGGACCTTTCCGCAAGCCAGGGGGAAAAAAAAATATAAAATCATCACTCTCGTGACAAAGCCTCCAGCCTTGGGTGCAAAACCCCGACTCGGTGATGCCTTCCAGAGCCTTTCCATTTATTTCACCCAGGTCCTGCTCACCTGTATCTTCACATGGTGCAGCGAAATAAGGGTTGCACAGATACAAACTGAGTAAAAACCACCGAAATGAATAAGCACTACAGAGACAGCTCTGCACCAGCACTCTCACTGGTAGGAGACAATTAGATAACTGGCAAGATTAGCCCAGAGCTGACACTCTACTTAAATAGACAAATGATTCCAGATGGCTTTGAACAGCTGATTATCCAGCATGGTTGCGTAGAACGAGGGTGACCTGAGAAGCACAACGGACACCGCTCCCTCTCTGCAGTCACTAGGAGCTGGAGAGGCTCGGCCTTCGGTGGCCATTTATCTCCTTGTGACAGGAGAACAGGGCATGGTGATGGTCCTCAGACACTCCCTGTGCCTCAGACCAGACTTTAGCTTTATTCCCCTTGAATACAGCAGATCCAAGACTCCTCATAGCAGGAAGAGGACTCAGTGTGGAGCACCTGTGAGGGAACGGCAGCAGATGAGCAATGGCCAAAGACTTGCCTTCACTTCGGGTCCCACTGCATGACCATGGAGGGACATTCATCATCATTTGGGGCCACGAGTGGATGGGAAGTTGGTTAGTGCTATCCCTACCATCAGGCAGGAAGGGAAAAGCAGAGGTGTCTCCAACACCAGGGAATTCTTCCAACATGACCACAGGTGGACATAGTCATAGGAACTCCATCGGAGAATCAGCCCCCAGCTCTAAACCCACCACATCCAAAGACAGCTCTCTCCGGTAAAAGGTAAAAAATCTACTCTGCGGTCAGTTCAAGGATTTTGTGTGTTAATAAGTTGGGAAGGGGAAAAGTCCTTAGGGTTGATTTGTTTCCAGGCAGGCTATTCCCTCCCTTTCCTGGCTGGAGGGAGGAACTTAGTGCTGAAAGGTTTGTGTATAGAGCAGACACCTCTCCAGAAAGGATGGAGCTCTGAATTCACCACCTCCCTCTGCAGTGATGTTCCATAGCTTTGCCACTTTACAGCCGTGCTGCTGGGAAACCCTGTCTGATACAGTAGAGGGCTTGAGCCGCGTGTTCATCCCCTCTCCCTGTGAAAGTCCAAGAAAAATAGTATTTGTTCAGGTTTATACACGCACTGGCGTGTTTGTTCAAGGATGTGTCAAAGACACAAGGAAGCCTGAGCTGTCCTCTGCGGTACACAGATACCCTGATACTGCAGCTGCCTTTAAGGAGGAACTTCTTCAGCTTTGGAGAGCTCTCCTGGTGCAAGGCAGGGGCCTGAGGTCTGACTGGATTAAGTTGTGCCGCAGCAACCCTGATTCCAAACTGCCCTGACCAGGCTTCAAGCACTCAGATAAACTCAGCTGATTTACACGACTGTGGGAGGAAGGGAGAAGGTTTCCAACACCTACAGAGAAGGATGAACAGAGTCAGAAGCAAAAGGCTCCTGTGCATTGCAGTAAGGTCAGAAAAGTTTGGACAAACCTGAAAAATTAATGCACAGACTCTGTGTCTTAAAGTATTGATCGCAGTTCTTAAACAGGAACAGAAGTAACACCCAGTGCAGAAATCTGGGAGATGGGGCAGCACCTGACCTTTGCACCAATCTCAGCTCTAGAACTCGGCCGCTGACTTAACTGGTTATTTGTTTTAAATATGTAGTTTGGCCAATGGTCAGACAGCAGCAGAGAAATAGCCTGGCTTTTCCTGCAGACCCGCCGTGCCTGTGAGCACAAACCAGCCGGCTGTCCAGCCCGCAGCTGCCTTTCCAAGCAGAGCAGAGGGCTTTTCACTGCCCTTACTCCCAGGTGCTCTGTTGGGTCAGTGATCACACATGGCATTTCTACACCTGCTCCAGTCTCCCTCTCTTGGCAAGTATTCACAGAATCATCGAATGGTTAGAGTTGAAGGGACCTTAACAATCACCCAGTTCCAACCCCCTGCCCTGGGCAGGGACACCTCCCACCAGACCAGGTTGCTCCAAGCCCCATCCAGCCTGGCCTTGGACACCTCCAGGGATGGGGCAGCCACAGCTTCTCTGGGCAACCTGGGCCAGGCTCTCACCACCCTCACAGGAAAGACTTCCCAATATCTAATCTAAATCTCCTCTCTTTCAGTTTGAAGCCATTCCCCCTCATCCTATGGCTCCCCTCCCTGATCCAGAGTCCCTCCCCATCTCTCCTGGAGCCCCTTTAGGGACTGGAAGGGGCTCTAAGGTCTCCCCGGAGCCTTCTCTTCTCCAGGCTGAACCCCCCCAACTCTCTCAGCCTGTCCTCACAGCAGAGGGGCTCCAGCCCTCCCAGCATCTTTGTGGCCTCCTCTGAACCCGCTCCAACAGGTCCATGTCCCTCTGATATTGGTGGCCCCAGACCTGGAGGCAACACTGCAGGGGGGGTTCTCACCAGAGCAGAGTACTGAGGGTGCATTCAATCCCTTCATCCAGGTTCTTGATAAAGATATTAAAGAGAACTGGCTCCAAAACTGAGCCCTGGCCAGAAGCCACCTGCTTCCACTGCATGGTGCAATGGATCACCAGCTTCTTACGCATGTGATGCTGTAAGAGAGAAGAGGAACCCATTCTGTGTCAGCACAAGTGTCTGGTGTGTTAAGAAACTTCCTGGGGGCCGTGCAGCCAGCCAACTGTGGTCAATGGGAGCCCGCAAATCCTGGTGGCTTCAAACTGAAAGGAGACAATTTTCAGCTGTAATTTCACTCCTTGTATGCATTGGTTCTCTCATGTCTCCTTCCTACCCCAACCACTGTGCAGAGAGAAACTGAGAGGATACCAGCTACATCAGCCAGCAGCTATGCGGGGGAAGCTCTGGCACAGAGTCCTTGCAGGGCTCGTGTGGGGAATGGAGAGCTAGAATGGAGCTCCTGTCACTCCAATAAATGCTCTCTGAGATCTTACTTTTCAGGTAACGTCACATCAGACCAAAGCCCTACAGTATGGTAAACGTCTTCTGCAGAGATTTCACTGATCTCCTTTTGCCGCTTTGAAAAAGGATACAATCTGTCTATAACCTGAAGTGGAATCATTCAGATACTCTCACTTCCCATCAAAACAGAGAGGAACAAGAGCCTAAAAGCCTCCAGTCTGGCAGAAAGACAGTTTCCCCCAGTGCAGGTACTGCCTGTAGGTACAGCATTCTTCCCACCAGCATCTCCTCCAAGCCGAGGACAGAAGGTGATGGGGCTATAAACAAGCTGGGGACAACTTTACAGGGTGCCCAGAGGGCAAGCTGGCGTGTGACTGAGGAGAGGTTGGTATAACTGAGCCAAGTCTTTCAAGAACTCCCTTTGAAGTTGCATATATCTCATTTCCAATCATTAAAGAAAACAGACAATTCCTGTTTTCCTATAGAGAAGAGGCCAATCGTCTCCTAGCGCTCTGGTCAATGTCTTTTTTTCTTTCACAACCACATTTCCTCATTTCCTTCCAGACCTACAGCTACCACAGAACCAACCACAAAGACACATCTTTGATGACATCAAAAGCACGTCTCCTTTAACAATGCAGATCTTTCCTCGTATTTCACGGCGTTATCATCACTGGAAGAAAAGTCACGGTTTCAGACTCACCCCCCTCTGCCCCGAGGTCAACTTTTCTGCTGACACGTACCCAGACCAGACCAGGACTGCTCCCAACTAAGTCACAGTGATGCTGACTCCTTCGGGTTCCTGAAACTGCCCTGGGATTTAGCCTGCAATGGCAATGCCCAGCCATCTCAGATCTCAGAGCAGCCTTATCTCCGTGTCACGGATTGAGAAAGAAGGGCAAAGAGAAGTGCACTGATTTGCCCACACAGCAAAACCAATACCAGGAATAAGAGCAAGACCCCGAAACGTTTCTGCCTCTGTGCCTACTGCTGAGACTTCAATGAAAAGTGGCAAGATGAAAGAATATATTTGTTCTCTGTTACTGTAGTGCTTACTCATAAGCCTGAAAACCCAAGGATCTTTACTTCTATTTCAAATTAAAAAGATCGGATCCACGTTGCAAAACTTCCCTGATGTAATTCAGGGAAAGGTGGCAAAAGACACAATCTCGTACCAACACAGTTTGGCAAGGGTCCCTGGTGTCAACACCACAACGCTCGAAAGAGCTTATTTCACCCAGAAAAATAAGGAGTCTTGCCATGTCCGTGCTGGTTAGTAAGTGCCCTGGAAAAGCACTCTTTCCCCAGACTTGGCTGTGCTGCTCTGCTCGGGATGGGCTGCTGCAGCTGATGTTTTCGTAACTCCCTTTAGTGCTAAAGTCACTTCTTGAATATTAGCTAAAAAAAGAAAAACAACTGACCCACCTACCCATTCTCTGTACATTCTCTTTTACACATTTTCCAATATCAAGGATTTTTCTTAAAGAGTGATAAAACATTTTTCAAAGCAGGATAATGCCAGACCTCCAGTTTACTCCGTAATTGTGAGCTTTGGCCTTTTTCATTGTATAAAATGTATTTGATTTCTAAGATTATTGCAATAGGGGTCAATAAAAACTCCTCTTCCTGTTGCAACCATAGCACATAGTTTCTTACTCTCTTGTTGCTCACAGCTCAGCAAACTCCTGAATTTCTTTTCTTGCAGACATCCTTGGAAATGATGTAGAAAAAAACTTGAATCCTGCTGTCGACTCAGCATCAAAGCTAGCAGGTCTCAGGGTCAAGTGCACAGCAAAGTCATGAACTTAACCCTGGGGCTTTTCCTACTGACTGATACATCAGATTGAGACCTCTGTATGTCTAAAATGGTACTGGGACCTTTGAGCCCTCCCTAACCTCTCAGGATTCCCACGGTATAATTGGAGGCAGAGCACAAATCGTGCTCATTCCCCTCTGTACCGTGATTGCAACAAAAGGAAGCAAAAAAGATTCCCTCTGACTGTTAAGAAAAAAAGTCTACAATAGCCATACTCGGCCAAAAACTACTGGTAGGACAGGAGTTTGTGCTGTGGGGAATTTTGGCTACTTTAAGTAGAATTGTGTGTTGAAGGTGATGTTTTAGCTGATCTTTCTCCATCAAAAAAGAAACCCCTCCGTAGCAATAAAACATCTGAAGGAGTGAAGCTAAGGCTGAACGTGGAGTGGTTAATGTCATCAGTGCTGAGCTAATACGTGACTCAGCTCTGACTTACCTCAGACCCTCTCCCAAAGCTCTGCTCTGTTCTCTCCCTCTTGAAGCTCCCCAGCAGCTTTGCCCATCCCAGGATAAACTCTGACCCAATTTGGGCTAATCTGAGGAGGGGAGGGACCCTCTTTTCTGCTTTCTGTTTGCACACCGACGAGGAAGAGAGGATCAGGGGCTCCTTCGAGCTGTAGAAATAAGAACTAGTGTTAGGATCTGTCAGACACGCTGGCATAATTCCAGAAAAAACTCTCAGGAGTTAATGATAATGGAGTGATGAGATGCAAATTTAGGAGTTCAGACTCAGATTCCCCCCCTTGTGACTACAAAACCCCAGGGTAACAGCACTGAGCTCCGGGAATTATCCTCTCTTCAAACTGATGAACAGAAATCTGCAGTTTCAGTGGTGACATTTAGTTTTTATCCTTTCATAAATTAATTTTGCTGGTGTACTTGGGGGTGGGAGATGTCACTTGTGCTAAAATTTTTTATTTCTTTTTTTAAGTGAATTTAAGCTCATTTGAACACCCTTGAGATGCGTTGGAAACTTGTTCAAATTAGTCTCTTTCCAGGGTAAAGCCTCCATCCTACGCTGAGCCACTATGGAGAAACCTCTTGGTCAGCATGAAGACCTTCTGGAGTTTCAGGAAGAGTAAATTACAGGAGGAGGCAGAGTTAAATGAGCAGCATCACTTTCCTTTAACCACCCACTAAAAATGATGCAGTGCTACAAAAAGGCGTAGTGGAGACCATATAAAGCCCAGGTGAAAACTGTAGTAAAAGAACTTCTAGATGCAAGGATTTTTGGGTAAAAACTTGGGTACTCCTTGTGTGAAAAGAGGTTCTCCAGACCTTTACATAGCATTCCCTGCACAGCTGTCCCACCACTGGAACGGGCTGGAGACATTATTAGGCTGCACACAGGAAAAACAGCAGAGATTATCACAGGAACAGCAGGATCCCAGGGGAAAAAAAAAAAAAAGGCTCAGATTTGAGATTTACCTGAAAAATGTGGGGGGAGGGTGGGCAGGAAAGAGGGAAGGAAGCCAAACGCAGCCCCACAGGATGTGAAGTAAATGTAAACTTAGTTTATACACAGTGCTGCTTCCTGAGCTGGTTTTCTCACAAGCAGGAGTCATATTCAGTTATATTTCTAAAAAAATAATAACGTCTTAATAAAGAGAAGATCATGAACTGAAAATCCATATCCTTCAGGAGATGGTAGAAATCTCTCCAAGTTACTGCAATGCAGCTCTTGGCAGGTCCTCACATACTTGATGGTTGCTGTTTACAAAAAAATTCTGCAAAGTAACAGCAGTAGTTACTTTGGGCAGAAATTTCACCCATTTAAGTGTGCCCGGTGGGGACCTTGCTGCCATTGGAAAGGGACATAGGTATGGCCAGATGGGAAAACAAAACAAAAAAAACCAAAACAAATAATAAGATGTATCTTCTGAATGTCATTGGCAAGGCCATTTTGATACAATCCATCAGGAGACATTAGTGAAAGTGCACAATAATCCCAGGATTATAAAAGAGATATCCCAAAGGAATTTTGGACATGAATTTATTTCAGCTTTACCTCTTTACAGAAAATGCCACCCTGGTGAAGGCAAAGCAGTGTCCCCACAGCCACTCGCTGAAAAGGACAGACACTATATGGAATCTATACAATAAGGCAGTCACCAACACAAGCAGATGTAGATGCCTGTAACCCAGAGCACTGCAACTGTTCAACTACTAGTGCTTTCTGGAAGCAACAGACACCAAAGGTGAGATTCTGAGCAGTGCAGTTAGAGGAGGGGGTAAATCCACACCCAGAAAAAGTCATGCATAAAGTAATTTCAAATCCTTTTATACTATTGTTTGTTTTAGTGACAGGAGCACCCCTCCTGCCACCACCTGTCCATTATACTATTGTTTGTTTTAGTGACAGGAGCTCCCCTCCTGCCACCACCTGTCCAAAAAAAAAGAAAAGAAAGAAAAGGAAAAAGATTGGGAATTTTTCTGTTTTCACTGCAAGCATGTAACATCTGCCCAGCACCATCGGGGTGTAGTGGCAGGAGCAACTCTCCTGGTCTAAGCCCTTACAGCGTGTAGGCACATCCCCAGGTGTCCCCACCCCAGCTTTTACTGATGAAGAAACAAGGGAGCTGAGCTCAACAAGTCCCAAAACAAATTAAGAAGACCCAAATAAATCCATAATCATAGAATGGTTTACATTGGAAGGGACCTTAAAGATCATCCAGTTCCAACCCCCTGCCCTGGGCAGGGACACCTCCCACCAGACCAGGTTGCTCCAAGCCCCATCCAGCCTGGCCTTGGACACCTCCAGGGATGGGGCAGCCACAGCTTCTCTGGGCAACCTGGGCCAGGCTCTCACCACCCTCACAGCAAAGAATTTCTTCCTGAGATCTTACCTAAATTTCCCCTCTTTCAGTGTCAAACCATTACCCCTCATCCTATCACTATGTGCCCTTGTAAAAAGTCCCCCTCCAGCTTTCTTGTAGGCCCCCTCTAGACACTGCAAAGCTGCTATAAAATGTAATTTTACCCTCCAGCTTTCTTGTAGGCCCCCTCTAGATACCGCAAAGCTGTAATTTTTATGTACTTTCTAACACATTACCATCCAACTAATCTGCTGTAATTTCAGGGTACGTGCACCCTGCTCTTGCAGACAATATACAGCTTACGGGGAGCAATCCTGCTGCCTGCACTCAGGTTACTTTTATGAATAAGGGTTTCTTGAAACAATTCAAGCCACAGGCAGAGTAGACCAAAAAGTGAAATAGGGACAGTACATTTTGCTACTTCATTTCACGTGGCTTGCCATGACATGACTTTTCTTCCCACAAGCCCACATTGTTATTGCTTATAAAGAAGGTGTATAATAATCTACAGTTTAATAAACAAGAATTTTTAAAGGTTACTCTCCATTTTACAAGAAAGAGTCTCCCTACCCGCTGCTTACAGAAATTCATGTAAATATCAGTCACCTGCTATTTTTAGGCAGAACTTAACACTTTGTTAAACTCTTACTGAGTCATATATATATATACGCACATATATATATAGCTGCTATATATATATATATAAAAATCAGACTGATGTTTCTGTAGCATCCATTAGCAATCTCCAGAAACCCCAGATTCACTAAGGCCAAGCACTGTTTTTCCTACAGCACTCCCTCCTAAGGAAAAGTAATTTCAAATGGTAAAGCTGAACTGGGGGATTATCTTTATAGAGCAAGATCTTGGCTGCATGACAGAAAAATTAAAGGAGCCTGCTGATCAGCTGAAATACTCCAGCTCCAAGTATGTTTGGATGACAGCCAAAGTCCTGGAATTGTTTTGCCATGAAATCTGCTTTTAGACAGGAAGAACGGGAAAGTTTTCGGTCTGGAAGAGGCTCCGTGATGAAAAGCTTGGAAATCAAGCCCATTATTCACATCCAATCAAGCCTGCCCCTCCCTGCTCCTCCCTCCCCTCTCCATCCCCAGCACGGGCATGCCCACGCATACAAGTGCGCCCCACACACCACGCTCACTCCCTGCCTCTTACAGCCTTTTGGACTTTATTTTCCATAAAATCGCTCAATATTTAATCCAAAATTATACCGCTGATTTGCATCTGAGCGAGCTACGCTTGATTCACATAATACAGGTCATAGAGATGACTGTCCTTTAAAATGAGTTATTTGCCAGCATTAGATGTAATTCAAACCTCCTGGTGGGTAAAGGTGGGTGGAAAAATGATGTTCTGAAGAAGGAGGTGGGTGGGGAAAGAGGACCAGGCAGGCAGACCCTCCAAATCTCAGGTCAGGCCAAAGTAAGTTCAGGTGTTACCAAGAGGCTCCACCTGCTTTTTCCTCCATGTGCCCTGACCTGCAGTGGCATTTCAGCCATCGCATAGTCTTCACCTGACAGCGGGGTCTCTGTGCAGTTGGTAGAGCACAGATGTGTAGTTAACATGCAGAACTGTGCTGCAGTGGTGGCTGCAGTACCAGGAGCTCTCCTGGGCTGCTGGGGGTGAATTACTGCTGTCATGAAGTCAGCGGGAGCACGGGCCAGGGTCTAATCCTGGAAATCACGGGCAATTAAGAAGCGGAGCCTGCACAGCCGTGAAACGCTGCCTGAGGCAGGGTATTTGGCAGCTTTGCTTCACCTGGGACACCCAAGGAGACCCCTCCATCCCTACCCAGGCCTGTGTGTAGCTGGGCATCCCGCCTCTGCCCCCAGCAAGGGCTGGAAGCGGTGGAGAAGCAGCCCCAGTGGTTGCAAGAACACCTGCCCTGCACCGATCCCATCTCTGCTCCCATACAGAGTGTTCAAAAGGCTTTTCATGACACCGGCTCGTCACCACCCTCAATATGAGACCGTACAGATACAGTTGTGGTTTCACAACAATAAATCTCATTTCACAACTCCCGCTGTTGAACCAAAAAACCACCTTGCGTCAGATGTCGGCAGCCGAAGGTTTGCCAAGTCACATTTCTGTACGAAGCTGGGACAAGATCAGACTGCAGTGGCAGGCTCTGGGCTAGCCCAGGTACTGTCCCCTCCTCTCTCAGGCCGGCGTGGGGACACAGGGATGCCATCAATTCCCCATCAGCTGCTCTGGTGCCTTGGGTGGGAAAGCAGCCGCGTGTCCTCAGCTGATCCTCACCCTGCTATTCCTGGCACAGCGGCCTTAGTCGGAGTGTGTCCCTTCCTGATATCACCATGGAAAGCCATGGGCACCACCACCAGGCACTGCCACTGGGGCTCTGATGCTGCTCTCGGATTTGAATCCGAGTCTGATCAAGCCTGTCTCACACCCGGCCTTGCCCTCTCTCCCTTTCTCCCTCCCACAGAACCACCGACAGCTTACACTGGATCTTAACTCCGCATCTCAACCTCCCCGCAAGTGGTGTAATACCCATATGTTCTAGAAAATTCATTAAAACGCCATTAAGAGATTTATTAGTGTGATTTACATGACTGAAATACAGCTTTTAGACTGACAGGTGTAGAGAAAATAATTTCAAATTAACACACTGGGATCGTTTGCCTCCAAGTTATTTCTGTTCCGAGCTTGGGAGGGCACGACAATTGTCATACACAGGTATGGCAGGGGTTTTAGTCACCAAAGGGTAAGCATGACTGAGATACATTTAGGCAGTGCTTTGAAGGCTTTTGTCTGTGCTATGTCTATACTTAGCAACCTATAGGCAATTTTGTAATTACAGTTCTACCCAGCTGTCTCCAGGATCACTCGCGGCTGCTACAGAAATGCTGAAGGGGTCACACAGCCCCTCATGCCTTGGAGAACTGAGGAGAGCGAGCTCATTATGACCCCAAATGTAATTAATTCACAGCTACTGAGCATTCCTTGGCAAGCCATGGGAGGCAAAGTCTACCTGCCTTGGCCCACAGAAGCCATTTACAGCCCTCAGCTGCTTTATCTCACCTTGTCCCTTCAGCCATCAGGAGGAAGAGTCTGCAGAAAGGAAGAGACAGCTCCTGTAGCTCTGAAAGAGGCTTACAGAGTTGCACGAGGAACAAGATACGTCTCTGTGACCTGAAGCCCCTCAATGATCCTTCCCCTGCTGCCCAGGCAGGGGACTCTTACCTACAGCCAGCCCTGACCTCACGGAGGACATCTTACAGGCTTCAAGGAGACTTTTTGATGGTTCCCAACAAGCACATTTCTCATTCAGCTATATGTTTTATCTATAAGCCACTCTCTCTTGTTACAGAATCATCAGAATCCACAGATTCTATGCATTTACATCCTACAGTATACTTCACCCAGGTGATCAAATCCATCGTGTAGGTTTATCAAATTCTTCTGACACCAGCTCCAGGACAGCAAGTGAAAAGGGTGGGATGGCCACACCACTCCAGTCTAGCAGAGCTCAGCTGGCACGGGATACCTGGCTCTCCTCATCCACACTGCAGTAAGGTGGCACAGATTTATCAATCGATGGCATTGATCAACTAATGGAAGACAAAACGAGGCGTGGACCACTTCCAGAGACGTGAACTTTCACATCTTGGGCATGTTATTATAACATTCTCAGAGCAGTAGGGGAAATTGCATCTATTCTTGACCTAATGCTGTCATGAAACCTCTTTTACATTGTCCTGAAATCTGTTTGCTTTAAAAGGATATTTTTCTATTGCAAGAATAATACTAAATTTCTAAATACTAATACTAAATACTAATGACCACATACATACAACTTTTAGGTTACACGGGGTGATATGCTTTTGTGTTCTGTTGCATACCTGCTAGGAATATTTTGTTCATGAAGTTATTCTACTGCTTCATGACTTCTTTCTGATCCTGAATATCCTCAGAAAGCAAATATTCCATTTAAATGCCTTGCCTGTCTTTTGAAACGTGCAGAATAAGCCACTACAAGCGTTCCCAAAGGCAGTGCCTCGAAGCGTGGTTTATTTCCTCCGAGCTCCGCTAACTCAGGTCATCTGAGTCATGGATTTTTCTGCCTGCTGAGGTCTGTAGCCCGACCATTGCCCCTAAGCACAGTGCCAAAGTCCAGTCTTGCGAGTCCAAGGGTTTCTGTTTCCTTCTTACGTGCAGGCAGAGGTTTGACTTTGCTCTGACAGCCCCGTTGTACCAGTCGCTGGCCCTGAGTGCTCAGTGTTTCTCAGCAGCCCAGCCAAAGCTGAACCCTGCTTGCCCTGAGGATGAAGCAGGACGGCAACCTCTTCCTCTCCCCTTTGGAGGGGTCAGAATTCAACCAGACAGGAGTCTGTCAGAACCCTCCTGCCACCCCATTGCCTCAGAGGAGCTCCAGGGTACTAAAGCTAAATGATCTCCCTGATCCCAGGGATCTAGTTCAGCTCTTTGCAGGCTTACATAGCCACAGTATTCAGCCTATTATTGTTCCCCTCCTCATTACCTGCAAAACACATATATGCATACATACAAATATATGTATATAAACATGCTGACCTGGGGAGAAGGGAAAACCAGCCACCCTGCAGCCCATAAGTCCCCTCACTGCTGACATCACCTGAGATTTGGAGGGTCGATCTGCCTGCCCGGTCCCCCTTCCCCACCCGATTCCTTCTTCAGAACATCGCTTTTCCACCCTCATCTGTCTACCCTTGGGCAACTGTCAACTTTGCTTGCCTCTAATGCCAGATTTAGATACTACCCAGTGGTTTAACATACTATAAAGAGACAGAAATTTAGACATGACCTTGAGACCTAGTGCCATCTCAGGACTCCAGACCAACGCACTCGGTATCATCTTTCCCCTTCCCTAAAAATCAAGTAAGAACCAAGTTCTCCTTTGCAGACCGCTGTGCTGGTACTACCAAACAGTGATGAGGTACCCTGATAAACTGGTATCACAGTCTGCAGAAATACCAACTATTTACTCCAGTCTTCAAAAGGGATCACCTTTCCCAACTTATTGATTGCCTTTGGAGTCACTTGGGTGTGACAGTGTGATGCCTACACACGTCGGCACTTACCACCGCCAGGGCGTTTTGACAGGATGGTGCAAACGGACGTGTCCCTGCATGAAAACTGAAAGTTTGTCTCCACAAAGACCTCAGATTCATTAGACTAAAACAGGTTTCAGAGCGGTTTCATGTCATAAATCTGTACAGCTCTCCTTTGTAGGTATTACTACAAGGGTTTAAGAATACTTAGGCTGGCATCACATCATACACCAATGGCAGAGGATCCCCACAAAGGAGTTCAGTTGTTGAGCTGTTGTGTATGAGCTGATGCTATTTTATTAAATCAGATTTCATCTCAAGAGAGGTTGGGAAAGAGAAGGGGAAGGGAGTGCTAGGTTATTATCATTCTCTGCATCTTTTTTTGCATTGTTAAGTTGGTTTATGGAATGGTTATACGGGTATTCTTGCAAAACTAATTCTAATTCACTGCATAATCCTATTTGTTTACTTTGGCTCCAAAGAAAGCTGAGTGTAACATGTCAGCATGTGCACTCAACACTAGGTCTCTCTTACATGTCACCACAGGTATATTTTCTCTCACAGCTGACTTCTACACATTTATTTTATTCCCCAAACAGTCGTAGGAGAATGGTTTCAGAGAGACAGAGGGAAAATAGCTGTTCTGTTGAGGAGTCACAAGAGAACAGGAAAAACTGAAGAGTGAGTAAAACTACACTACAGACCACGAGGTCAAAACGGAAACCAGGCATTGTTTTGTTTACAGTTAAAGTCCAAAGTGATCCTAAATTATGCCAAGACCCAGCCCACTTTGGCTGAAAGAGGATCACTGTGGCTGAAAGCGAGTCAAAAAAGGGATGCTTAAACAGTCACAGCTCCTGCCTTCAAGCACTGCAGCGAGACTTACAGAGACAAATATACCCTGACCTGAAAAGCCAGTACAGTATCTCATTTTTCTCACACTTCTTATCTTGGATCAAACCCAGGAAAGGGAGGAGAACAGCCTTAAGGAGGTGGGTAGTCTCTGCTGTATCGCTGCTGCTTGCAATCCCCACTATCTCCATCGTCCTCACGTAGCCCTGTACAATCTCTGCTGTGTTACTGCCTGAATTTCACCTAGCTCTTTCCCACCAGCCTTACTCATGCAAGACTTTTCTTCCTCCGACTTCTCAAATTGCCACAATCATCCACAGCAATTCCATTTTCTGCTCGAGGAACCAACCCGTCCCTCAGTTGTACGCTGTAGCATCATCATAACTTCATTCAATTCACAGCCCTTTTTCCTTCAAAAGGAGGGTGTTGGATTAAGATGTCCTTTGCAAACAGTTCCTCATCTAATGTCTAGCTGGTCTTTGGCCACCAAGTCCCAAAGCTTATTCCCGAGACACTCCTTCATCCTACGAGATCTGGTTTGCGAGCAATAATTCAATAATTACACTTTGACCCTTTCTTCTTGGCTTCATCTTTTTTTATCCATTAGCAGGGTGCTTTTTCTTCCCATCCCATATCCTCTTCTACTTTTGATTCCTTTCCCCTTCGCTCCCATGTCAACTTCTCTCCACCTGACCCAGTCCTACTCGTTCATCCACACCTGCTGCCTGCATTGATGCTGCAGATAATTTCTGAGAGAAATCCTGTAGCAAGGATGGTCTTCCTCATCACAACAGTGTTCTCTTCCAGAGACACCATCTCCCCCAGTTTGCCCCTTGCCTCTAACATTACACTTTCTCACCAGTTCTCTTTGCACAAGATGTTACCCATTTCATTCAACCAAATTGAACCATGTCCATTTCCCAACTCTCCTTTTATCCTCCCACATCACCAGAACAGAATTTTTTTCATCTTCACAAGGTCTGATCTTACTTTCCAGCCTAGGATAACAAAAGCCACTGCTACTACAACAGAACAAAACACAAAAAAATGCCAACAATTCCACCACTCCTCCCCTCCCCAAAAACAAGCAAAACTGAAACTCCATCAGCCAGAGCTTAGTGCATAAACAAGAGAGAAAAAAAAAAAAGAGCATTCAGGTCCCTGAACAAAATACCTCAGCATCCATCCATCCAGAGCAAGAATCAGTGCTTCCCTCAAAATTATCCAGAGGAACCAGCAGCTCCAAACACAGTTCTTCTGCAGGGCCCTTCCACGGGCAAGCAGCCTCAAGAGGAGCCTCAAACCATACCTGCTCCTCTTAGTGCTGGGGCCCAGTATCTCAGCTGGGACAGGGCCAGCTGCTCCTTAAAAGCCTTTTCTCCCTCTCCTGCTGCTCGTTTCTCTAACTCCTCACTGGTGGCTCCATCCCATCTGAGTGAAGGATGAAGCTCACAGCTGCTCCCTCACCCTGGTCCTAAACCTGCTATTCTCCCCTCCCAGTGCAGACCTGAAAGGCTCTCCCACCTGCTGACATCCACACTCAGTCACTGCCTTCCTGAGGTGCTTCCATATTTTCCTCCTTCCTTCCACCTCAAGGCTTTGCTAACGTACTTCTACATTAAGACGACCTTCAGAAGGACCTCTAGAAAAGGTCTGCTGGGACCACCATCTGTCCTACAGCTTCTCAGTTTCTTTCTACCCTGCCAAAGCACCTTTAGCCTCTGACCCAAGCTGAGCTCCTCGGTGTTGGCAACATTTTACTCAGAACCTGTCAGCACCTGGTCCAAGAGCAACCCTCTAAGCCCTACGGTAATTAATAACAACAATTCAGTCACCTGTGGCAGAACATTTCATGGCTTAACTGCTCTACATAAGAAGATATTACCTTCCTATTTTGTTTGTAAGTATCTGTTTTACTCAACTGCCTTACTGGCCCTCAGGCTAAGTGGGAGGAAAGGAGAAGACGGCACGGAAATCTTAAGATGGATAAGCAGAATGGCAGTATTCCTTGAGGGCAACAGCCTTCATGCTGAAAATAATTTTGTCTGAACAGTTACTGTTTCAGTTCCTGGCTCGGTACACAGAGATTTCAAACCCATGATCTGTAGGTCATTGTGTTTTTTCCTGCAGCTCAGTAAAACTAGTCATAAATTTGCATCAATTTCAACAGTTTCAGGCCTCCAGCTCACCAATTGCTCACCACTGCATCTTCTGTCTTCCTTTTGACATTTTCAATACAAAAGTTCAGCCTGTCATTTCAAACTACTCTTTCAAACTAATTTAATTTTAAAATAGACTGAAGGCAAAAAGGACTGTTTTTTTTCAAGCCAGTATGGATTTGTAGGGTTTCTGTTTCAGAAAAAAAAACCCCGAAGCCAAAATTTCCATCTCTCCAATTTTTTCACCTTCTCACCAACCCAAAAAAAAGTGTTATTAGCACAACTGCAGTCTGCAGGCAACTGCCTTAGCCTGGATAGTACATCATCTTCTCTTGCTTTCCTGTGCTGCAAAAAAATGGACAAATTTTAACATTATTTTTCCATCAACACCATTGGTGCCATATTCAAAGGAACCCCACTGCAGATTCCTGAGTGCCATCTGATGGCCCTCTAGCTCTCCATGTCCTACACCTGTCCAAGCACATCTTGGTGGCATAGGGCCAGGAAGCTGTGCAGATAGACCTCCTGGGAAATGTCTGCAAACCCTACTGCCACATCCCTATGGCCCACGTGTGCAGCAGCCAAGAGGGCTGGAGACCCCCCACTGTGAGGACAGGCT
Source organism: Calidris pugnax (assembly GCF_001431845.1). Lineage (NCBI taxonomy): Eukaryota > Metazoa > Chordata > Aves > Charadriiformes > Scolopacidae > Calidris > Calidris pugnax. The sequence goes on along the minus strand of NW_015090868.1, from coordinate 6,700,605 downwards.
GAGAGAGTTGGGGGGGTTCAGCCTGGAGAAGAGAAGGCTCAAGGGAGACCTTAGAGCCCCTTCCAGTCCCTCAAGGGGCTCCAGGAGAGATGGGGAGGGACTCTGGATCAGGGAGTGGAGCCACAGGATGAGGGGGAACGGTTTTAAATTGAAAGAGGGGAGATTTAGATGAGATATTAGGAAGAAATTCGTTGCTGTGAGGGTGGTGGCCCAGGTTGCCCAGAGAAGCTGTGGCTGCCCCATCCCTGGAGGGGTTCAAGGCCAGGCTGGATGGGGCTCTGAGCAACCTGGTCTGGTGGGAGGTGTCCCTGCCCAGGGCAGAATGTTGGAACTGGATGATCTTTAAGGTCCCTTCTAATGTAAACCATTCTATGATTCTGTGAGTCTATACTCCAGGTGCCTTTCCCACGACCATCCATCAGAGTTGGACCAGACCATCCAACCCCATAGAGTTTCTGTGAGCAGACAAGGGTCAGGTCCATGAAGCTTGGCGTGGGTTCAAGCCGTATTTGAAACACACCAGCCAGCAGGAGATACCTAAGGTGCATCCTGACCTTGCAGATCCCATTAAATCTGCACAGCTAGGCTGAGCTGGGCTCCCTTCTCGGGGTCACCACCATCATGGGCAAGAGGGGCAGGCCATGGCTGCCCACACTTGAGGGCAAACGTTGTGACCTTTACTCCTTCTGAGGCTCCAGCAGATTGAGTTTCCTGGGGCCTGGACTTGTCCTCTCCGCACTCCCAGCGCCGTGCCCGACGCTCACCTCTGCCATGACTTGCAACACCCCTTGCTTTTTTTCCACAGGATTTCATCAGAGCATCTTGTAGCAATTCGGGCCCATTCTCTTTCTTTGCCAACCCCCTTGTGACACTTTCTGTTGGAGCAACGTGTACCCGTCCACAAACTGCACAGTATTTTAAAGTGGTCGTTGTCGTCTCGGCAGTTTCTGAAGCAGCAAAGGCTGCAGAATACCGTGGTGGGGATGGCAGTGTTTTGCAGGTGACAAGTGTGTGTCCTTTGTGGTGGGGATGGCAGTGTTTTGCAGGTGACGAGTGTGTGTCCTTTGCATGGAGCAAGGGCTGTGTTTTTTGCTGGGAATACACCTCAACCTTTTACCCGGCCTTCAAGGTAGATAGAGCAGAGGGAATCATCGCTGTTATGGGACAAGTTATGTAGGCAAAAGGTTAAAATAATGCCATTGGGCTTGGGCTTCCCGCAAGAACGCAACCCCTGTGTTATCTGAGATGGGAGTTAACCATTCACAAACGCTGAGGTGCCCCCAGGGGACAAAATAGGATTGCTCCCCTCCCATTGGTACAGATAATTAGAGGTTATTGGGCAGGGAGAGGATCACCCAGGCAAGAGATAACCTAATAAAGAAGGGAGGAGGTTACAAAGGCCGACTCTCATTTTCACAATGATGGTCCAACCTGCGCAGGATGCCCATCAAGATATTCTACATCCAGGAAAAAAATGAACAAAACCCCTCAGGTTGTCCCGGGAATACAGCAAGGGCAGTTTTTCATGAAAAACACGCAGAAACATCAATGTTCTTGCACGTTACTACTCACATCTGCACACTTCAACGTGCCAGCTCACCCATGCTTCTCGCTCTTGGCCCATTGCCCACAAAAATATAATTACACATACCATATTTCAGAGGTGGGCCCATACATCTAAAAGGCTAACCAGGCCAGACGGGGTTTACACAACCCAGTCAAAGACTGGAGGAGCCCCTGCACAGCTTGCTGGCAGCTAAAGGGGATCTTTGGTCCCAATGAAATCCTTCTCATGGCCTTTATCCCAAGCCACAAAATATTCTCAACGTGTCGCTGAGGAAAACCACGCACAGCACGCCAGGTTATACAGTTTTAACTCAATTATCCTTTAGAAACACATCTTACCTGTCTACTGCTTGTAAAGCTTACTCGTACTATATTATTTGTAAAAAAATCTGGAAACAATGCTACAGTTCCATATAAACCAGAGATGCACACGTTTGCAGGAGAGTATGCAGGCAGAGGTGCCCCAAAGCCATTTTAGCACCACATCATGATGGCATTTTAATACTTTTTCTTTTTCTTAAACATATTTAAGGTTTAAAAATACCCTTTTGCTCTTAAAATCCCCTACTGCATGTAGAGACGTTTTAGTGAAAATTTCAGGTTAAAATTATTTTATCTAAAAATGCAAAGTGCGGACTGACTCAATCATGGTAATATGTGTTCAGCCAAAACTCCCCATTCATGACAAAGCTTCTTGAGTAACAGCAGGGGGCTAAGTACCCGGCTAAAAAGCTACTTTGAAAGCAAGTAAACAGACTGATCTAAAGATCTAGGGATCATCACACCTTTCTCACCAGGAGAGTCTCCAGTTGCAAGGCCTAGATCAAAAGAAACACCTGGCAGAACACCGGGAAATGGCAATACTTCTAGGCATCCCACCTCAAGTCACTCCTAAGACATTCCATCTACACTACATTTGGGGTTAGTATTCCTCTTTTCTTTTCACACCGGCAAAAGGGAAAAGAATTAGCTGAAGTGCAGGAGAAACAGAATAAGGAGGTGTGCTTGTAGGTGGATCAATATGATTTTTCAGTGCTGAAATGCCAAAATAATCCAGGTTTGCTCCTTGAGGTCCTCCTGAATAAAATACGCTGCCCCACTAAAACCATCTACCAGTTCCATCAACGTCTTCCAGGGGTTGACCAGCTCACCGTGTTACCAACCAGAATACATGGGTCCAGCCACAACTTCTCCACAGCTCAATTCCTCTTGAACCATCACACCTCCTTTCTTTGGTCCTCACCGGAGTGACCACCCATCATATCCATGTGCAGAGCAAGAGAGCAAAAGCAAGTCACTCTTGCAGGGAAAGAGATCTTCGTTAGGCTGCTGTAAAACCAGGCCTGGTGATGCACGGGTAGAGCTCAGACACCAAAAGATGCAGATCTCCACCAGAGTCCTACTCCTAGTGTTTACTGAACCCAGGAAAAGAAATCAGGAGAATCGTCTTGGAGAAGACTTGACTTAACCTACGTTTTACCTACAAGCCCTGAGTCCCAGTAAAAAGGAAAGCAATCTTGATAGGACAAGGGGGGATGGTTTTAAACTGAAAGAGGGGAGATTTAGATGAGATATTAGGAAGAAATTCGTTGCTGTGAGGGTGGTGGCCCAGGTTGCCCAGAGAAGCTGTGGCTGCCCCATCCCTGGAGGTGTCCAAGGCCAGGCTGGATGGGGCTTGGAGCAACCTGGTCTGGTGGGAGGTGTCCCTGCCCAGGGCAGGGGGTTGGAACTGGATGGTCTTCAAGGTCCCTTCCAACCCGAACCATTCTGTGATTAACAGAAGGGTCCAGACTCTGCTTCTCCGGTGGGACACCTGGTGTGAGGCTCAGAGCTCCTTTCCAAACGCAGCCTGCAAATACCAAAGAGGCCAGTTAGAGAAAACATGATTTTCTACCCAAAAGACAGTAAAAATCAGATCAAATAGTGGAAAAACTCAACTCCAGTGTTTATTCTAAACCTAGCATTGCTGCAACAAGCCTGTATCTGTTGGAAGAGCTTTCCTCATCCTGCGGGAGATACCCTGGATTGTTTACCAATCCTCACAGCGTGTTTAGAGGGCAGGTTGTATCACCTTTCATGCCTGTTCTTTTCCAAGAACCACAGGAAAACACAAAACCCTCGTAATAGCTTATTTGGCTGTTCAGCTATTTGCTTGTTGAGTTAAGCAGTTCACTGAGAAACCTTTCACACTGATTTCAGGGTACAAATTCCACTGGAGAAGAAACAGTCTTAAAGGCAGTCTTATTTAGCAAAATACTTAAACAAGTACCTGGGCTTTAAATGTCTAAAAATCTTAAACTTTCTGACAATACGTCTGATGGGTACCAAACACTGGCAGTTTGCCTTCAGTGAGCTTATTACAAAATACACTTCTGTGTGTCTGGAGACTTAAATTTACACTGCTAAATAAAGGCACCCGAGCTCCCAAAATAGTCCTGGAAAATTAACTTCTCAGAAAAAGAGGGAGAACTGTCTGACCTGAAAAAAATATACGACTTCTGCTATCGCAGCCACTGCTGTTAATGTTCAGTGATTAGGGTAAAATTTAATAAGGATTACAAATGAAGAATTGCTTATTAAGCAATTTGCTTCTCCCTTTTACCAGGTTTGGACAATTCCCTACATTGCTCCCTTGAGCTTTCTGCCCAGGGTGGTTAACGCTGACTGTTGATGCAGCTTCTTGGAAAGATGGAATAGGCTTTCTGCCCAGGGTGGTTAACGCTGACTGTTGATGCAGCTTCTTGGAAAGATTATGCCTTAGTGGAATAAATCACATCAAGAAAATCAGTCTGGCTTTCTTCCTAAATTTTCTTCTAATGTCTTCCTCCTTCTTTCTCCCTTTACCTGTTTTGCCTGAGGCCACACTTTATCTCCCTCTCCAACTGCCTGATAACAGGGCAGCGGCACATAAAAAAGTGCTTTGGTTGAAAGAGGAGCTATGTCCCATGGTTTGGTAAACAGGACAACTTCCAGTGAAGAATGTCTGTATAAAAGTCATGAGTCAAAGCTGCTGCTGTTTCTTCTCTGGGCTCCCACAGCTTCGCAAAAAGAAAAAAAAAAAAAAAAAGAAAAAAAAATAAACAAAAAAGAAGTTGAATATTTGCAATAACGCTCCCAAAGTACAGCGAGCTGGTTCTTTTGCGTTGCTGTCCCCTAAGTGACACCACGTGAGATGTTCCCAGGTATCACAGATGGGCTGTGTAGCACAACAGGCACATAAAAAAGCGCTTTGGTTGAAAGAGGAGCTATGTCCCATGGTTTGGTAAACAGGACAACTTCCAGTGAAGAATGTCTGTATAAAAGTCATGAGTCAAAGCTGCTGCTGTTTCTTCTCTGGGCTCCCACAGCTTCGCAAAAAGAAAAAAAAAAACAAACAAATAAACAAGAAAGAAGTTGAATATTTGCAATAACGCTCCCAAAGTACAGCGAGCTGGTTCTTTTGCGTTGCTGTCCCCTAAGTGACACCACGTGAGATGTTCCCAGGTATCACAGATGGGCTGTGTAGCACAACACTGAGATGCTCAACCTGGCTAAAAGGATTTTATTTTCTTTTTTTTTTCCCCCTTTTTTCACGCCAGCTTTTAGCTTTTCTGCTGCTTCCCAGAGCTGGTCCCTCCGTAGGGTTCTGTGGAGCACAGATCCCAGCCGGTGCTGGCTGTGGGCTCCCCACACCATGCCCTGCTGTGTGACATTCCTGGGCTTTAGCATCCCTCACCCATCCTTCTCCTCCCAGCACCTGTCTTGGTCTTGAACATCAGCATTAAAAGATATTTTTGCAGCTCAACCAGTCTTTTACACACTCAGTAGCTCTGAGCAAAGAAGAAATCTCTCTCTCTGGTACCAAACAGGTCCCCAACACCTATTTTAGAGCTTTTCTAACACTGAGGTTAAAGACCGGAGCAGATCAACAGCTGCCCAGAAACTTTTGCTTGAATTTATCCCCAATGTAAATTCACTAAGTTCTGAAGCAATACAGCAGAGGTGAATTAAACCTGTTGATTCCACACATACCTGAAAAACCACAGCCTCCTTCAGACATTAGCTGCCTTAAAAAATAAAGTTGCATTTTTCCTGGAAATAAACATTTATTCAGTGCAAAAAGCAGCACCATTATTAACAGAGAAAGTTTGTACTGACACGTCAGTGTTTTAACTCTGTGTTTAGAAAATCTAGAAGATGAACATGCAAGTGTAAAGAAAAACATTAAATAGGCTGAAACTGCCAACAAGTGAAAACAGAGGCTTTCAGTGCCAGCAGAGACTTCATTTAATGCCCTCTGGTGCTAATGGAATGGCTCCAAACACGTCAGTGTTTTAACTCTGTGTTTAGAAAATCTAGAAGATGAACATGCAAGTGTAAAGAAAAACATTAAATAGGCTGAAACTGCCAACAAGTGAAAACAGAGGCTTTCAGTGCCAGCAGAGACATCATTTTAATGCCCTCTGGTGCTAATGGAATGACTCCAATAGATGCACATGGGCTGCTTTGGAGTTAAAAGGCACAGTGATTGTGAAATAAAATTAGTTTTGCTCTGAAAGAGAACACTCGGGACCGTGAGTGACAGTAGCCACGTCCCCTTTCCTCCTCCTGCTCATTGCTCTGCACCTTGTGGGGCCTACACCCCTGCGTCGTTGCCCAAGGCTGAGTCCTCCACTGTAGAGGGCAGAGGGGCACCCAGTCAACATCCCCACACCATGAAAGCTGGTGAGAGGAAATAGCAATAGAATCATAGAATTATGGAATGGTTTGGGTTGGGAGGGACCTTTCAAGGCCACCTGTTCCAACCCCCTGCCATGGGCAGGGACATCTTCAACTAGACCGGGTTGCTCAGAGCCCCATCCAACCTGACCTGGAATGCTTCCAGGGATGGGGCATCTACCGCCTCTCTGGGCAACCTGGGCCAGTGTCTCATCACCCTCAATGTAAAAAATATCTTCCTTACATCTAGTCTAAATCTCCCATTTTAATTCAAAGCCATTATCACTTGTCCTATCACAACAACCCCTACTAAAACATCTGTCCCCATCTTTCTTCTAAGCCCCCTTTAGGTATGAATTGGCAGAAGACTGCTTATGTACATCCCAGCCACGGGTAAGAGGGTGAAGAACTGGAGGAAGGGAATCCAAAGCACAAAAGAGAGGACAGAAAGGGGATGGAAAATGGCTGAAAGATGCTGGGAAAACAGTCTTTCTGGGAAACCAGATGATCTTCCCTTCCCAGCTTCCCTCTTACCCTTTTCCATCTGCCGCTGGGTATCCACTGTACCTGCGAATGGTGCTAAACATGATTTACTCCATTGGTATAGAGCGGTGGTTAACATTTCCCTGGATGCCTTGTTACTGTGCTCACAAAATGCAATATTTCCTCTCTGTTTTGGGATTTTCCTCAGATGGTGACCCTGTGCTGAGAGAAGCTCCCAAGCACCTACCGAGCCGACCGGCAAGTTCACCGTTGCCATCCAAAGCTGTGGCTCAGCCCCACGTGCAGCAGGCAGGAGATAAACTTTCACTGCTTAAACACCACTTACTCTCCCAGCTTTAATTTTTTTTATCTCTCATCTCCCTTCTCCCTTATTATTATTCTTCAATTAGCAGAGTGGAGGAGCCTGCTCTCCCGAGCGGTGGGGTGAGCTGCTGGCCTCCCCACCGGGCTGGCAGCTTGTGCAACCCGGCCCAGCCCCGTAACTCAGATCTGCTGTGACAGGACTCCTTCCTCAACCCCTTTCTTCACGTGGGATTTGCCAGCTGTCCAACCAGGCAGGAGGGATAGCTGGGGACGATTCAGGTGCAAGGATTAAAGTCAATTCATTTGTAGCACTTTTTGTTAATTATTGTAAGGTTCTCTTCTCCCAGGCGGTACACGTGGCAACCAGGAGCAGGGCAGAGGGAAGACCGTCTGGAGACAGCCTGAAACAAACTGGAACACAGGAAATTCCATCTAAACATGAGGAAAATCTTCTTTACTTGGAGGGTGGCAGAGCCCTGGAACAGGCTGCCCAGAGAAGATGTGGAGTCTCCATCTGTGGAGACATTCAAAACCCACCTGGACGCGTTTCTGTGCAACCTGCTCTGGGTGGACCTGCTTTGGCAGGGGTTGGACTAGATGATCTCCAGAGGTCCCTTCCAACCCCATATCATTCTGTAATTCTGTGAAGAAAGATGAGGGTCTGCAGACCATGGTCTCTAAAGGGAGGAAGAGGCCAGTTACAACAATGGAGAAAGCTGCCAAGATGCTGTTCCCCGAGGTGAACTCCTTCTCTCCTTCCACTGCGTGGTTTTAGGTGGCAACACACGCTCTGCTGAGGTGGTCCTGTACATTTGTCTTGTACATCAACCACCTGCATCCCCAGAAACAACAGCGAGGGATGTGCTCAGGCAGCAGCAGAGTCTGCTGCTTCATTGAGCTGCCCATTTATGAAGTTTCCAAGGTTTTGGGACAATTCTCCTATGGAATTCTGGTTGCTCTCAGAGCCAGCTCATACTGAGGCCAACTGATGCACCTGGAGCAACTATTCGTCCGAGGTGATCAGGATTTTCACCTTCCAAATGCTGCATTTCTAGAGATACCTAAGAGATTCCTCTCCATCTAGTATCAAAAGGCATTACTGTGAGCTGATTTTAGTGGAAATTGGGATTTTCCAGATTCCTGGGTTTTGCTGGCATCAGTATGACTCTGTAAGAGTGGGAAAAAACTCTTACCAGGTTCCTTCTGCACAGATGGATGTGGCAGCAGGGGAAGGAGGCTGTCAGGAGACCAGAGGGTAAAAACAGCTTGACTCAGGTTTAGGCAGATTATGGGGATCCCAAAGTTACCCTGAAGTTGCTGCTTTACCTGGAAAAATCTGCTCTGTTGGCACAGAACGTGGTGAGATCCCCGTTCCTCTTTTTGAAGGGTCCAGCTGTCAGGTTAAGAGACAGGAGATCCTCCTGCCTCTGCAGCTGGCAGCCATAAAGGGGGTTTTCTTCAAAGATATCTGGGACGCACTGAAAATCATAGGAATTGAGAGGATGCAGCTTCCTAAAGCACTGTATGGCAGCAGACAGACAGCATCTTCCTGCGGAGATGAGGGCAGAGCGTTGCTTCTCGTAGCCAGTAATTCTGCTGACATCTGACATCTTGGGGAAATTACTGGGAAAATTGGCATCTCCAGCACCGAGCTATTTTTAGGACCATTCAAGATCCTTTCAAGACAAATGATGTTGAATTTGGAACAATCCTCAAAACACAGAGTAGCTGTCAGTTGGCTGATACAGAAGTGACTCAGGATCTGAGGCGTGCTCTCCCCTACCTCACCATTTTTTCCACCCATCCTTTATTTTTCGCTCTTCCCCTGCCCTCAGCTGAACGGTGAATCACTGTCCTCTGACAATCTCATGCTCAAGAAAAATCATTTGCTTTCTCTTTGCTCCAGAACGTTTCCTTATAAGTCACATAAATCTGGGCTGCGCAAATTATCCCCACGCCTTTGTGAGGTTTGATTTTATGAAGATACCTTTTTTACAGCGGGCGTTTTTTTACTCTATAGGAAGCAGTCTGATCCGTAGATAAAGCGAGCGTTTTATTACCCAAGCATATCTCCAAAAATATCAGCAGATGACACAAGAGATGATGATTTCCTCCTACATCATACGGCAGACGCCAAGAACTTTTGTAACCTTTGCCCTACATCAATCTGCAGGAAAAGTGATGAAATCTGAAGATGTTGCACTTAAAGATGACGGTACTCAGGGCTCATTGGCCTGGAAGGGAGAGCGTGACAGGGGTGACAAGCTGCACTCTCTGTACGTGTGATGGTCTCATGTCCCTCAAAGCCTGGTGGGGTCTGTGGAACTCCAAGGGGAACTGAAGCACATTCATTTTGGGAAGTTGTGTTGCTGAGCACAAGTCGAAGCTGTTAAGTGCTCAATCAGAATCATAGAATCACAGGATGGTTTGGGTTGGAAGGGACCTTAAAGATCACCCAGTTCCACCCCCCTGCCCTGGGCAGGGACACCTCCCACCAGACCAGGTTGCTCCAAGCCCCATCCAGCCTGGCCTTGATTAGTCTCCCAGGATAAAAGTAAAGGTGACTGTTTTTCCTTTGTGTGCTTATTACACGGGCCAATTAGATCAATGCATGTGTAAATTTGAGGATCTCCTAATTGTGGCCAGAACTACTCAGCTGTCCCTCACCCTCGGCTGCTGCTGTTCAGTGATGAGCAACACAGCTCGGGCGCTAGACTTAATGAGGCCGTTTTTTTCTTAATTGATTCTGCTGCATTTAGCCTAGGCAATGGAGCAAAAAATAGCCCTCTCCTAGTCTGCTTTAAATTAGATCCTCGCCAGACTGATAAGAAGCAGAAAATTAAATAAACCCTCACGAGTGCCCTCTAATGCCAACAGCAGAGCTGAGCTCGGGCAGCGCTGGCGTCAGGGAAAGCTTGAGGAGAATTTAGGCAGGAAACACGGCATCTGGGGTCAATAACTGGAGTGAAACAGCACACTTCCCCCGTCTCAATTAGCAGGTGATTGCTGCTTTTAGCACAGAGGGTAAAAAAAGAAGAGAGATCTCTAGTCGTACTGACAAACTCTCAAATCGTTATTTTAAACCAAATATTCTGTTTCTCAACAATTTATACGTTATAGCATTTCCTAATATTCATTATTATTGTTCTTATTTTTTTGAAAGGAGGGCGACCTGCTTATTATCAACAGTATTTAAAATGCAGCAACATTTTTATTGCTATCTATTCCTATCGATCAATAAGCTTACTCAAAGCAAGGCATATTATTTTGTAAAGAATAGGGAAAGAACTAACTTTGGTGATAATAGAAATGCCTAATGTGGCACATTTGGAGTCTGTGAGCTGTATTTTCAGCGAGGTATCAGCTGGTGCCCACACTAAGCACAGCACCTGCTCTCACCTGGTGTGAATCCTGAGGTCACATGAATCAGGGGATGCTTCATAAAACAGAATTTCACCATCACACACAAAGTTAATTTTAGCAATTGGATTAAAAAAAAAAAAAAAGACTTAAGGAGTTAGAAAGTTTAGCTGATGTGAAGATCACTAGAGGGCAGTAGGCAACCCCTAATCTCCCCAGAATTTCCCCCAAAGCCTTTCACGGGAGGACGGGGCCGAGCAGCCTCCCCAGGGAAAACGCTCATGTCTGGGAAGGTGAGAAAGAAACCTCCCTGTTTGCCAACAGCGTCAATACCCCACCACATTAAGCTACTTTTTAAAAAGTTCCTGGTGACAAGTAATACAGGCAGTGCTGTTTCTTTAGCTAATGGAGCCCCCCTTTACCACCAGAGCGGGGCTGGGGAAGAGTCGGGGTGTCTCCCCCTTGCATGTGCCAGCAGCGAACTGTGGGACTGATTCTCCACTCCCTTCTCTCTTGTCAGTCCCATGTGCCATCACGTCCTTCCAATCTGCCTTTTATATCAAACCTCATGCGTGTGTATAACAGAACAATGCAGAAATGAATACTTGTCCATGGGGACAGACATGGCACTAAAGGCAGAGGGGACACAGCTATTTCTTCCCGGCCTGGTATAGTTAGTTTAAAAAACAAGCTGGATGAAATGAGGAGTGGTGTCCCTGTGTGTAGCACAGACACCCTTCCCAGTGTTCCTGAAAACATTCTGTTTTCATTTAACAGCTTTAAAGGTGCCTTACATTCTGCTCCGGGATCCACAGCTGACATACAGAGCTCATAAAAAGTACTTCTCTCTCCTGACTGTTGTGAGGAACGCTTGAAAAACCGAGCAACAGAGGCTGGAAAAGGAAAACCCAACAGTTGAAACCCGCAGAAATAACCCACCTTCTGATGGCTTATTATTCTTGCTGACTGTTTTAAGCTCCTGACTTTTCAGCTGCCTTAACTGTCTGGGGGCTTGGCTCATGACCTATGAATGCTGGGGCTTCAATATACTCTTACCTTTACCTGTTAAGTGGGACTCACCAGGGCAATATTTCATCACTATCTGACACCCCTGTGTCAGACCTGCCCAGAAGAATGGCAGAAGAATGGCCCTAAGGGCTCTGACATGAGATGGTGTAACAGGGAGGAATCAAAGGAATTGAAGAACAGGGCGAGCAGGGGATGGTGCTCACCCCAAATACCCCCAAATACAGCTTTTACAGATGGTCTCTGTCTTTAATAGCCATGTTCTGTCCGTGCAGCAGAAGACGTCTTGCCTCGCCATCGCCAAAGGTGTAAGAAGTGACTATTTTAAAGCCAGGACACACAATCTAATTTCACACTTGTTTCTGAGAAATTTGTGGTCCTTCACATGTTATCATAGCCCCAGGGCTGCCTTTGGGCCGTGAGTTCACAAACAGGAGAGGGCTCTGGACAATGTTCAAAGACCTGATCTGGTGGGAGGTGACCCTGCCCAGGACAGCGGGGGTTGGAATGAGATGATCTTTAAGGTCCCTTCCAACCCAAACCATTCTGCGATTCTGTGATAAAGAACTTTGCTTGATGAAGGACAGCCAGAAGCAGGATGTTCTCCATTGCTCAGCCAGAAGGGCAAGACTTTCACAGAACAAAACCTCAGATGGCAATGGAAAGCCTTTAACTCTCCTAACATACCTTTTCTCAGCAGCCAACAGAACAGTCTCTCCCAGCTGCACGTCCCAGAGCTCCTTTTCTGGTCGTATCCATCTCTCCCCCCTTTGAAGAAAGAAGACACACAGTACACCAGGTTACTTGAAGCAACGGCAGGAATTGGTGCTGATATTTAGAGAAACAAGTGCTGACTTGGTAAGATCATAGAATCATAGAGTCGTCTAGGTTGGAAGAGACCCTTGGGATCATCGAGTCCAACCATCTCCCCTACTCTACAAAGTCCTCCCCTACACCATGTCCCTCAGCACTGCATCTAAACGGCCCTTAAACACATCCAGGGATGGTGACTCCCCCCCCTCCCTGGGCAGCCTGTTCCAATGCCCGACCACTCTTTCTGTGAAAAATTCCTTCCTAATGTTCAGTCTAAACCCACCCTGTTGGAGCTTGAAGCCGTTCCCTCTTGTTCTGTCACTAATTACCTGTGAGAAGAGACCAGCCCCAACCTCTCTACAGTGTCCTTTCAAGTAGTTGTAGAGAGTGATGAGGTCTCCCCTCAGCCTCCTCTTCCTCATACTAAACAGTCCCAGTTCCTTCAGCTGCTCTTCATACGATTTGTTTTCCAGATCTCTCTGAGATCTCACATTTATCCTGTTTGCCATGAGCTGACACTGGATAAACCTCACAGAAGCACACAGTGCAAGACCACCCGTATCACCTCGCTGGTGAAGGGAAGGGAAGGAAGGGAAATGGGGGGGCTGTTCCCATCATCGAGCCTCTTTTTCTGTGCTTTTGGGGTTTTTTTCTGCCGTGATTGCCACAAGCTCAACATTTAGACTTAAAGCTGGGCTCAGAGTTAGCAATGAGGGCACGTTTCAGAAGTAAACCCCAGTGTAATGGGGAGCGATGTCTGGCCCACTCCAGCTCTGGGAACCCCTGGACTCACCCACAGGTTATGGCTTCCCTGAAAAGAAATCCTTTCAGTTCCTGGGCCACGTAATAAGCTGGGTGCTGAGGGCTGGTAATAAAGGGCGTGCTTGAACTATGGCACTGCTAAATTAGGAGGCTTTGCAGAGCCCACAAATCTCTCACGGGGGTCCTCTTTTTTCCACTTCAGCCAGAAAGAAAGTCATGGCTGGGAGTTACAAAGGGCTCCAGAGGGAATTAGGCTCTGAAGTCCTATTGAATTAGCATTGTTTACAAAGCAGTCATAAGTATAATGGCTGTTAACGAGTCTTTAATGAGTCGTGATACAATGCAACACGTGGGGAAGTACAATAAACAAAAAAGGCTGTGCTTCCCTCCCATTTATTCTGCTTGACACAGGTGTAGAAGCCCTGAATCTAAATGAATCACCTCCTCTGGAGAAGAGAGTAACAGAGCTCAGACTGGTCTGTAACTTAAAAAATAAAATAACATACATTTTCTTTATGCCAAACCAAACTGGGAGGGAATTACATCAGGACTAAACGTTCACACGGGCAGCTCACAGAATTACAGAATCACAGGATGGCTGAGGTTGGCAGGGACTTCTTGGAGTCATCTGATCCAACCCCCCTGCTCATGCAGGGCCACCTGGAGATGGTTGCCCAGGTCTATGTCCAGACAGCTTTTGAATAAATCCAACCCCCCTGCTCATGCAGGGCCACCTAGACATGGTTGCCCAGGACTATGTCCAGACAGCTTTTGAATAACTCCAAGGATGGAGACTCCACAGCCTCTCTGGGCAACCTGTGCCCGTGATTAGCCACCCTCAAGGCAGAAAAGATTTGTCCTTGTTTAGGCAGAAACTCCCATGTTTCAGTTTGTGCCTGTTGCCTCTGGTCCTATCACAGGGCACCGCTGAAAAGAGCCTGGCTCCAACTTCTTTGCGCCCTCCCTCCAGGTATTTATATATATTGATAAGACCCCCCTGAGCCTTCTCTTCTCCAGGCTGAACAGCCCCAGCCCTTCCTCATACGTGAGGTGCCCCAGTCCCTTCATCATCCTTGTGGCCCTTTGCTGCACTCTCCAGTATGTCCATCTCTGTCTTGTACTGAGGAACCCAAAACTGGACCCAACACTCCAGGTGTGGACTCTCCAGTGCTGAGCAGAGGGGACAGATCACCTCTCTTGGCCTGCTGGCAACACTCCTCCAAATGCAGCCCAGGACACCATTGGCCACCTTTGCTTCAAGGGCACGTTGCTGGCTCATGTTCACTTTGGTGTCCACCAGGACCCCCAGGTCCTTTTCTGCAAAGCTGTCTTCCAGCCGGCCATGCCCCAGCATGTCCTGGGGCATGGGGTTGTTCCTCCCCAGCTGAAGAACTTTGTATTTCTCCTTGTTAAACTTCATGAGGTCCCTGTCAGCCCACTTCTCCGTCCTGTCAAGATCACTTTGGATGGCAGCACAACCCTCTGGTGTTTCAGCTGCTCCTCACAGTTTTGTGTCATCTGCCAACTTGCTCTGCCCCATCACCCAGACCATTAATGAAGATGGTTAAATGGGACTGGACCCCCCAGTATTGACCCCTGGGGTTTGCCACTAGGTCCTGGACACTATACTTTGTCCCACTGACGATCCTCTCTGAGCTTGCCCAGTATTGACCCCTGGGGTTTGCCACTAGTTCCTGGACCCACTGATGATCCTCTCTGAGCTTGGCAATTCCACCAGTTTTCAATCCACCTCCCTGTCTGCTCCTCCAGCCTGCACATCATCAGCTTCTCTACCAGGATGTCACAGGAGACAATGCCAAAAGCCAAGTAGACAATGTCTACTGCTCTTCCCTCATCCACCAAGCCAGTCACTTCATCACAGAAGGTTAACAGATGGACCAAGCACCACTTCCCCTCTCTGAAGCCATGTTGAGGGAAAGTTTTTACTTTTTAAAGTTTTTAGGTTCTACTAAGACTGGAGAGGAGGGTGTAGACATCTCATCAGCATTATACCTGCCATTGCAGAAAGAGCCCTCGTACTCCCTGAACCAAATCCTTCAGCTTTTATCCACACCCAGCAGCAGAGTCCAGCTGGTGAGCTATTTACACCACCTCGGTCAAAAGCAATCTAAGGTGCACCTCACCAAAGGTTCAAGATTGCCTAAATCCCACTGAAATCACCTCTAGCACCCCGTTCCCATTTTGACAGGCTGTCATTTAAAAAGCAACGCATCCTGTCTCAGCGGTGATATGAGTGAGAAGAGAACTGTCATCAGGAAAACTGTAACCAGCTCTCCGTGGCTTTGAGGGACTCACCTTGTACAAACACCCTGTGCACAGCCCCAAAATACAACCATTTGACAAGTAAAAGATGCATCAGGTCCTCTGTTGGTGTAAATCAGCTTCTGTAAATGGGTATAACAGATATAAGTACACCTAGTTGTCATCAGCCGAGCACTTTTTCCTATATAATTCTGTACACATCAGCTGTACTACATACAAGTCTGAAATTTTATGCTTGACAAAAGAAGTCAGGAAAGGAAATATTATAAATTATAGTAACATATACATTCTACATTCACACAGAACATCTCATCTACATTCACACAGAACTGTATGATGTGGTTGGAGTCGATGATCCCAAGGGTCTTTTCCAACCTAAATGGTTCTATGAGAGAATGACTCCCAAACTACCCATACTCCAAAACCCCTTACCTTTGGAAGCACTGGTTTCTTCAGGTGCCATCCAGCAGTTCTCTCTTCTAACATTTATTACAGGAGATGTCCTGTCAGAGTGCACGGTGCTGTCAGCCAAACGGGACTGCTCCAGAAGTGGAGAAAGAATGATCTTGGGGATGGATCATCGTGGGGATGACCAAGCCTGGCTGCTGAGTAGGTGGTCTTCTGGCTTTTCAGAATCACAGAATCACAGAATTGTAGTGGTTGGAAGGGACCTCAGAGATCATCGAGTCCAACCACAAAAAAAAAAAAAAAAAAAAAACCCCCCCACCCCAATCCAAAAAACAAAGTTGCAGGTGTAACCATATCCTATAAAAGACGACTTTTAGGTCTATCCATTTTTTTTGGCCTTAGGACAAGATTTTCCTCAGTGTCACAATAGTTTCCCTGACCAGCCAGACTTCTGTTGCAATGCTGGCAGGAGCACTGTCTCCATAGGTAAATACTTGCAATTAATAGTAAAAAGATCTGTCCAAATATTTAGTAAAATATGCATCCTTACTGCTGATATTCTATGCTTTTTTCCCTCTCTACAGCCTCCTTTCAGGTACTTGTACAGAGCGAGAAGGTCTCCCCTCAGTCTCCTCTTCCCCAGACTGAACAACTCCAGTTCCCTCAGCCTCTCCTCGTAAGACTTGTGCTCCAGACCCCTCACCAGCTTCGTTGCCCTTCTCTGGACCCGCTCCAGCACCTCAATGTCCCTCTTGTGGTTCTGCAGGAGTTCTGTGCATCCACTGAAACTTCCGTTAAGTCCTTAAATAAAGTGAGACCATTTTCAGGTGTCCCCACAGAGGAATGATGCCGAGACTGACACAGGGACTGCAGATTGCAGCACGTGTTCAAACCAGTGTGGCTGAAAAAATGTGAAATTATGGAAAGCGAGACTTTAACAACCTTCTAACTGGCGTTCATACAAACCAGAATCCAAAAGCAAACTGGATCTGATTTTACACATTCAATCCTGAAGAACGAAGTGTGGTATATTGGAATTACGCTATGAAATATACTCACAGAGAAATGTGCCTCCTGAAGGGTGGAATAGGACAAGCACATAGCAGTGCTATTGACCTGGAAGTCCTGCTGGCCACCACAAGCACCAAGAGGTACTTGACAACTTCCTAAGATAAGGATTAAAGTTTTAGAGGTTTTAGGATCAAAGTTTAGCTTATGGGCACTATTGTATCTTGCAGCATGAGAAGGACATCATCTACTGAACAGCACTTCCTAGAGCACTCTGAGCTTATGAGGAGAGCACCCTGTAACCAACCCAACAATAGCAGAGAACCTTGCCAGGCTTGTTGTGTGAAGGACCACCTCGGGATGAAGATGGGTAGGTCCAATCATGTTTATCACCTCCCTCCTGCTGAAGCCACCATTCATGCCAGGTGAGAAAAGTAGAGGAGCGTGGTCCTTCCACTGGGACAGAGGAGGAAGACACGGTGGCAGAGTATGCTGGAAGCAACAGTGGCACCAAGGTAAGAGGTATCCCTGCAGCCAGGGGACAAGATGACAACCAAGGGACCTTTGAAGGCCATCTAGTCCAACCTCCCAGCAATAAGCAGGGACATCTTCAACAGGTAGCTCAGAGTCCCATCCAACCTGGCCTTGAATAGGTTATAAAGGAGTCAAAAAAGAAAAGTGGGGTAAAGAAAAACGGGGAGATGATCTGTTTAATAAAAAGGCAAAACTAGATGCCACTTCATCACAAAGATGATCAGAGGGGCTGGAGAACCTCTCCTATGAGGACAGGCTGAGAGAGCTGGGGGGGTTCAGCCTGGAGAAGAGAAGGCTCCGGGGAGACCTTAGAGCCCCTTCCAGTCCCTCAAGGGGCTCCAGGAGAGGTGGGGAGGGACGCTGGATCAGGGAGGGGAGCCACAGGACGAGGGGGAATGGTTTTAAACTGAAAGAGGGGAGATTTAGATGAGATCTCAGGGAGTAATTCTTTGCTGTGAGGGTGGTGAGAGCCTGGCCCAGGTTGCCCAGAGAAGCTGTGGCTGCCCCATCCCTGGAGGTGTCCAAGGCCAGGCTGGATGGGGCTTGGAGCAACCTGGTCTGGTGGGAGGTGTCCCTGCCCAGGGCAGGGGATGAGACTGGATGATCTTTAAGGTCCCTTCCAACCTGAACCATTCTGTGATTCTGCAGCTCGACACCTCCCAAAGGACACCCCCCATCCCACCCACCCCCGCAGAGCCCGTTCCCGAGCAGAGGACGGCGGTGCCGGCACCAACGGGACGGGGACCAGACTCTACCGGGAGGGGACGAAGCACCCGGCACGGTCCCTGCTCCCGCAGCATCCCCGCGCCGGCAGCGCACGGCGGGGCCGGGCCGGGGGCTCCCCCGGGGCACTGCCCCCCCAGGAGGGGACCTCCCCCGGGGGGGGGGACCCGGGCGGGAGCAGAAAACGGGTGGTGGGAGACGGGGACGCGGGTGTCCCCCTTGGGTTGCCAAAGAGCCGCGCAGGGCTTTCCCGCAAGAAGACCCAACGGGCGCCCGTTGGGACTTAAAAACTAACATTAT